>NW_024344370.1:8445523-8933166 GCF_902729225.1 Pteropus medius | reverse complement strand
AATTTCCCTGGAGGGAAGAAAGGCTCCAATATGGAATTGCCAAGAACATCCTACCGTAAGAATGGCTCAGAATACTCCAACCACTATCATTAACCTTGGTGTTAGATGAGCCCCAGTAGATCCTTGTGGATGAACTACATTCACCACTGCCTTCTGTAAGTCTAGCACTGAAAACAGATCCAGCATGATTTGGAATAAAAGGAAAGGGCAGATAAACAAGATCAGGTGCCCTTCAGGGTGGGACATCTCAGGACACCTGCTCCAATAACAAAATCCTCCCTGGCACTCAAGAGCCAGCCATGGTCTCACCAGGGTCCTGAAGGTTCCCCTCCCACTCCTAGTCCTTGGCAATGATTCCCAACTCTGAGCCCAGAGGAAGGGATTCAGCAAATACTTGTAATAAATATACGAACCATGGAACAATAGATTCTACAAAGACAGAGACTGGTAAAGTATCGGTTTACCTGGTTTTGCTCAATCTAGGCAACAGAAACTTTTTGAAAAAAATCACAATTCTTTTCTGATTATAATAACAATATATGTTCATTACAGATATTTTAAATGATATTAAGTGAAACTCAAAGAAGAACAAAATACCTACAGTAGAACCACCACTGTTAACCTGCAAGTGTATATCTCCTGACCTTTTTTCTATTCATCTTTGTATATTTTTTCATATAAAATCGGGGTATGATTCAACAGCCTGCTTTTTCATTTAACAATATAGCATCACCCATAACCGCTATATGGAATTGTATATGGGTGGCAGAATGAAAAAATAATTATGTAAAAAAACAAAACTGGCAGTGGGCGCTTTGCCTTCTAAGTATAGGGGATTACATAAATTCTGTCAGCAGAGAAATTTTATATTGTCATTCTATTTGCAAAGACTGGTAGGAGAATTAGAAAGTCAATTCTAAACTTCTGCCCAGAGACTGACGCCCCATCAGCCTAGACAAGACCTTCTTCCTACCCAATCTTTCCTTCTGCTCTCCTTTCACCGGTGTCAGACTTGCATCGTCCCACTTGCCTATGGCTGCTCCCTTTCTTTGACCCTCAGAGGGATTTCTCCTGATATGTTTCTTATACAGTTAATCCTCCCTTGGCATCTGCTTCTTGGAGGACCTGAACTGATATAATACCCATCCACCAAATATTAAAGCAGTTTTCAAATATTATAAGAAATATATAAGGATAGAAAAAATAGGATTTAATATTATCAAAAATGCCAATATTCTAAATGTACATACATGATCCTAGTTTTTTTTAATGACATAGAGTAGTAGGAGTGTGTGTGTGTGTGTGTGTGTGTGTGTGTGTGTGTTATAAAATCCTTCACGTAAACATCACAACATTAAGAGTAGTTATTTCTGGGTGAATGGATTATGAGAGCTTGTTACTGCATCTTTACTCTTTTATTCTCCAATGTTTCCATAATGAACATTATTACCTTTATAATCAGAATCAAAGATAAAGTATACACACATACAAAGTATCCATAAGGACCCTGAAGTCCCTCTGAGGTTGAATGCTGTCTGAATGAAGCACACTGGCTGACCCATCACTGGAGGTTGATGCATAGTAGGCCGGCACGGCTAAGTGACAGGAAATACAGATAATAATGTCAACGCCCAACAGCTTCAAAAATGTGCTTGGCTGATTCCAGATGTGTTCAAAATCCAAATTGCATTTAGGAATCTTGATGGAGCATCAAAGGGAACAAAACAGATGGAGTGCCAATCCTACTGAGCATTTCTTACTTTAGTTTCATTACATTTAAAAGAAATTTCTATCAAATCATTATTTATCCAAACTAATTTATTTTTCATTTCGTTACTTATCTGGTAGCAAGAATGGTGTCTTCTCCTCCTTGAGAGACAGGCAACTTTCCTCCCAGTCTGCCAAAGGGTTGCCTGGGGATACTAAGCTGGCATGGGGCACACAAACTGTCCTTCTACCTAGACACCCTCAAATTTGCCCTGTGTTCCTCCACCATGGAGCGTCCTCCACGATGCCTGTGTTTTCTCTCTCTCTTTTTTTATAAAGTACAGTTGGCATACAATATGACATTAGTTTCAGGTATTCAACATAACGATTTGACATTTATGTATCTTACGATGTGCTCACCACTCTAAAACTAGTAACCACTGTGCAGTTACCACACTACTGTTGACCACGTTTCCCTTCACCTTTTCCCCCCATCCTTCCATCCCCCTCCCATTTGGCAACCATTTGTTTGTTTTTGTTTTAATCTGTCTGTTTTTGTTTTGATTTTCAAAAATTCTACATATAAGTGAAATCATGCAATATTTGTCCTTTCTCTATCTGGTTTACTTCACTTAGTATAATATCCTCTGGGTCCATCCATGTTGTTGCAAATGGCAGGATTTAATGCTGAATATTCCATAGTATTTATGTACCGCATATTCTTTATCCATTTATCAATCGATGGACACTTAGCTTGCGTCCGTATCTTGGCTGTTGTAAAAATGCTGCCGTGAACATAAGGGCGCATGTATCTTTTTGAACTAGTGTTTTCATTTTCTTCAAATAAATATCCAGAAGTAGAATTGCTGGGTCATATGATAGCTCAATTTTTAGTTTTTTGAGGAATCACCATACTGTTTTGCATAGTGGCGGCACCTATTCGCAGTCCTACCAGGAGTGCGCAAGGGTTCCCTTTCTCCAATATTTGTTGACTTATTTATAATAGCCATTCTGACTATGTCCTTGAGGAACTCTTAAAAATCCAAATGTCAAAACAATGTAATACTACCAGCAACACAAGAGTAAGAACTAACTTTTATCAAATGACTATTATGTGCCAGGCAATGTTCTAAATACTTTCCATATATAAAATAGCTCATTTAATCTTCGCAAGAATATTATGATGGAAATGCTAACATCAACCCCATTTAACAGAGGAGGGTGCTGAGTTATAGAGAAGTAAGGCAACTTTGCCAGAACCACAAAGCCAGTATATGGTGGAGCAGGAGTTTTAATAAAGGAAGTCACAAAGGAGAAATAAGATCAAGAAAGCAAGTTTGCTGCTCAGATACACAGTGGCAGTCCTTGACAGAAACGAACGGTGAACAATGCTAGCTAAGCAGCAGGGGAGTGCAGTTCCACCTGGGAGCAAGTCAGTCAACATACACGAGAGGATACAAACTTAAAAAAAAGCAAGGGAAGAAGTCAAGCAAAGACTGCTAAATACTGAGAGACGAACAGATAAAGTGACACAGACATGCATGAAATGACAGGACCAGGGGAATATCATTCAACAAATCCAAGCAGCCATTCCATTACAGAAAGGGCCATAGAGAGGAAGGGAAGTGAGCAGGTGAAGACTGGATACAAGGGATGTGAAATAAACAGATACATCAGTGAGAGAGGTGGGACTGTCAGCAAAGAGGAAGGAATGCAAATGCAGGGGTATAGATATGTCCACTCTGCAAAAGCAAGAGGCAAAGACGAGAAAGACACTGATTTGCAAGGGAATCACAGCATTTCCTTTTCACTGCTATTTTAACCTTGCACGATGTCTTCCTCAGCTACCCTGTCAGACAAATTGAGGAAGGTGAACTCCTCCCTCAGGGCTTAACATTTTACAGAATGAACTGGCAACATGCCAGTTCCATGGTGCATTGAGTTAGGTCAAGTGGTTGGTTTTCTGTATGTCCTCTGTTTTTAGGGATTCTTGCCAAGAATGAGCTGTGATTTTAGGTTAGTAGGTGCCACTTAAAAAGGGGGTTCTCCTCTTGCAAAATCATTATGGCTGTGAATGAAATAAGATCGCATGTGTAAAGGACAAATGCCCAGGGCTTGACACTTAGTATGCGCTCAATGAACGAAGGTCATGAAGAGCTGGGTGTCTCCTTACTCAAAAATATTCAGTGGCACTGGCGCTCAGAGCTCTCCATTCCTTAGCCTTATATTTTTATAACCTTAATATTTTTGTAAACTTACATTTTTGTAACTTTAATCACAGACTTGATTCACTATATTTACATCTTGGCAGCTTTAGTTCTACTCAGAAATGTCATAAAGTCTCTGTAAGAGGATTTAAGAATTAAATGACATGGGTCTGCTTTATCACAGAGCTTAGTCATGGGTCATAGATGTTTCTCTATAGCCAACTCTTTCAGATCCAGGTGGGCAAAGTGAGAAAACATCTTTAGCTGCATCGTGAAATTTTGGTCGCGTTTCGATAAGAAGAGATGGCAGTGCGAGGTCGCTGGAGAACAGCTTTCTGTTCAGACACTGGCAGAACAGGAGGGAGACATTGGTGAACTCAAGAGCAAAGGAACAAGAAAGGAGAGCAAATGTCATATGATTTCAATTATAAAAATTATGCTGGGATATTGCGTTTTAAGATAGATGTCCACAAGTGGCCAGGCTTACAAATGAGCAAACGACAGTGTGTATAGGGGCCCATTGGGCAAAGCTTAAGGAATCCTAAAGCAAATAAGGAGACTGTTGTAGACATTGTTCTCCAGCATAAATAAGATTAAAAGTCTTATTTCAGACTTTTCTACATTCCAGACACACACATCTCACTTCTACCAATCACTCGGTACAAAGAAGCTACACTTATTTTTGTTGTGGGAGTTTTTGCCCTTCTGGCAGCTTCACCGCTGGTGCTCAGTCCCCATCCTTGTGATTCCATACATTGTTCTCAGTGTAGGCATGTGACCCAGGCTGTCTGGCCGCCAGAACATCACATTCTTTCGGCCACAGCGATTGGTTCAGAGCTGGGTCTGTGGCCCGGTCAGAAGCAATGAGATTTGATAAGACTTTTGTTGGGGTAGCAGGGGGAAAGGGACTTGCTTTTTTCACTGAAATTTCCAGAAGTAAAATGACATGTACCTGATGCTGCCCAGCAAGCTATCACTGTAGAAAACAGAGCCAAGAAATGGAAATAAAATGGAGCCTCAAAACACCGTTTGAGCCTTTGGATCAGAATGCACCTAAAGCCAGTCTCCCCCAATAAAGTCGAATTAATTCCTAAAGCCAATAAATTCCCATTTTTCTTAAGCTAAGTTGAATCGGGTTCCATCCTCATGATAGAGTCATAACTAATGGAGAAATGGAAGCTGAGGCTCAAGCAAACTTATCTCCGCCAGAGGAGTGGCATGGCCCCTGGACTAAGAGACAGACTCTGCTTCCGTGCACCTGCCCGGCGTTGGAGAACCGTGACTCAAAGGCTGTATGTATCTCATGGGAAGGAGAGCTGGTGTAGACTCCCAGAGACCCAAGCAGCTCTTAGCCTAGATTTGGTAACTCAGGTAGCCAGGAGGGAAAGTCAGTTGTAGGGGGCCCTCTATACGTGTCTGTCCCATAATCTCCACTATGGGCAGCTCGTCTTGTCCACTGTCCTGAACTCAATCCACACTCTCCAGTGGAAACTGGTCTCATTGCTGTCTCCTGACCACGTCGAGTGTCCTGCTGACTCCACATGCTGGCTCCTTCCCACCTGTCCTCCTCCACCTCCTCTTCTTTATCCATCTACCCTGCCCATGTTCCAAGGCCTGGCTCAGATCTTTTCAATGTTTTCTGGCCTCGATAACCCATACACGAACACAGTTTCCTTATCCATAAAGTAGGACAATAATATGTTACAGATTTAACTATTAAAACATAATGATAAAATTGTTATAGCCAACATTTATGAAGCATTTTCATATATGTCAGGTACTGCTCTAAGTGCTTTACATATATTACCCCAGTTAACCTTTATGTACCCTTATGAGAAAGGCATTGCTCTGACATACATTTAGGCAACAAGGGCACAGGGAAGTTGAGAAGCGTGCCCACTGTCATACATCTAGAAGGTGAGAGAGCCGTATTTCAAACCCAAACAGTTTGATGCCACAGCTTTTATTCTTGACTACTATCCTCCACTGCTCTGAATGGTATTAAGATGATATAAGAGCATGGGATGCAGGAATGTCAGGATCCTGCACAAAGCACTTTCATCCCAAATTGTAAATCCCCTCGGAGAAGTATACTCACAAATGCGGTCGGTGTTTGCTCTCTGCAGAGATGACACGGCAGGAAGCATACGGATCCTCATTTATCCTTCTCTGAATGGATGCTGGAGCTGGAAGCCTGTCTTCAAAGCTTGCTCTGCCACTTGCTCACTGTGTGACCTCAAGCAAATCACTTAACCTCTTGTACCTCAGTGTCTGTAGAGGAGGTAATGTCACAAAAAGTAAATAAGTTAATACATGTAAAGCACTTTAGGATCATTCCTGGCACACAGTAAGTGCTGGGCCATAAATGAGCACTGAGCAAGGCTAGCTTCTGGAGATCAGGCTGCTGCTGTGTTCAAATGTTTCAATCAGTGTGCTACTCATCTTCATGGCACCCCATTTGCAGGCTACCCCTGCGTGATCATGTGGGATGAAACTCATGCCCTTTAGCAGGATAGGGCTCTCAGAAATCTCAGAAGAGACGATCTGACTTGGATTCTGGCATGTTGGCAAAGTTGCTTTTCAGAAATTTGGCTTTGCAACTTTTAATTGCACAGTCTTGGTTTCTGTGGCTCAAAGAACAGAGCTTCCTGCCCTCAGGTCCCGCCTGAGAGCAATCTTGACAAGGTAGGCCACCGCTTACCTGGAGTTTTTCTTTATATGTGAACATCTGTTTCCAACAACCACAGGCAGGTTATTTGCATAAACCACACAGACCTGGTAACTGCGAAGGGTTCTTTATCTGTTTGAAGAAAGCATCGTTCTGATACTATGCACTTTTTGACTTTTGCCTAGATAGTGATGAGATGCACAGAATCTCGGTGAGCAGAGACAAACTGGGCAGGTGGAGCTGGGCAGCCTGCCAGGACCCAGGCCCCAGCCAGCCATATGCACACCATGCACTGCGGGCATGTGCACTGGCAAGGACAGCCTCAGCAGCTGGCGGCAGAAACACCTCTCCGACTGCCAGGAGTTTTGGCTTACAGACCCATGAAGCAGCCAACATAGTCTCTGGTGGTTCTTATTTTCTTTCAGGCAACCCAGGATCATGTAAACCCCTAATAGAGTGAGTGTGCAGGTGGGTAAGAATGGCGTACCCTGGGACAGGCCGTGCAGGGAAGGCTGGGTGAAGGACAGAGCAGGGCACAATCTGAGAAGGCTGCATGGCAGACGGAGAAAGGAGTAGGTAGTGACCTGGTGCATACGGGTGAGGAGGCAGGGAAGGGAGATGGCAGATAGATGGCAAGGGGGCCATGCAATGACTTGGCGAAGAGCACAGCCAGATGTCAGCGCACAGGGTGTCAGGTCGATACTCCAGTGATATCAGTGATCAGCCATATGACCCACCTGGTCTTTCTAAGCCTATTTTCACATCTAGAAGTGGAAGAAATAATACTCATAAGAATATTGTGAGAATCAAATTAAATAATACCACCATAATAGTTATTTTTGTCATTGTTATTTGCTGGATTATAATTATGGGTAAAGAGTGCAGAAAAGTATTCTTTGAGGAATAGGACCACCCAGTAAGTGGCTTTCAAACTTAGAAGTCTAACTTTCATGTGATTTTCCAGTGAAAGAAGAACGCCAGTGTATGAGCCTACAATGACAGGTACGGCTTCAGAGAAGACTAGACCCTTTTGCTCCATCGACGCACACTGTCCCTGAAGATGGGCTCTCGGGTGATGCCAGTCCAGCTGAGCTCTCCAAGGCTCCCTACCCTGGACTTTATGGCACTGACAACCCCCACTTCTGGGGAGTGTGATATCTGGTGGGACAGGTCGGAATCACGTTGGAAATTACACAGGGTGGTTATGTATAACTAATATGATTTAATGGTGTTAGAAAATAGTAGTTTGGGACTCTGCGTATAAGAATGAGAAGATAGGGGAAGGGTAGGCAGAAGGGAGGGACAAGGGAAAGAGAGGAATAGGAGAAATAGCTAAAACCTGGTTACTCAGGTTTTAACTGCACTAGCATTAAGCCACAGCCAGCCAGAGAATAAAATTGAGTCAAGTGTCCAGTTGGCCCTTGAAGTCTCTGTGGTAAAACCAGATTATATCTTCTATACCACATGGAGTTTGCTTAAATGTCATTTTAAGAGGTTTATTGTAGGAGAGGGCAGCCTTAATGAAAAAAACAGTTATCACATACATGTTTCAGGACTCTGAAAAAAGTACAGGAGATATCTCTTGTTACCTCTTTCCTAACAACAATGGAAGTTTGTAATTTTGATAATAAAAAGGCTGTCATCGGGTTTTACGCTCACTCAGGCAGAGACACTGGAATGGCCTGCCCAGGCCTGCATCACCAGACCCTAAAGATGCTTGCCTGTGGGAACAGCTGCTAGGCTCTGGGTCAGTGTGCCAGGCCTGGTGGGACCTCGGGAGCCCATTTCTAGAACGGTGAAAGCCTGAAGGAAGTGTGGTCACCAGTGGCCCTTGCAGTTAGTGTGCAGGGCTGCCCAGCCCTCACTGGCTATAATGGCAAGTTTTCTCTAGACAGCCCCATCCCCCACATTGGTTGGGCCTAAGTCCCAGCTCATTTTGCTCTTCGTGGTAGAAGCTTTGAGGGTACAGTGCTCATGTCCCTGCCCTAAAAGGCAGCCCAGTGCACCTGCATCGTATCCTTGCTGCCTGACAAAGAAGAACCACAAATTCCTCAAAGCTTTTTGTGGTACCTGTCTGGCAACTTCATCACTGCCTTCTGCCCTGGTTTGCACTCAGCAACTCATCCTTGATTTCGGTTCACATCTGTAGCCCTTACTCAGCTGTTTGGACCTGCATAAGACTTGGAATCTGAGCACTGTCTCCCAGGTCTTCTGCTCTGGGCATGCTGGAGAAAAGTCACATTAGTTTTGGTTCTTGGAAGGCAACTCTGTGCTCTGGGTCATGGCCACCTGGAAGAGGGTCAGGGCTGCCCTCATTAAAACTGCTGAGCATTCTCTTTATGCTTCTGTCTCTGGAGGAAGGGATGCAGGTACTACTAAGACCGAGAAAGGTCCAAAAACTCTTGTCTGTCTTCTGATAATTATAATAAGTGGTTAGATCTCTCTTGCTAAAGTGAAAACAGCCAAGAACTTTTAACTCCAAGTCATAGATTTGCCTAAGAAGCATTACTTCTAAGTGAAGCAAAGCTGGATGCATTTAATGAAAGAGTCTAATCAAGTGCATGTGATAACGCCAAAATAGGAATGAGAACAGAAAGTGCCTCTGTGTTCTTTGATCTTTATTCCTTTATGTATCTTTTTAAAATGTAGCACTTAGCGGTACTTATATAGCATAGCTGCTTTCCTTAGAGAAAAGGGTATTAATTGAAAATTTTATAATTATGGTTTGAATCTCATATTTAAAGTGGATTTCTAAGTATTTATTCCAGTGGTTATAACCCTCTGTGGATTAGAAATAACTGGAAAGCACATTATGAGGCCCCATGCTTATAATTCTGGGCCCAGGCATCCATGCTGCTAGCATCTATGATGCTTCAGAACCACCAGTCTAGTGTCTCTCAAACTTTAAAGTGCATATGAATCACCCAGGGGTTTGCTTGAAAAATAAAGATTCTGACTCCGTCTGGGCTGAGGCCTGAGATTTGGTGATTTAAACTAGCTCCCTGGTGAGGCTGATGCTGCTGGTCCACACATCACACCTTGAATAGAAGGCGTGGACCATGGGATCAGATTCACCCAGTCATCTAATGGCAGCTGGGCCCAGATTGAAGGTTAGACACCTGAGAGTCTGAACACTGAGTCATGAAGTGATTAACAATAGATTTTACATACATCACCTCAGTAAATCCACACATAAACTACACACGATCAGTATTATTATATTATTTTTTTATGAATGGAAAAACCAAGACTCAGAAAGTCAGACAGCTAGTAAGTGGGCATAGTAGTTTTCTACTGTTTTTATAAATGTCCACAAACTTGGTGGCTTAAAACACAACTTTATTATGTTTCGGCTCTACAGGTCAGAAGTCCTAAAATCAAGGCATTGGCAGAGCTGGATTCCTTCTGGGGCTCCAGGATAGAAACTATTTTCTTTCCTCTGCAGCTTCAGAACCCACCTGCATTCCTTGGCTCATGGTCCCTTCCTCCACCTCCAAAGCCAACAACATCTCTGACCCTTTTTCCTTCATTATATTTCCAAGCACAGCTGGGAAAGCATCTCTACAGAAACATGTAATTACATTGAGCCCTTCTGAATAATACAGCACATTTTCCCATCTCAAGATCTGTACCTTAATCAAATTCGCAAAGTCCCTTTTGCCATGTTAGGTAAATATTCACAGTCTCTAGGAATTAGGGTACAGATACCTTTTGAGGGGCCATTATTCTGCCATGGTGGGAAAACCAAGATTTGGAGCCTGGAATCAAATTCGGATAGAATTCTAGGGTCCATGCTCCTTCTAGTACACAACTCAAAACAGCAGCTAAATTGCATGTTGTCGTTGCTGTTTTCTGGAGGCCAAATCGAGAATGGAGCATAAGTTTGGTACAGCTGTAGGCAGCCTGAATCCCATTATCATTTTAAATTGAATGAAATGGTGCTGAAGTGGATTTTGTTTATTGCAAGTCGTTTTGCAGTCTCCTTAGACTCAGCAAAACCCAGTCCTTCTGTGCAATTGCAATGCCTTGGGATAATTCACGGACATCTAATTGTGGTCCTGGTCGTTATTTATCCTAAATAGAAAACAAGATGGAAACTAAGGAACATCTTTTAGATGTGGCACTAAGTTACTTACACTTGCAAGCAACCATTCTGAATCAAGATTTGTAAATAAGCTTTGAACATTCAACTCCCTTGCAAGGAGCTCTTTGACTTCTGGGGTCTGTGTTCACCAAACCATTCAGACTCCCTGCAGCCACAGGAGACAGGCGCTGCTGTCTGCAGCTTTAGCTTCAAATTGAGGCAAAACTCATCCCACACTTCGAGAGTGCATTCAGATCTAGGTTTTATTTTTAGAGCAGTGATTCCATCCACAGAACTGACCCTTTAGTTATAGAACACATTATCACTGGGCCAATGTGAACAGAAAAATATTTAGTGTGGGCTTTTTAAACCTCTGTTATGAGCTAAATTATGTTACCCCTCAAAAAGAACTGTTCTAACTTACGGTACCTCACAATATGTCCTTATTTGGAAACGGAGTCATTGCAGATGTAATTAATTAAGATGACTGTTATCCACATAAGAGGAAAGGGACGCAGGAGGAGGTGCCCACGTGAAAACGGAGGTGGAGATTGAAGAGATGCACCTGCAAGCCAAGGAATGCTGGGGGCAGCAGACATCACAACGTATAAGAGGCAAGAAAAAAGGAGTCTCCCCTACAGATATCAGAAGGAACCAACCCTGCTGACACCTCAGTTGTGGACTTCCAGCCTCCAGAACTAGGACAGAATAATTTTCTGTTGTTTTAAGCCACCTAATTTGTGGTGCTTTGTTATGGCAGCCCTAGCAAACTGAATACCATCTTTCAGGATGTCGTTACAACTTCTATTTCTCACTTTACAGAATGGATGTATTTCAAAAAGGTCGATGAATATAGATGGAACAATGACCAGAATATGACTTCAGTATTGGAGATGAAGTCCCAGAGAATGATTTTGACTACAGGATGTTACTTAAAACCACACCACAGAAATCTTGCCAAAACACTATCCATTGTAAAGAGAAATTTAGCACAACTGGCATTTACTAGTTTGGTCTCAGGAAGAGGTTCCAAAACAACTTTACAGAGTCTGCACCCAGGAGACAGTTCAGTGGTGGCAGCAGCCCTTAAACGGGGACCTGCTCACTTGTAAAGCACCTATTATGTGCAAGGTATTGTTCCAGGTGCTTTGCAGACATATTTTTCAAGACAATTACTCCTCCCTTTTGTAAAACAAACAATGGAAAACCTTTTCCTTCAGGCTGAGGCCAGCTGAAGAGGGTAGGAGAGGAATCTAATCAAGTAGAACTCTCATCCAGGGTCCCACACTGACCCTTGTCATCGCTGAAATTGCTCCTCCTTCTGAAGCGGTAACCTCAGCATCTCCATGTCTCACTGCCACTGCCTGCCAGTCCTAACAAGTGCTTATCAACCACTCCTGCAACCGCTTTTCTAACCTCATCAGGACCTGCAAGCCATCAAAGCGCCTATTCACCCCATCCTTTGCCTCCCACTCTCTCTCTACTTTCTATTGTTCTTAGGAAAAGGATGAAAACTTAACTTGGCCAAGACTCCATGGGAAGCAAGTCTGACTCCGTGATCGTGATCTCCCTTGTTCTTCTGGCTCCAGCCACACGGGAGCCCTCTCAGATCCTCGTGCTCCTTCCTTCACACTGCCACACAGCCTTTTTATACCTTGTGCCCTCTGACCTCACTGCTCTACCCTCCATGCCCAGTCACGTCCTTGTTCTTCATGTCTTCCCTGCATTGGCTACTCCACAGAACTACCTAGCTTTCTCTAACTCTCTAAGGTCAGATTGGCCTATCGGACATTCTTACAGCTCAAGGCCACAGTTCCATTTTCACACTTATTCGCAGACTTATTTGATGGATGTCTTTCCAAATAGACTGAAAGCTCAAAACAAAGCGAAAGAGTCGTGTGTGCTTTTGTTTGCCACTGTATCCTTAGCATCCAGTGCCTGTCATATGTAGGCATTCAATGACCAGTTCAACGAAAGTTGAATGAAATGATATTTAATTTTCTCAACAACCTGGCAAGGAAGCAATTATTTTCACTTTACAAATGAGGAAAATGAAGAAGCTCAGGAAGTTAAAATTACTCAAGTTGTAGATAATCAGAGACCCAAGTTGTCTAATTATAAAGCTCATGTTCTTTCTCCCTGTACCCTGTATCTCTCATAATATGATCCTCAAGTGTCACAAAATAATCTGTGGTAACACTACAAAAGATAGGGTCAGAGGCAGCATCCCCTTTACCACCCAAAATGCAACTGGCCTATATAACAAAAGCATAAGAATATTAGTATCTTCTTAATATTAATAACTCTTCATCTAACAATTCCATTTCTAGTAATTTTAAGAGATGAACAAAACAATATATGATCCAGGATGTTCATCATAGACATGTTCAAAGAGGTTAACAGTTAAATTATGATACATTCTTATAATGAATTTTTATGCAGATACTAAATATATACATTTTAAAGACAATTTAAATGTCATGAGAAAATGGTTAAACATAACACTCAGTGAATAAGAGGACAGTAGACTAATAATAAAAGGATACTAGTATGATCTCAATGTTGGTGGCATGTGTTTCCATCTATACATAATGAAGAAAATAAAATACAATGAAATATTTACTGGTTAACTCTGAGTAGTAAGATTATTATCGGCAATTTATATTTCCTCCCCTATACCTCACAGTATTTTTAACTGCTTACAATGAACATGTGTTGCTTTTATAATGAAGGAAAATGTTATTAAAAAGCAATTGAGCATGTAATTTGCTTGAAAGATTTTTCTTGTATTTCATCAGTTTTGCAATTGCTATTTCTAAATCATTTCAAAAACAAAATTGCTAGTCTTTTGAAGAATTTTCCTCCTCTTTCAGGTTATTTAGATAATGAAAGATGGCCACATGGAGAGTACATTGGACTGTTTCATATGAAGGGATTGGAAGACATCGGAAAAAAACTGGGCAAACTAAAAACTGATTACTTTTCTTGAACTCATCAGAGAACTGACCAAAATGTGGAGAAAGAGGCAAATCCAGAATCACAGCCAAGATCTACTTACCTGGAGCAGAAGTGCTACAGCCCTAAGCTGGTAAGAGGACCACAGCCTCAGGGGAAGCCCTTGCTTTGTGGAGCATGACCTCCAGAATTGCCACCAACTTCACATGGTGAAGACCAGGGAAAGATGCCCTCATGGCTCTGGCAGGTGGACAAGGATAATGTTTGTGAAGTATGTCCAGTGTTCTCCATAGCAGCGGCTTGCCTAATCCCTAGGGAAAAACCAGAGCCTGGTCCTAACGCCGTGGGAGGTCATTCTTCTCATGCAGCCCCTCCTAGACTTCCTAACTTGCCTCAGAGGGATGGGAAAGCTATCAAAGAAACAAGTGTGAAGGGCCACAGACTCAAGCCCACTAAGAGACCTGAGATTTAATCATGACACTAGAGAACACTTCCCTCCCACACACTTTATCACCATACCAGTTACTCCAGTGTAATAGTAGATTGCCCCTGCAAGAGCTACAAAACACAGTCTCTGAGAAGGTATAGAAGCCCAAAGTCAAGAGGGGAAATGAAAACAAGGACTCCAGAAGAATTTGAAACCTCTGGCAGCAATAGCTACAGCAAACATTAAATACAGACTAACCCCTAGCCAGGTGATCATAAATGCCCACACTAGAAGACTATTTCAGTTCCTATTACCCAATATAGTACGTCCATCTTTCAGGGAAAGAAAAGAAAAGGGGAAAAAAAAAAAAGGCATGCTAAAAGGCAAGCAAAACACAGGTCAAGATATGTGATCAAGCAAGAAATCAGAGATCTCAAGTAAACAGAATGTGACTCATGTATGATACAGATGTTAGAATTTCCAGACAGGGAATTTAAAATAATGAGCATTAATGTCAAGGGCTCTAATGGAAAAACTAGACAACGTGCAAGAACAGATAGGTAACGTAGAGAATGGAAATTCTGAAAAAGAAGCAGAAGTAAATGCTAGAAATCAAGAAATCCAAATCTAGAAATAAGGCAAAAACATGAAACCTAAGCATATCATAAGTCAACTTGCAGAAATCCAAAGACAAAGAGAAATATCTTGAAAGAAGTCAGAGCGAAGGAAAAAACATTTTACTATAGAGGAACAAGAACAAGAATTAGAGTGGACTTCTCTTCAGAAAGCAAAGAAGCAAGAAGATAGTGAGTAAAAGATTTAAGGCATTGAAAGAAGAAATACCACCAACCCAGAATCTTGTATCCAGCAAAAAATATCCTTCAAAAGTGAAAGACGGACTCTCTTAGACAATTAAAAACTGAGAGAATTCATAGCCAGAAAACCTGCCCTGCAAAGAAATATTAAAAGGAAAATTACATAGGTCAGAAATTTAGATCTAAATACAGAAAGGATGAGTGTTGGAGAAGAAATAAAGGAAGATAAAATCAAATCTGTGACTTTTTAAAAAGCCTTAGTTGAATCTAAAAAATAACAGTTTAAAGTAATAGTAACAACGTATTAGGTGATAATAGCATATGGGTAAATGAGTGACAGTGACATCTTAAGGGATGGGAAGGAGGAATGGGGAATACTGTTATTTGAAGGTGGACTTAGTTTAAAATATACCGTAAACCTAAGCAACCATTAACATTTATATATATATACACATACATACATACATTCATATATATATATATATATATATAAAAAGTACACACTAGAAGGTGCCAGAGACCCAAGGCTGTAGGTCTCTCCTTTCCAGGCCCATTTCCTCATCTGTGAAATTGTATGGTTAGAATAGATATCTCAGATTCCCTTCTTGCTCTGAAATTCTCTGACTAAAAAATTAAAATAAGTTAAATAAAAAGGCTACTTCTTCAAGAATATCTATGAGGAAGAGTCTTTTGAAAGGTATAAAAAGACTTTTTAAATAATCAATCCCCTACTCTATTACTTGAGTAAATTTGGGTTTCCATATTTTCATGCTGAGTTGCATTTTAGCAGGTTGATCTAGTAAGTATAATAAAATATTGGATTTGCTCACCTGGTTCAGCCATTCTCAATGCATTGTGCTGTAGTAAAAAACACACGAGGCTGAAAGGAAACGGCCATTTCACAGTATTGATTTCACCGCCAGAGACAGCACAAGATATGTGCCTTTCAATCCAAAATAGAAATAAACCGAGCTGCCTCCTTGCCTAAAGAGCCCATAATTAGTTTGTGATTACCTCCAGATCTGTCAATAGACTTTCCTTCCTTTGCTCACTGTCAATACACTTCTGAGCTCAGTGTACACATTTATGAGCTACAACTTCCCTGTCAGTCAAAAAGTTTTGATCTTCTACATTATCGCTTAAGTTGCAGTGTTCGTTAAAAAAAAAAAAAAAAAGTCACATTGGGGCTAGCCTAGCAATGTGGAAATGGCCTGCTCCTTCTGAAATGAGATACACATCTTGCTTCAGGTTAAAGCTACTGAAAAAATACAGCCTCATCTCCAGACTTTGCTACTCTAACCCCTTGCAATAAAAATTCCCAACATGCAGAATTCTACTCATAAGGCCTATTTCCAACTTTAAGGCCATCTGCTTTGTGGCAGACAGATATAAATGCTTTAAGCCTCACGGGGCTCGTACTTATTCTAACAGTTACTTGCATTCTACTTTTGCCCTACTGGGAAATAAAAGTGGCATGGAAGTCAATGTTTCACTCTGGGGGAGAAAAGGGCCAGACCAGACATCGATACATTCCTTCCAGAATTAGACAGCTCTTCAAAGCACACTTAGCTAAATAAATTCCAATAGGTCCAGATGAGTCGAGGTGCAGGCATTAGCTGGAATGAGGAGCAAATCTTATTTGTTAAAGATCTTTGGCTAATAGGAGAGTCTCTACTTGTTAAGAGTAAGAAACAATCCAAGAGACTGTGTAGTCAATAACTCTCAATTTTGAATTTTATCCAAGTGTTTCAGACAATTAGGAGTCCCTCAAGCCAGGAGTTCAACTGCCCAGAAGTAAAAATGAAGACATTCAGACCAGGAGCAATATGGCTCCTTTTCAGGGTATTAGCGTATTCATCCCAAAGGCTCTAAAGCTCAATTTCATACAACAGCGTGGGATTGTGAGAAAAGTTCAAGTTCTACAGCCAAGTGAAGATTTGTTTACACCACTTTATGGGATACCAGATTCTGTGTAATTTGGATGTGTTTGGGACAGAATGCAGTTATTTAAGGGAAAAAAGGTGACTTTAAACTGCCATTCCAGATGTCACAGTCCAATGGAGATAGCAAGATCAAAGCTTCATGTTTAAGGAAATTATTATTTCCTTTTTTCTCATTTTTCCAGCTGATAAAGTACTGCTTCTCATTCTAAACCACATCAAAATACTCTAGTCAGGATGTTT
The DNA here is from genome assembly GCF_902729225.1 of Pteropus medius. Lineage (NCBI taxonomy): Eukaryota > Metazoa > Chordata > Mammalia > Chiroptera > Pteropodidae > Pteropus > Pteropus medius. The sequence continues at coordinate 8,916,120 of NW_024344370.1, read as the reverse complement.
CTGCCTTTTAAGCTCAGTCCAAATATGATAAAGTATTTCTAAAGTTAAAAAATATATATATTACTATATATTTGCCTCTTTGCCAACAGTTTACAAATCAAAAAAGGGTGTTTTGGTAACGAAATGAGAAAGGCAGCACTTGCCTTCATTTCATTTTTAGTGGTGAGTTCAGGTAATCCTAGTATTTGCAATGATCTACATGCCTCTTAAACAGGGAGGAGGGGGAGGTGGAGGGAGAGAGAAAGAAAGAGAAGTAGATGACTCTTGGCTAACAGAGTTTCAGAGATTTGAGGTCAATGAAACCCGTGCCAGGTTCAATATATCTATTTCATTGCTCAGTCACACGACTTTTGTAGGTTAAATCACAAAACTTTTTCTAAATGAAAGGGAAGCTAGTAGTGAAGAGGTCTAAAGTAAACAAAACGAAGCAAAAACAGTACTGGAAATTTCTAGGACTGTAAGGTTCTTTTTGAACTTACAGAAAACTTAGAAAGGAGAGACCTGGTGATCACCACCTTAACCACTGTAGCATCATTGACAGAGACAATCTGACATTATGTGCCTCTTATGAGATGGAATTTCATAAGAGTTTGGAATCTTCTTGCCAAATATGTTAACTTGAATCCAGTCATGAGGAAACAAGTAGAACATTCTACAATAATGGATATTCTATAAGACAATTGTCTTGGATTCTTTAAACAAGCCAATACATGAAAAAAGGATTATTCTAGATTTTAAAACTAAACAGCCAAATGCAATGTATAAACATTCAATGGATTCTGGATTGTACAACAAATGGGTATCATATAGAAGACATCTTTGGGGCATTTGGAAAAATTGGAATACAAAATGTTTATCAGGTATTGTTGCATTTCTAGTAATTTTCTTATGTAATGATATTAGTGGATATATAAATGCCATTCTTAGAGGTATGCTGAAGCAAGGGGGTGGGAATGAAGGGTGTGTAACTTATTTTCAAATGATTCAACTAAACTAAGTACATATACTATCTATGCACGTGTGTGTACACATATGCATGGAGAAATAAATGTAGCAAAATAAAACAATTTGGTGAATCCAAAGGAAGACTACACCAGTGTTCGCTATACTATTCTTTCAACACTCCTGTAGATTGTTTTCTAAGGTCAGGGGAAGAAAATACTTTTGTTTCTCACGACAAGCATCTCGTCTTCTTTTCATCAGCTTTCTCCAATGACTTTTAAATTTCTACTCACTTGGGATTTAAACGGTTTGTAGAAGAGAAGACCACTACCCTCAACAGATGAGCCTTTCATTTTAATTCATGGAATTAGGAGTTAGGTGTGAGGCTAAAGAGCTCTAAAATTTTCAAAATCTCACAGATTTTGTGTGACAGGGTAACTTCAAACCGTTCTGAGTCTGGAGTCAGGAAGCTGCCCAATTCCCGTATAGTGCCATTTACTTTTAAAGAACCTCACTAAAAAATGCTGTGTGAGAACAGTTTTTAAATGAGTATCAAATTATACAGTGCCAGCATCCTTCTTTTTCCTCAGTCTCCTTCCTGTGCTGCTCCTGAACACACCCTTCCATCAGAATTACTATTTTCTTATGTCATGTTGGCAAGTGTGTGTCCTGAGTTGTGAAGTTTCGTGAGGCAAGTATCTTGTTCTAACCCTAGAATTTAGATTAGCGCTATGGCATTTCAAAACAGGAACTCAACAAATACTAGTTGAATAAAGGAATAGGTAAAATAAAGATCTAAGGTGAAGATTTTCAAAGGGAAACTAACATGAGTATTTTAATATGTACTGGTGTGGCTTCTCTGATACGGCTGGCTGGTAAGAGAGGTAGGAGGAACCATTCATAATAAAAACTTTACAATTTTATTGTTAGCCCCTTCGTCAGAGGGTGGGAGAACGCTCAGGAATATAAAATAAAGAGAAAAAGAGGATATTACGGAACAGAAAGGATCATTACCTTATATCAGGAACCATAGTTCAACCAGAGGCCTGAGTTGTTTGCCCAAAACTTAATATGGTTGCTACAAGGCTGCATTAATAAACAGAATACTGCATATCAATAATTACATTTTATGTCTTAACTGAGCACTTAAAAATTCAAGATAAACTAAGTCTTTTTTCTTGAGCTATTTACAAAGCCCATTTTAACCTAAGAGTTAAAAAGAATGAACCAAATGCTTTAAGAGATATGTTTACTTTTTTTGCAAAGTAGCTATTTTAGTAATATTTGCTATAACGCTATAATGAAATCTTTGAGGAACCAGAAAGATGAGTACTTTACCACAACTGAAAAACTGGAGCTTGTTTGAGAATTTCCGATAACACTAATGGGAATAGTGCCTCAAATGAAAATAATTAAGTCAACAAAAAGAAATTCTTCTTAGATCAGTCTTGAGAATTAAGTAATAATGATAAAGAAATATATTAAAGAAGTGTTTAGTCTTTAAATGAAAAGAGAAATTAAAAGAGGAACTAGGATTTGCTACATACAGCACTACCACCTACTAGGACAGCACCAACACCAGAGTATGAAAGGAAACTTCTCTTTAAAATTCACCACGCAATTTTTATGAACCAGGTTTTTTTGTGAGGAAAAAGACTCGGACAAATCAAAGGTAAGGTATCTTTGGAAAATTTAATTTGGACCATATTTTCTTTCCCTTGCTGAAAACATCCAATATTTCCAAACATTTTGGGTTCCGCAGCTTACAAAGGGGCAGTGGGTTTCCTGCAGTTACATACTGTACCCAACTTTCTCTAGAAAGATCAGATATTTTCCAACCTTGCTTTTGAGTATTTCCTTAAAAATGCTTTAAAGGTTCCTTTTAATAAATGGCCAGTGAAACAAAATAAGGCTTTATTTTCTCCTTTTCCCCCTTTTTTGGTACTGCATGCTGAATAAGAAAGGAAGACTTGTCACATCAGTTGGTACACATTCCGAGTCCTCCAAGGTGTACCCATATCATTGAGCCCTGATGCACCCCTGAACTGAGGAGCCTGAAATGGGTGTCAAATATCCTTTCAGAATCACATCACAGCATGGGGGAGTGGTGTCTGTGGGTCACCTGGGTCTTCTTGGTGTTCCCAGGGCTCCTGGCCTTGGGAGTAACAGAGGAACTAGGACCAAATCACGACCACCAGAGGCCTTCCACCTGGTACTGCACTACCACAGGTTCACGTCTACGGGCCTTACGATGATGTGCATGTAAAGTCTAAATGTAATTACTTAAAACAAAATGAGAAAAAAATCCCTTTACTAATTCCCGTATCAAATTACTAGAATGAAAATAAAAACGTTTGTCTGATAAAACACGTTTTCTTTGTCAGATGAAAGCATCTTCCTTCCAAGGTAATCTCAGTAATGTGTATTTGTCAGTATTTATATAGTTTTGTTTGGTGCACAAATTTCTTAACTGCATCTGACACAGCTTTGTCATTTTTTGAACAAGTAGTTTCATTAGCTTAAAAATGGGATAAGGCAACCAAATTTAAATAATTTTGGTTGCAGAAAACCATCTCAGACGTTAATCTTCATCTTCTCAAATGTTAAGAGCACATGATTAAAAGGTAATCAAACAGTTTCTTCTCTTAACAGGAAACTAAGCAGCTATTGTCATCAACTCTCTACAGTAAACACAGGGCCCCTCATAAATATAAAATTAAATTCTTTTCGAGGAATAGGTTTGTGATTTTATGTATGTGGGATTTACATTTAGTCACTAAATTTTGTAGTAAAAAATTGTGTGGTCTTCACATCTTTATTTTCATACACAAGGGATTATTTCTTCATCGTCTCAGCAGGCTCTCACACCCAGATGGCTGGCTGGCTTCCTTGGCTTGTTTCGAAAACGGAGCAGCCACATGTCATGTGCTCTCAGAAGCCGTGTAAAAACTCCTGTAGCTGGGTGACGATCTCTGTGTCTACCGTCTCCATGAGGGACTGGAAGCCTTGCTCTCCCAGTAGCTCCTGCTGTGCCTTGAGCTTCTCGTAGATGAACTGCTGCAGTGACACTGTGTGCACTGGGTCCTTCAGGGCCAACTGTGGGACAGAGAGAGGACATACTCTGTCAGAGGCAAAACAAGTCCCTCTCCTTTGTGACTAAAATTCTTTGTAATCTCTTCCATAGCAACACAACTGCTTCTGTCTCCCTTCTTACAAGGGACTCTAAAACAGCTTCATTGTGGAAAAGTTTGTCAAAGAAAATGTCATTCAATTAGTCTAACCTCAGTTCCCCCAGGCCTCTGAGAATAAACTGTTTGATGAGTCCAATTTCTCAAGAGCTGAGAGTTCATCCTTGTAAAGAATCAAAACCAGTTAGAAAGTGTCCCAAAAGGAACAGAATAGACCGATGAGCATTTAAATCCAATTGTCCAGGATTCCTATTCAGGCTCTCTACTGTAGCAGCTCAGCAGGCCCTCAGAACACTCCCTATCCTGGATTGTGATGCTATTTACATTGATGTATATGCTTCTGAATTAAAAGAGAAATTTAAAAAATATAAAAACCTAACACATACTTTTCCTCCCTCATTGGGATATTTGGAAAACAAAAGAAACACAATTAAATTAAAAATAGTCCATCATTCCACTCCCTAAAGATAACATTCTGGCCTCTTGTCTTTTCTGTTCTTGTGGTATGCACATATACACATACATGTAAGCACATAATCACTACTGCTCTTTGCATTTATATTGTAACAAAAAAAATTCTGTTCTAACACATTTTAAGAATTCTAAACCTATGTCATGATATTTTTTGTTACAGGCATGTTGAGGTAATCATGCTATAGTTTAAATACAATCTTAACTATGTTTTACTGAATAATCTACCACGAACACTGGTCATGTTACTATAAATACAGACTTCCTTCTATATTTCGTATTATTTCCTTAGGAAATCTGTCTCTATCTCAGAAGGATTACTAGATTCAAGGGCATAGACAATTTTATGACTATGGTTTGTACCAGTTTTAAAAGGTATGATTTTTTGGCTTGTGGTATTGTTGTTACTACTGGTACTATCATTAAGCTCTTCATAACTGGAGAATTGAAAAGTAGTGCCACTGCTTTAAGCCATGCATTTCTCTCATTATCAATAAAGCTGAACATCTGCAAGGTTTTAGGTAAATGCATGTGTTTTTGTCATTCCATATGGCTGCACAGAAATTCTTTTTCCTTACTGATAGTCAACTGTATTCTAGGTAGATGAAACGGCTGAATTACATCTGCTGTTTGAGTAATGTAAACAGATTTTAAAATAATGACCACAAATGGCAAATATAAGTGAGAGGAAGAGACATAGACGGCATGAATTTGAAATTAAACCCCTTAAGTGACCATTCCTGAGTTATAGGATACATCCAAGGCAAAGTAATTTCAATACTCATTTCCCTGGAAGATGGATAGTAGGAAGAATACCAAGAAATGCAGATACGAAGCCCTGCGTTCACAAACCTAAAGATATCATTCCACAAAATTTAAGATTAACATTTAAAAATATCTACTCCTTTAAGTAACATGCAGTAATATTCTGTATTATGTTAATTATCAAGAAATTGACCCCTTACTAAAGAAAGTGTGGACTTTGTTGAAATAGCAGGAATTATCCGTAACTAAAACTATCTGATACAAAATAAGTAAAAAGCAGCTGAGCTTGAAATCGATATCCAACAAGTCATTCCAACTACTGAAATGAAAATTAAGAGTGTAGTTCAAATGCTGTTATAAAAAAAAACACTATAAAAGTTAATATCAAATCTCCACTCTATAATTTTCAACAGATTAAAAAATATATCATACTAAACCCACAAGGTATGGCATAACACTACATCGGTATAATATTTTTAAAAAGTGTATTGATCAGATTAAAAGCATTAATCTCTTTTAGAAGCAGAATTGTGGAAGGGAGAAGGGAGGGAAAGGACATACAGAATCTCTAATTCCGCACATTAAGGGAGATTGAAAAAAACTTTTTTAAGTTAAAAGAAAACCCCTACATGTTAGCAAATAAATGTTTATTTTGGCTTGGGGTAGACATTCATTAATCATAGCTATTAACACCTTCTTTTGAATATCATATGAAATAGATTGACTAAATGTTTCTCTAGAGAATTATTGCTACACATTGACTAAAAATCAGATATCATTTCTAAGAATATAACAGTGTCTATAGTCACTAGAATTAAGAAATACTGAAGTCACTAAAAGCATTTTCAAAACTGTTTTATATAAATAAGTCCCACCTAACATTATACACATAGTTATCTGATTTAATATGAAAAAATATAGAATGCATTCCTGAGAAAATAATGTTTTTAATGTAATAAGTAAATTATAATTAAGATAAATCTGCTGCTGGAAAAAATATACTGCAAAGGTTGACGTGGTCTCCACTCCTGTGCAACTGAAAATCTACATATAACTTTTGACTCCCCCGAACTTAACCATTAACAGCTTACTGTTGTCCGAAAGTCTTACTGATAACAAACAATTGATCAACACATATTTTGCACATTATATGTATTATATACTGTATTCTTACAATAAAGAAAGCTAGAGAAGAGAAAATTATTAAGAAAACCATAAGGAAAATACATTTACAGTACTGTACTAGATTTATTAATACCATAAGTATACTTCATCTGTTTATAAGATGAATCATCTGTCTGTTGGTACGTACATCAATATTATCTTATATAATACAAAACACTGTAGACGCTCTATGTATTACTAACATTAGACATCAAAAATGAAAAGATAATGTGAAAAATAAATTCATATTTATTTACAGGTATAACAACTCACACATTGATAACAAAGAAGAAGCAATATGACTGATTTATAGTAACCTAGTATAATCAATACAATTGCTTCATAGTAGCTTAGCCTGTACATTAATGAATATAAATCACTATAAAATTTTTATGGCATTCCTCATACATACAATGTTTTTAATGTAATAAGTAAATTATAACTAAAACTGCTCTTGGAAAAAATATACTACAATATACAATGGCATTAATTTACAGTCACATTCATAATACAGCACTGGAAACATTATTACATTTTTTTTAAAAAACTACTTACCTGTGATAATAGGCACAGTTTCTACAATTACAAGAGAGGCATACTGAACAGTAATGTAATTCTTTAAAAGCAAAGTTATAAAACAGTAAGAAAACTAACATATTAATTTTATATCAAATATCACTCACTTCATGCCTATGTAAGGACAGGCTATCCACTTCCATACAAGTCTTGCACACGATGTTCTACAGGATGAATCGTGAGGAAGTAATGATGATGATGATGACACAAAAACATCTCATATAGTTCTGTACAGTTATTAGATTTTCACATGAAGACACACATACATAACAGATAAGTTTATTAACTGTATAGCATGATGTTTATTTACTATTCACTGATAGTGGATCATCATGAAGATCTTCATCCTTTTTTGCTTTTTCATTTCTCTAAAAATGTTTCTTTATAGTACCAATCCTTCTTCGACCATTTGCTTTAGTTTCAGTGCTTGAATTATAGAGGGGTCCATGTTGTAAAAGAAGTCAAAAAGAGTCTTGAATAATAAGAACACTTCTGCCAGATTGTCTAATGTCAATCTGTTCTCTGACATTGCTTCTTCTACATCTCCTTCCTCATTTTTGCCACTGGTTTGGTAGCACTCATCTCCATCAATTAGTCTTTTGTTAATTCCTCTGGTGTGGCATCTAGTAGCTCTTGAATTTCTACAAGATCCATATCTTGAAAGCCTTCACTCCTCTTCTGTTATCAAATCCACAATCTCATTCAGAATTTCCTTGATTGGTTCTATCGTAAAGACTGTGAAGTCATGCACAATGTTTGGACACAGTGTTCTCCAGCAGAAATTTATTGTTTCAGGCTTAATGGCTTTCACAGCTTCTATAACAACATCATCTTCGATGGTATAATGCTTCCAGACTTTCATGATGTTCTCTCTCTGTGAGAGTTCTCTTCCATAGCGCTGACAATCCTTTCCAAAGAGTACCACGTGTAAAGTGCATTAAAGGTCCTTATGCCCTGATCTAGAGGCTGAATTAGAGATGTTGTGTGTGAGGGCAAGTAAACCACTCTGATGACTTTGGTAGTGAACTCATGGGGTTCTAGGTGGCCAGAGGCATTGTTCAGTATCAAAAGAACTTTAAAAGACAGTAATTGCATTACTGGCAATGCAATTCCTGACTTTAGGGATAAAGCATCAATGGAATCAATCTAGAAAAAGTGTTCTTCTTGTTGTCCAAGCCTTCCTGTTGTACAACTACAAGATTCACAGTTGGTGTTTATCTTTTCCCTTCAAGGCTCAGAATTTAGCAGCTTCAAAGTTAAGAGCAGTCCTGATCATAAATCTGAGGTTTGCACGAAACAGCAGAGTTAGCCTATCCCTTCCTGCCTTAAATTCTGGTACTCCTTCTCTCCTTTACTAATAAATATCCTTTGTAGCATTTTCTTTTTTCCCCAGAATAGGTCACTTTTATCTGCATTAAAAACCTACTCAGGAAGATTTACTTTCTCCTCAGTGATTTTCTTAGTAATATCTGGTTTTTAGTAATGTCTGGAACTCATCTGCTGCCCCTTGCTCAGTGGAAGCTTCTTCTGTTGTCTTGACATTTTTTAAGCCAAATCTCTTTGCAAAATTATCAAAGCATCCTTCCCTGGCATTAAAACCACTAGTTTTAGATCCTTCACCTTCTTTTTGCTTTAAGTTGTTATAGAATGACTTCGCTTTTTCTCGAATCATATTAGATAAGAGTCTATAGGTATGCCTTTCTTATAGCAATCCTGCACCCACATAAAAGCTGCATTTTCAGTAAGAGATAAAATGGTATTTCATGAAAAGTGCAAGGTGTTTGCACCTGCTGGCATAGCTGAAGCAATGGCTTCACAAATTTCCTTTTCTTTTTTTACAGTACTCCTTACACTGGGTTCATTTATGTTGACATAGCAGGCAACTGCAGTTGCAGGCATCAATTTGTGGTACATATTAAGCAATTCAACTTTTTCTTGTAATGGCAAGACTTTTCTCCGCTTCTTGGGAGTATTTCCAGCATCACTAGTGGCACTTTATATGGGTTCTGTGATGTTATTCAAGGTTTACATGATGAAAAATATGTGAAAACTTCAAGAGATCACTTTTTACTGCAATGTGTAATTTACCATAGACAAATTGCTCACATGGAGATAACTAGGATCGTGCAGCATTTTAAGTGGATATTCCCAACACTTGAGCTCACCACAATAGCAACAGGAGGTGGCTACAAAATTATTATAGTGGTACAGTATGTATTAGTTAATTTTATGCAGTGATGATTTAATACTGCATCTTTGCTTGTTTACAATTCTCTCAACTGCACATAGTGCCATGTGTGACAGTCTTGTGTTACTGTTTTGATAAATTTTAATGTTTTATAATAAATTTGTGTATATTTTATATTAGTAAATGATAAAACAGATTAGTATCTACCTATATTTTATGCATTCATGACATATCTAACTTTTGTTAATTTTTTTTTTGGTATTTCTAGGCTATGCAGTTCCTCTGCTACTTTTTTTTAAACTGTTGCAAATCTCCAAAAAAATTTTCCAATATGCTTATTGAAAAAAATCTGCATATAAGTGGACTTGCACAGTTCAAACTCATGTTGTTCAAGGGTCAACCATACAACTAAAAACCCTGGACATTATACATGAAACAAACTTAAGGTGACTCTAAAAGGGAGAGGGAAGAAGGCAGACTGATTGGAGACCCCAGCAGCCAAGGAACAATACAGTGTTGAATGCCCTGGCTTTCTTCTTGCCTCATATATCCCAGATTTACATCTGAAGAAGGCAGCAAACTGGAAACACCAATGAGCACAGAAGAGCTTCTTCAAAAGCCTGCTCTCTAGCCAAAGGACCAGAAAAAGGACCATACAGCAAGTCACAACTTTTAGACAACAATTGGTCTACTTCAGCCAAACACCACAGAATAAACTGTGGAACCACCTCCAGCCTGTTACAAGGATTCAGCCTACCTATTCCCCAACAGTGTTTGCTGCAGCACATTGTGAATCTGAGAAATTTTTTTTAACTGCTGATGTCTAAGTCTCACTTCTAGAGATTCTGCTTTAACTGGTTTCAGGCACTAGGATTTTTAAAAGCTTCCCCAGTGAATCTGATGTATATGCAACACAGCTATAGAAAATTTTAGAAAAACCAGTTTTGAGCACTAAGATTTCATCTGAACCCCCAAAACACCTCTAGATGTTTTCACATTCATTAAAAGAATATAGGTAGTAGACTAAGACATATGACACTTAAAAAACAAAAACAAAAACAAAAACCCTTACAGTAGTAATTCTAAGCCCTAAAAACTTAATTCGCATTTACCACCATCTATTTTTAAAACTCTTTAGAGTTTCCTTTCTTCTTTACCTTCTGGCAGGCATTTTTAAGTTCTTTTGCTTGCTATATGTATACTAGGTAATGTCAGTATCTTTTTTTTCACCAACTGACTCTTCCACCAGCCAAAAGTTTAATGCCTTTTTGATTTTGTTTTTTTGATTCCAGATTTCTTCCAAAGGATTCTCCAAATCACAGGGTAAATAAAACCAACCCTGTAAGGGACCTTTATTTTTCCTGCTTTTCCTAACTGGTTATTGTAGGATGTAACAGCAAGATACATTTATACATTTGTTATTTAATTGGTCACCTTATTAAACTCTCTTCGTAGGTGCCCTGTTGATTTTTTTGGACTTTTTTGGCCTACACAATCATTTCAATGACTACAATCGAGCCCTGAACAACATGGGTTGAACTGCGCAGGTTCACTCGCATGAGGATTTTTTTTCAATTAATTACTGAAAATGTATTTTCTCTTCTTTACAATTTTCTTAATATTTTCTTTTCTCTAGTTTACTTTATTATAAGAATATAGTATGTAATACATAACATACAAAATACGTTAAATAACTGTTTATGTTATTGTTAAGGCTTCTGGTCAACAGTAGGCTATTAGGAAAGTTTTTGGGGAGTCAAAAATTATACATGGGTTTTTGACTGAGTAAGGGTTAGCACCCCTAACTCCCACATTGTTCAAAGGCCATCTGCAATGACTGTTTTTTTGTTTGTTTGTTTGTTTGCCAATACTGAATTTGTATTCACTCACAGGCCTTCTGGCAATATCTTTCTTCTCATCACATTGGCTAGACACTCCATGTGACAAACTATCACCAAACCTTTTTTACTCTTCTTCTTAGGTACAGAGATAGACCACAATTCCCAGCAATGGAATGTGAGCAGAAAAGGCATGTGTCATTAGCCAGATTGACTCTTAAACTACTCCTACTCAATTCCTGTTCCCCATCTTCCAGCTAGACAGAAGCCAATAAATACGGCAGCATCTCAATACATCTGGGTCATTCTGACTGGTTGTGTGAATTACACATCCACTCCTAACCCTCTCCTTTTGTGCTTTTCCTGAGTAAAAAATAAACTATTACGTTAAGCTTTGATTCCAGGGGGTCTGTTTTAGAGATGATGTTCTCTGGCATTTAGATCATTCACAATCTAGTGATATGTTTGTACTTAGTTTCAAATAACTGTACTCAAAATTATGTTAAAGGCATATTATTCTAATCCTAGTTCAATAAGATATTTTACCAGAAATACTGAATTTAATGCTAAATTAAATTTGCAAATGGTAATTTACATTTTTACATCTATAAAAAATTTCCCATTTTCTTTTCTGTTTTATTCTTTTCCTGACGAATCCCACAGATTTCCATGTTCTAGAATAAGTTGAACTAGCATAGCATTATCCGTTCCTTAAAATTAGATAGGATGGATGGATGGATGGATGGATGGATGGATGGATGGATGGAAGGAAAGAAGGAAGGAAGGGAGGAAGGAAGAAAGGGACGGAGGGAGAAAGGGAGAGAGAAAGGGAAGGAGAAAGGAAGGAGGGGATGGAGGGAGGAAAGAAAAAAGGGAGAAGATAAAGGAAAAAAGGGAGGAGGTGGAAGGAAGATAAGTTGTTGCCTAAAGGATGTCATTGGTAAAATTAAATACATTGAACTACATGTATTTTCAAAAAATTGATAGCACATTCCAGTAAAACCACTTGTAAAATGGGAAAATAAGAAACATTACTGAGGGAGGGTTTGGGGTGGTTTGTTTTTTGAGGAATGGGGCAGCAATTTAAAATATTTCTATGGTTATAAATGTATTTCTACCCAGTCTTAAGTTGTTTTTTATTTATTTTTATTTTTTGGTAATTTATGTTTTATTAAAGTCACCCATTTTGACAAGATTTTCCGCTGATCAGCCAAGAACTACATGTATAATCCCTGAAGTTATATTATATGTGTTCTTATCACTAATACTGAATATTTACTCCCCTACCACTGATTTTGGCTCACCAGAATAGGAGCTTATGGAAGTCCAGTGAGCACTGAAGTTTTAGCTCAGATTCATTTCACTGTGGGCTCAGTCAGCTGCCCATCCTGTGGTTATTTCCCTACTCCACAATGCATAACCAGAACAGGCATACCTAGCATCTGGCAGAATCCCTGCATTGGCTTCTAGGTTCCCTAAGGTTGACTTTTTTCTTTTTCTCACATCTTGAAATGAGTTCTGAGTTCATTTATTTTCATTCTTTCTTGGTTAATAATAAAATTACTTAAGGGTATGAATAATTCAGTTGTGTTTTACATGTAATAATCTCACTGTAGTATGTCACCTAGTTGAAAATTGCAAACTTCTTCTTTAAAATATTGTTTTTAAAAACTTTACATAACCAGTATTTCTCTCAACCTTTCTTGACTTTCTAGTTTTACTTCACTGTAGTCAGAGAATATGACCTATACTATAACTACTCTGAGAAATTAGGTTTTCTCTCTAAGCCTAGAATATGCTCAGTTTTTATAAGTATTTCATGAACATATACAAAATGTACAATCTAAAAAATAAAGTATGTTCTATTTATAGAGTAGAATTTTTATTTACAGCTACTAAGTTAAGTTTACTGATAACGTTATTTAGATCAGTTACCATACACCCACTAGATCACCTTAGGTTCAACTAAACATATAGGATCACAAGACTACCATAAACTATCCTTAGCATCAGCTTACTGAGAAGGCCATGGGGATGACATGATATCACAAAATGGAAATGTATAAAAACTAGGATAAATTTTGCACCAATAAAATGTTATGATCATAGGTGCATTTTGAGAATCTTACAAAACTATACTGACTTTTGTAATGACCTTTTATATGTTTTATTAAAGCATTTTTACTATAAATCAATTTTAGCAGTACATTAAGGTCAATCTCCATTTAGTTTCCAGCAATGAAGTTATCTCTACATTAAAAAAATCAACTTTAGTACATAACTAAATTCGTAAATAACAGAAAGATGTCCTCCTATTCATCTTATCATCACCAAAGTAAAATGACCATATAACATAGTGTAAGAGTATATTTAAGAGTGTGCTATTAATGTTATTAAATTAGAAAACAATAGCCTGCTATGTATCTGAATGTGTTACCATTCAGCAATGCCTCTGATTCTACTTCCTTCTCAGAAATATTATTATTCATGGTCATGTTTGCCCATTTTATGAGAGAATATACTATAAAACCAAATACATACCACAACATTAATCCAGTCATATGTAGTTTCAAGGTGACAGAGAATAAAGAGAAACAGTGAGAAAAAATCAGATAAGATTTCTATTTACAATATACATATCATCTTTGGATAAGCTATCTGAGTTTTGTGAACATCATTTGCTGTTTCTGCTTATAACCTTATTAAAGGGACTGAGAAATCTGAGCATCACAAGTGTGAGCCATCTACAGGAAATATGTGCTTCCTTCTGTCTCCTTAATGCTCCAGTTGCCTCTGTGGGCCCAAGAAGTGAGATCAGTGAGCAAATCTTATGAGAATCTCAAGTTTCTTGAAAAAGTGTTCTACAAGGTCAAGCTATTAGGTAAGGGACTGAAAAGTTTAGGTGCTATAAATAGAAAATGTTGAGAGAGAATTTATAGCAGGAAGAAAGGTTAATAATGAGTCAGTCAGCACCCTCAATCTATTTCAAACACTCTATTTCAAACAAAATTTGATGATCATTTCATCGAATTGTAAACCATCAATAATTTATAAAAATGATAGAATATAATGGGAATGAATGGAAGAATGAAAACTGTCCATCCTAACCATCTGCTGATGTAGCTAAATTGTTAAAGAAATCAGTATTTTAAGCCCTGCATTAACTTACTATTTCCGAAAAAGGAAATACTGTTCTATGGCTGTTTAACCTAAATTTGCTGGAGTATTTGAAATGATCTCACACATGATGTAAACTACATTGTGTATTTCTTTTAGTTGGCAGGCTTGGCACAAAACAAAGGAACAGCTCCGCATAGTGCCTTCGCTACTAAATTATCTGGGTAAGTCAAATGGAAAACTCCCAAAAAGAACAGCACTGTGATTAACAAATATGTGACAGTATGACAAGTACTTGGAAAACAAGCAATCAAGCAATTCAAAATATCTGTCTCACTATTTACTTTTCATTGTTGGAGACACTTAAGTCTCAGAAAACTAGGCTTATAAACATTTAGTTCGCATAAAAATGGAGTAACTACAATAATAATATATGTAATACACTTGAAATATAAGACCATAAGTGAGCTTATACCAATCTCTGAGAATCATGTTTGCTTTTTGCTCAAGGGATAAATTCATAGTGAAATGAGAACAAGCAGAGTTTTAGAACCAATGACAAAGCAATCAGTCAACACTCAGTTACCAAGGCCAGATCTTTCCTGAACAGAGGTCACCCAAACCTCCAGGAAACAGCTTTGTTAACTTCTGACTTACGGATTTAAGAAATTTTCTACCACTAGTATCTAATTCTTACTCATATTTTCTTCATTTGACTCTAAGTCATGGTAGGACACTTTCACTTTTGATATAAGTTACATTTTTATTCATGCCATCCAGTTAGGCTAAGACCACAAAGAAGCAACTGCTTTCAGTGTGATGCTTGAAAATATAAGTCAAGGTATTATTAGACTAATCTATGAAACATCCTAAAGAAAAATAAACCTGTAATTTTTAGTATTAAATAGGCAAAGTCTTGTGCCTCTAACTTTCAAACAATACTGTTTCTGCTGTTTTCCAATAAGAATAAGTCCCATTTTAGACTGAGAGTTTTAAGAATTCTTTTATAAAGAATTCTTTTATAAAGTCTTCTATTCAATTTTAAAATAATATATAATGCAGAATTTTCAAGTAAAATACCCTCAAAACATCATTAATGAGTATTAAAATATACTGTTAGGCTATAGTAATTAAATAGGCAGGTCAATAGACTATATCCTTGAGTTCTGAAATAAATCTGTGCAAATCTGGCAATGTAGTATCTGGTAAAAGCAGCATTTCAAAATAGTAGAGAAGAGATACGCTACTTACTAGTTTTGTGACAGAGGGTAGCTATATAAAAAAAAGTTGACATTCTACTTCATTGCTTTAACAAAAAATTTCCAATTGAATTAAAAAATTTAAATAAAATAACTAAACTTGTAACAACATGAGAAATTATGTTCTTGAGAGCTGGTAGCCATTCCAAGCATATAATAAAAAACAAACGCAACAAAAGGAAAACAAAGTCAAAAACAATTCGCTGACAAAGAAATGAAAACAACTACCACTGAAAACTCAATACACAATATGACCTCTCAAAGAGGAGCACAGATCTGGACTAATCACATCCCCAGAAGATAACAATTAATCTTTCAAAAGGAATTTTGATGAAGAAAAACACGCATACAGGAGATAACTGTGATAACTGTGAAGTGATATCTGGGAATTGAAGCAGAGATCACAATTTGCAAAATTATACAAGGCCTCACAAAACAGAAAAACTATCCTAAATCACGATACGCAAGACAAGCAATCTAAACAAATACTCAAAACACAGCTCACTTAGACAAAGCAACTGACAAACTGATCCAATGTAACTGCATGGACTCATCTGCTACAGACCAATGACTGTCCCAGCAACTTGATTGGTTTACAAATTCTGACCAATCCCTGACAAGACCATTCTATGGTAACTCCAGCTCCCTAAACCCTATAAGATTCTTCTTTGATTCACCCATTGTAATATATCCCATGATTCCCCAATGTGTGCATTCTCCCTTGGAGAAACAAGCTAATATACTTCATTACAGGTTTTTAAACAAGCAAACAAATTGAAGGAAACACAGATAAAAGATTAAGGGCTGATTTCTTTACAGCGCTTGTTCAGGTTACTGACTGCTGCCTAACTATTCCAAAACTAGGTGGCATAAAATGACAACTATTTTTTTAGTGTTAATGGATTCTGTGGATCTGAAATTCATACGGGGAGAGTGAGGATGAATTGTCTCTGCTCCATGGTCTGTGAGGCTTTATTTGAGATGACTTGAAGGCTAGAGGTGACTTAAGCCATCTTGGGGCTGGAATCATCTCAACAGTCACTCAGTCATGTGTTTAACGGTTATTGCTGGCTGTTACCTAGGACCCCAGCTAGGGAAAATAAGACCTACAGTCTCCTTGTAGAAGCTTGGCTTCCTTACAGCACAGTGGCTGGATTCTAAGAACAAGAGTCCCTAGAGTACAAGGTGGAAGCTATATATTATGACCTAGACTTGGAAGTCATAAAGCATCAGCGACCCTGACCAACTTCAAGGAAAGGAAATATAGATCCAGCCTTTGAATGGGAAAGAGTGTCAAAGTCACCTTGTAAAAATAGCACATGAAATGGGAGACATTGTTATGGTCATTCTTAGAAAATATAATGTCACAAAATTCTTATTTAAAAGCAAAAAACAAACAACTAAATAAAATTTCTAACAGAAAAGTGGAAGGAAAATATATGAATAAGGCATTCATCAAACAAAAGAATATAAATGACCTATAAACATCTTTAAAATGCTCAGCTTCTCTCATAACTAGAGAAAGTTACTGCTTTCTAACTATCATCTTGTCCAGGGTATGGTTAACTCACGTACCACCACTGGGCACATGGTTTTAAATTATTCGTTATTTTCCTTGAATTGGCAGGTTTGCTTTTGAAGAAATGTATGCCAAATACATATGCCTGAATAACGTGCCAGCCGTTCTTCCATGTTCAAATGGTGCTGCATGAAAAAGGCAGTTAATTCAGCTTAAAACTAAATCACTAAAGTGCTTTTCCTCAAGACAACCATTGCCACAGAGAATATTCCGATCTTGACACAGAAAATATCTTTAAAATGCGTACTCAATAGAGGAAACTTAATAAAATTAATAATTTGTACTATTTCATCAAGGACATACTTGAATGAAACTGGCTTTAAAAATAAACTGAGTTTTGGTAGTGAAGAATATGATGACTACTAGTATAGTTTGCTGCCATTGTCCTTACTGTTGCTAAAGTGCCAGCAGTTATTCCTACCACGGGGTACCAAATATTGTTTTTGCATCACTCGTGCAAATATTCAAACAATGAAAAAGAAAATAATATCTTATTATGAAGAAATAATACTTTTGAAAGGGTTTTGGGAACCCCCAGTTGTCTGTGGACTACGTTTTAAAAATTGCTGCTCAAGAGAGAAATGTGATGGAGACCCATTCAATGGAATGTTGTCACATGTAGCTATTAAGAGAAATAACGCAACCTAAATTTACGTACGTGGAAATATGCTCATGTATTTACTACATTTCAAAAGAATCAAGGATCAAAATAAAATGTATAGTATTCCTAATTTGTGAACTACAAGCAAATGTTTATGTATATAAATAAAATGTTTGGAAAGATATATATCATAATGTTAGTAAAGTCTACCTTGGAGAAAAGGGTATTTCATATCACAAAATAATTCTGTGGTTATCGAACTAGTAAAGGCTACTTTGTAATTTAAAAAATCTCTCCAAAACAGAAACTTCTTTATGTAGAACAATTCTTTGAAAAAGCTCAATTTCCTCTCCTTCAAAAGATAAGCTCCTTATAAAAACACAATTACTGATAATTCATTGAGGTAAAAAAAAAAGGCAGAAGAAAAAAGCAGTAATTAAAGTACAAAAAAACTGCCAAAAAAATAGCCTAATGGTCACTGGTGTTACCTAAGTTACTAAAAATCAAATTCTCACAAACTGGGCCATATTCTTCATTTATAAACATGAAGACTTTATGAGTCAATGTTAGCTGCCAAAATTTCTAGTGAACAGTGGCAAAGTTACTGAACAAATCCTGATTAAGGGTTTTAGTAACAATTCCAATATACAACGAAGAAACAATGAGGCTACCTGATCTGTAATACTCAGAACAGTACTGATGTCAGCTGGCAATTAATCTGAATTCTCAACTAAAAACAAAAACTCAGGAACCAGCATTCTTTTAATTCCAAAGGCATTTTCAACAGAATTTTCTTTCCAGTGTCTTTCGATTATTATTATGTAGCCTACTGTGAAAGATCTTAACCTCTGGACCTCATGCTACTTTTTGATTAACATTTTAACTTTATCACAGAAAGAACTGCTGTCTCAGGAAGATGCCTGTTTATCAATTTGTGTTTTTATTACACCCCAATTGGTGGGGAATGCAAGAGACTGGTGCTAGATAAACATGGATGTAGAAACAGGAGTGGAGTGATTCAGAGCCAAGAAACCATAAGCAAAAGAATTGTTTAAATGTGTCAATTTGTATTTTAGTTTATGCTAGAAGTTATGGAGTTTAAAATCAAGTGTTTTACTTAACTTAAATGTCTTAGATTTAATCACTTGCATTTTATATAATTTATTGTTCTTTCTTTTGAAATATAAAAGAAAGAATGTGTTCTTTTGGCTTTTATTCTAAAAAAATAATGGTAATTTCATTCTCAATAGTAAAATTTTATTTCAAAAGATTATTTTAGTACTGCAAATATAAATGTTTTTTTTCTTTCAGAACATTAAAGAAGCTCTTCTGCTGTCAGCTTGCCTGCTCTGTTTCTAGGGACAAATCTGCTATCATTTTTATCTTTTCCTCACTATATGAATTTTTTTCCCCCCTAACTATGCTAGAGACTTTCTCTTTAACACTGGATTTAAGTAGCAATTTGATTATGATGTGCCTTGATGTAGTCTTATTTCCTATGCTTAGAGTTCTCTGACCTTCCTAGATCTGTGAGTTCACAGGTTTCATTAAATTGGGGAAAAATTTTTACCATTATTTCTTCAAATATTTCTTTTGTTCTCCCTTCTCTTATTTAGAGACTTCAATTACTTATATATTAAGCTGCTTGAACATGTCCTACAGCTCTTTTTTTTCCTCCTAGGTTTTTTTGGTTTTATTTCGTATAGTTTCTATTGCTATGTCTTCAAGTTCACTAATCTTTTCTTCTACATTACCTAATCTACATCAATCCTATCAGATATTTTAAGAAATTAACATCTCTTGTCTAAAGCATATATGATGTGGGGATATCATAGTTTTTAACCCCTAGAAATATAATTTGAGTTTTTTTGAAATTACCTTCCTTGTGTTTACTTAAACATGTTCGATCTTCTAGCTTCTTCATATAGGAAACACAGTTATAACAAAATATTTTGATGATCTTTTCCATCCATTATATAATATTCTTTTCTTAGTAGTTTCAGTTGATTTTCCCCCTCAGCATGGATCTTTACACTCACCACTGCTATCCTCTCCCAAAACAACTACCGAAATGCAGGCACCACATTTTTGGGGCCACTTTAAGACAACAATGACAGTAATTAAATCAATCTTTCAATTATGTAATCTTGGAACCAAGTAGCTGTGCCTTTTCTTCCTAGGAAATAATTTCATTTTAAAATGAAAAAACCCTTTGATGCTAGATTAGTTTTTCTTTTAAACAATAATTCATAATCATCTACCAGCAAACATTTCCATTTGAAATTATAACTAAAACACATCTAGATAGCTCTCAAAAAAATTCTAATGTTAAAGATATCAAAGCATAAGAATAATGATATAATTACTGAAAATACACAATTTGTACTTGTAACCCTGAAAATATAATGAAATCAATTTTGTTATTGAAAAGTGACTGAAAAACCGTAGTCTTCATAGTTAGGTTTATTCAAGGCTGAGATATATAGTCACAGCATTAATCATAAATGCTGTGTATCATCAGCATAAAACTAAGACTTAAGCCTAAGGCATTGAAAATCTTAGAGATGACAATATAAATCTGCAATCAACAACTAGTATGATTACTGATGTTAAATAAAATCAGCCACTTAAAAAATAATAGTTGTTCTATGAAATGATACAAGCTATAACTCGAACAATAATGATAGCCAGCTCTCCAATAAAATTTAGGATAACAAAATCGAATCAAGGAACCTTAAGTGTTATTTCTAAAACTATGTTCTTATAATGTTCTTGCGATATTTCACTTACCTTCAAAATAAAGTCAGAATTAAAATTACTACTATATGATGTTACTGAGGATTCTATATACAATGAAAAACAGATTTGGGTAGATTAATTTGCTAAGGAGAGATCTACCGACTAACTGATGTTAATAAAGTATGCAAAAAAGCTGATGAATAAATGGAAGTAGAATATTTATTGACAAGCTCAGACTCTTATGAAGAATATTGGTATTATATTTTTCTCTAACATAGTCAATACAGTCGATGCTTAAAAAAAGAGGAAGGGAGAGAAGGGGAAAGACAAACTGCTAGGTTATTCCAAAAGGGTAGCATCATTCTAAGTGAAGAAAACACAATTTCCATGTAGTATGGATACAAATTAGCAGTCTCATTTCATGGGAGATATTACGCCAGACGTACACTCAAAATTAAATACTTCACCAGAACAGTACATATTGGGGAGAGATAGGAATGGTTTTAAGAGCTAAATGAATAAAATAAAATCACGTTTCAGTTCACAGGCCCTGGGAATCCATTAATCCAATTTTCTACACATTTCTCAGATGAGGAAACAGATCTCAAGAGACAAACAGATCTCAAGGTCACAATTAATAGCAAGAACGGGACCAGAATTCAGGTCTTACGAATTTTGGGAAATTTTCCTTTCCTCCACACTAGTTGCTAGGGAGATGATCTCTAGCATAAAAGCAAAGTAAAATGAATTAAATTCAAATGGTTTAAAAGAAGGCAGTCAGACCAGTGTAGTATAAGCTATATGCTAAGGATGAAGCTCTTGAGAGTTAATGCAGGATAATTCAAGGAGGGAATATCATGAGCAGACTAAAATAACAATGATAGCTAACACATAATAATTACTAGGTGTTCATTCTCCCATGACCGTTTGCATATTCATTTATTTATTCTGCTTTTGAAGTAGATATTTATTATTATTATTATTATTATTATTATTATTATTATTCTCATTTGCAAATGAGGAAAGAGGACAGAATGAAGTTAATAACTAACTGGTGAGGCCAGGAGACTAGAATAAACTCCAAATGAAAAAAGGGGAAAAAAATCATATGTCAAAGTAAGTATTTAAAAAATCAAGATTATAAATAATTTTAAAAGAAAGATATCTTAGATGTTTCCTATTTTTTGTTCATTTTCCTCATCAGATTCCTGTAGTGAGATGTAATGGTTTTCAAAACAATTTAGCAGTTAATTTCAAAGCATTTTTATGAAGGCCTGTAATGTATCCAGAAAAAATTCATAGCAAATATCCAGAAAATAACAGAGAATGAAGCAATTTCAGTAGATCTGAAAACAGAAGAATCAGCATTAAAACTTACATAAGGTTTGAGGGTCACATGTTTTGTATAAGTAAAAGAGTAAACCTTCTGTTCTGCTAAAACAAGACACAATTATTTCAGATCAAGAGTTAAACTTAACTTCCTATACAAGGAATAAAATTTATCTATTTCAGGAATACACTCCAAATTTCAAAAGCTTACATTAATTTTGCAGCAAAGGATAGATAGATATCTGAATGGACCAACAGATATTTCATATCCACAAAATATGAAATATGAGTTCTCCCAAATTTTTTAGAAGCTACTGTTGTAACGTACCATTTTTTTCCTCTTATCCTGTTCTGTGGGTGGTTCTTCATCTTCTGTTACTTTTGGTTCTTCAAGATGAGACATCAACATACAGCTACAGTAAAAAAAAATGTTTTAAATAAATGTTTAAGTCTATAACATACGAAAAACAAATCCTTGAAATCACTGAAACATCAATGTTTTTATATACCAATATGAGGACTAGCTTGATAAACTAGATTTATAAGTTAAAAAAAAAATTGTAATGACAAAAAGATATCTAAAGGGCAACATGAAAAAATTTTAGAGCATTTTACCTACATATTTAAGGTAGTAAGTTGTAAGAAATTTATTTATAGGCAACTTTTGAATCATATATCACTTGACAAAGTAAGTTGTACACTTTATATCTTTTTAAATGATACAAACACTTAAAATTAATACTTCTTTTACCACTAATCTTCATATGTCTGTAGGTTACATGTTTCATAACCGTAGCAATAACTTAAATAACATAATTAAAACATTATTAATTATGTATGAATCAACTTTGTGCTCCAAATGAAATTATTACTATTCTCTGAGGAACTTGTCCCTGATAGTACTTGTACCTGCAGGACAGGTATAAATTACTTTATTCTGATTATCTGCATCACTGACCTTCACCACTGGCAGAGATAAAAGAAATATAATTTTCTATTCAGTCAACACTGGTTTCAGGAAAACAAGAAATGAATATTGTCTAGGAAGTCAAGTTGAAGAAACAAATCTCAGTTTCCTAATTTAGAACAATAGAATTCAGTAATTTATCAGTCATAGGTTCCTAACCAATAAAAACTGTGAAGGGAAGCTTGGTTTCTCTTCTGTTTTGTATCAAGTACAGGGTAAGGACAGGAAGGACAATTCCTAACTCAATTGTGTAGATGACCTTTAATTCAGGGTTAAAGACAGATGCCAACACCAGAAACTTGATCAGGCTCACTCTTTCAGGGGGTGTGAGTGTCCTCTTTCTCCTATTCCTCACCATCTAAAAAAATTTTTTTTGGAACAACTGCCTTTGACCTATTCAGTGGACATCGGTGAGCTCAAACAGTAAGAACTTTAAACTGAAAATCAGAAACCCTGAAAAACGACAAGAGTTAACACTAGCTCACTGCAGGGCCTTAACCTCTCGGAGCTGCAATGCTTTTGTCTACCATGGCATAATATAATGTAGCACACATAGTTGGCCAAAAGACTCAGGCACAAAGTGAGAAAATTATGACATTATCTCAACCCAAAAGCTACTGAATAAAATAAAATGTCTAGAAAAAGTCTAGATCCCAGTTTGTATTTTAGAACTAAATAATAAAATGGGGTTCCTTCATACTTGCTGCAGACTTGGATTTTAACTGCAAGGAAGCTAGATCTCCATGGAAGTAAGCTTTATAGTGCATCAAATTCTTTCACTGCATTCCAACATCCATTAACTTATTTATATAGTAAAAACTCTCTATTCTCCCTTCCCCAATTAAAAGATGTATCACATTAATAGTAAAGTATATTCTGGATATAAATATACAGGTACACATATATTTTTTTCCCACTGACTACAAATTACCCAAAGGGTAGAATATGTTTTGCTTTGTGATTCTGCAAATTACATTCATTTGGATTTCTGGAAGGTGGAAAATAAAAAATAAAAAAATTTTTTTGAATTGACAAGATCAAAACTAAAATTCTCTCTTACAGGAAAATCTCTAATTAAAAGTCAAATCTTATTTTGTTGAGAAAGGTTAAAGATAGGGAGTCATGTTTTACATAAAAGGCATGGTGAAAATTAACTGATTTCAACTAAGCTAAAATGGATGGGCTATGAATGTAACAATAGTAATAGCAATACAATAATAACAGTTTAGAAAAGGAATGACCGACACATGAACACAGGCAGCCACCTGTCTCATCCTACTCACTCACTGAATAGATCTAGGCACTCTAGCTCACTATCTCCGAATCTTTCCTAACAAGAAACTCTAACCAGCCAAACATAACCATCAGTGTTAGCATGCAACATGAATCCTTTTAAGTTATTATGTTTAAAAGTACTTGTAAAAACACCTTTGATTTAATCTACACAAAGTCATTTCTAAACGTTATAATAAAACTAGAACTGACAACGTTATTTAATTGGTCTCTGTAGTGGACAGTTTGGTTGCTTATATAATCGTCTTCCTTCCTGAGGGAACCCTGAATTTGTCCAGTTATCCTCCTCTTCCATGCCACTATATGCTTCACATAAAGCTGATCCCAGTCCCAGTGCCGATGGCTCAACAAGCAACCACGGTAATACGATTCTCCTGGCCAATGATTGCTTTCAACAGAAGCATGTTTAACAAATCCTAGCCAATTATACATGCAGAGAAATCTGATGAAAAGACTTCTGGGAAAGGTTTCCTATGATGTTTAATAAATAAAAAGGCGGGGAGGGGGAGGGAGATAAAGCAAGAGAAGATTACTTCTCTGGCACTGGCACTGTCATGAATTGTAATGCCCAGCACTACTTTATAACCATGAAGGAAAGCAGACTGCAAATGAAGCTAACGTGCTGCAGGAATAGAGGAGAAAGAACTTGGGTCTTTGAAGGTGTTGTGAGGACCCAAATAACTAATCATAGAGCCACTTACCTATAGTCGTTTGGTTAGTTGTCAGAGATAACTAATTCTTTATTGCTAAAGCCAGGTGACTCACGGTTTCTCTTACAGCTGGAAATCCCTTTACAATTCCTTATATAAATACCTTATCAAAAATTCATATTGTGCTCATGCCCAGAAACAGTCTCCCTCTCCTAAAACGCCTATTTCCTTCTACTTGAAAATAGGAACTATGTAATCCTAACGTTTCTCTTTTTATCCTGGTAGTTAGCAAGCTTAGGGCTCAGTTTTATACGCACATGCCACAAGTTTCCCAATTCCTTCAATCCTGTGCTAACAGTTTTTGGGCAAAATGAGCACATCCTTTTCTTATGCATTGCCTCAGATCCTCTTATGACCACTAGATTGAATATAAGCAACGAACTAAATGTTGTATATTAGCAATACAGACAAAGTGCCATGAAGGAACAGAGAAGGATGCAATTAATGCTTCCTGAGAGTCTGGAAAGGAATCTTAGAGGAAGGTATTTGCAAGATTGGGCATGACATGCCAAGTAAAAAAGAACGTTATGAGTCAAGTAATGTGTATAAAAAGGAATGGCACACCTGAGGAATGATGAGGAATCTAAAGAGGAAAGTAAGAGAAAAGGTCAGTAATGTAAGCTGAGAATCAGCACAGAAGTGCCCCATCAACTTTATTCTGTAAGAAACCAGGCTTCTAATTTTAAGAAATGGGGCAATATGGATCAGAAAACGAGAAGTGGAGAAAGAAAGACTCCCAAGGATGTCACTGGGACCTATATAAGTTAGGATTATATACAGGTGCTAATGTCAGAATCAGGGAACCAAGGTTCTTTTTTATATTCTCTATTTTATTCTGAAGAACCATCTGGTAGGTCAACATAACAAGGAGAAAAAAATGCTTATAAAGCCTAAATTTTACTTTTGTTTCAAATAAAACTACTACTTCTTTTATAGCCAATAAGTTTTGTTTTACACTCTCTAGCTATAAAAACCACAACTTGAGTCCTTTTCTAATGAATTTTAATGCCCCAAAGCATCCTAAGATGTTGACTAAACCTCTCTTCTTTTTTACTTTACAAACATTGACAAAGAGTTGTCAATCTCATTTCCAATTTGCGTAAGAACAAAATATTAAAGGGAAACCACTCTAAATAAAGACAAGAGGAAGGCAAATTCCAAGCCTCGTTAATAAATTTTCCTGGTTTAATGAAATAAGAACTCTTACTAAAATAGAAACATATAATGAAACCCAAGTAAAAAAGAGTGAAACTGGACCACTATCTTACCCTATACACAAAAATTAAGTCAAAATAAATTAAACACTTGAATGTAAGAACCGAAATCATAAAACTCCTAGAATAAAGCATAGGCAGTAAGCTCCTTGACAATTTTTTTGGATCTGACTCCAAAAGCAAAAATAAGCAAATAGGAATATCAAACTAAAAAGTTTCTGCACAGCAGAGGAAATCAACAAAACAGAAAGACAACCTACTGAGGGGGAGCAAATATTTGCAAATCATATATCTGAGAAGGGGTTAATAATCAAAATATATAATGAACTCATACAACCCAATGGCAAAAAAGAAAAAAGAAAAATTAAAAAATAAGCAGAATATCTAAATAGACGTTTTTTCCAAAGAATATATACAGATAGCCAACAGCTACATAAAAAGATATTTAACATCACTAATCATCAGAGAAATGCAAATAAAACCACAATGAGATATCATCTCATGCTTGTTAGAATGGCTACTATCAAAAAAAAAGACAAGAAATAACAAATGTTGGTGAGGATGTGGAGAAAAGGGAAACTATACACTGTTGATGGGAATGTAAATTGGTGCAGCCACTATGGAAAATAGTATAGAGGGTCCTCAAATAATTAAAAATAGAACTACCATATGATCCAACAATTCTACTTCTGGGTATTTATCTGAAGAAAACAAAAACTGGTTTGTAATCCCAAAAGTTTGAGGCTTCTATTTCATCTGAATTCTTGGGTTTTCAAAAGTTAAGTTACATGCCAAACACGTATGTTTAACAAGACTCAACCACATATATCTGGTTTCTATATCTTTTAACAAAATATGATTCAAACAGCAATCTTTCCAATTTGTTATAGATAGTTTTATAAATGTATTGAGCAAACGAGCTCAATATATTACTGAGAAGGAATCAAGTGACCTGGAATCTCATGAAGCCTTGCTTATCATCATATGAAACATGCCCTTATCAATAGTAATAAGAGGAAAGGTGTGGCAATTCTACAAACTACACAGGGATATGTGATTAATTCTAAAAAAGAATTTTAAATTAATAATTATATAAGTATGAGATTTTCAGCATTCCTGATAACGTAATTTTACTATTCTCCCAAAGATAATAATTTTAACTATTCTCTTTTGGAATTAATCAAGTTCCACAAGACCCTCTAACATCTTAATAGTGCCAATGAGGCTTCAATCAGGCAAATACAAAAAGAAGATGCTTACCCATCCCTTTTCCCCCATAAATTGCCTGAAAGTCAGGGAAACTTTGTTAGTTTAAAAGCACATTCAAACATCTCTAAAAAGGAATTCATATGCTACAATACACTGGGATTTTTTTTTTTAAACCTAATGTCTAATAATAGAAATGATAATTAGACCAAAAAAGCTCCATGTAAAATTTCACTATAATAAAATAAAGCTGATCTCAAGATCAAACAACAAATATTAGCAAAATAATAAAAAATTTTCTTTATAGAATGCAAAATTTAAAAGTTGCTATACTGTTCTTATATGGTGATAGCAAACAAAAATCATGCAGGATATAATTAATTACCCTCTAAGTAACTGTCCAAGTAGGATTAATTAAATGATCCACTTACTCTTTATAAGTTCCTGTTTCAGGATCTTCTGTCATGACATCATGTAGGCCCTCCACTGAAATGTTTATAATCCCACAGAATTTATCTTGGATAACACTAGAATAAAAGAAGAGCAAAACAGGTTAAACTAGACTATTTCAACAGGTATTTTTTTTCTAATCATCCTCTTAAACATGAAATTTTAGTTCTAAAATACAAAAGAAACTTTCACAATATATTTCTTAAAGCAAAAATTTTATCTTGCATATAACATTAACATTTTCTTTCACTAGATTAAGTGTGTTTAAATACTAGAAGAACAGATTAGATAGGAAAGAGATACTTTAATATTCTTTAATGTATTATAATAGTCTTGTGTTGATTTTATAACTACAAAAGTAAAGATACAAAAATGTTAAAGCTTAAAAATCTGTACTCTTCTAAATATACTATCAAAAAAAAAAAAGAAAAGAAAAGAAAGACAAGCCATAGACTGGGAAAAAATATTTGGAAAATATACATCTAACAAAGGACTTGGATCTAGAATATACAAAGAAGCCTGAAAATTCAGAAAGACAATGCAATTTAAAACTGGGCAAATATATGAACAGACACTTCACCACAGAATATATATAGATGTCATATCAGTCCCTGAAAAGATGTTCAATATCATTAGTCATCTGAGAAATGCAAATTAAAACCACAATGAAATTTTAATTAAAAGTAAAATTAAGAAGATCAACAATACCAAGTGCTGGCAGGGATGAGAAACAATAGGACCTCCACACATTGCTGGTAAGAATAAAAAACAGCACATCCATTTTGGAAAACACATCAGCAATTTTTATAAAGTCAAACACACTCCATATAACCAAGCAATCCCATTCCTAGGTATTTACCAAGACCAAACAGGTATCCTCAGATCTGTATATGAAAATTTATAGAAACTTTATCCATAAAAATCCAAAATTGCAAATGATCCAAATGTCCTTCAAACAGTGAATGGATAAACAAACCGTGGGACACTTATTCACTGGAATAGAAGTCAGCAATAAAAGTGAACAAACTACATATACATGCAACAACTTGGATAAATCTCAAAACGGTATGCTAAGAGAAATAAAATAGACTCCAAAGGCTACATATTGTACGACTCTATTTATGTGACTCTCTGGAAAAGCAAATTATTTGATCAGCGGTAGCTAGGCAAAAAACACAAGTGAACTCTTTGGGGTGATGGGAATGTTCTGTGTCTTGTGTGTGATAGTGGTTACACATTATGTCAAAACTGTATGCTTAAAAGAGGTTTTACTATATGTGACTTATATCCTAAAAATACCTGACTTTTAAAAAGTGGAAGTACATAACCATCTACTGGCACACTAAATTATACTATCTGAATTTAAAACTGAATAAATTATAATTTTTATTTCCAGGGCATTTATAGCTATCATTCCTACAAAGGATATACCATGTTTCTCATACCACGTTAACATGCATAATTAATTTTTTAAATGTTCAGGAAAGTAGTTCCCAAGGTCAGCACACGTTGGGTCATGTTCTCATGTTCCCATTTTTGTAAATTTAAAACTCTGTCTATACATTCAAATGTGATCATATTTTAGAAGAACTAAGTCACCAGATAGGCAAATAATAACCAACTGAAATCATTCTGATTTAATCTGCAGATAACATCCTATTGCAGTAGTACATATTTTTGATGTCACTATATTTCTTTTAACAATAACTAAAAAATCTCTGACATACATACGGTCTACCTTATCTGGTTCAGTGAAGAGTGCCCTGGAAAAAAGAATTAGAAAACCAAGATTCTGCACTCAAAGTTGGGCCACTATGTGATCCTACTGAAGTTAATCCATTTCTCTAGGTGTTGGTCTCCTTGTCTATAAAATAGAAATTGAACTCAGGGATGGCAAATGCATGGGGGCAGGGGGAATACAGCCATTTTCCCTTCCCAATGCAGAGAAATTCACCACTAACCCATCATAGCACACTAAGCAGGCAGGGCCTGAGATTGCTGTTTAACATAGCAGCACTCTAGATAGTTATCAACCACTGATCTCAATTAGATGAAGACGACAAAAGCCCTCTAGACTATAGCTTCCAAGGTTCTTTATAGGGCTTTATGTCAATGTTAGAACAGTCCACTCAGGCAACTGCTTTCTCCACTTACATCCCCTCCAAGAATCAACAGCACACCTTATGGGAAAACCAGGAATTTCACAAGAAATCGATGAAATTTCTGAGTACTTAGTATTTTCTCAAAAGACTGATTATGAGTTTTCCTAACACATCCGGCAACCTGATTGTGACTATGTTCTGCTATATGGGTGAATGCTAATTACAAGGAAGTATATTAGAGATAAAAATAGTATAATTTGACAACCAGCTCATTAGATTACAGGTTTTGCTTCAAATTATGAGATTAATCAATGTTGGTGGTACCAGCATGGGCACACTGGTTTTTGAGAAGGTAAAAAGTTATGTATCTTTGCCATATGTAATTAGAGAAAAGTAATTAGTAACATGCTGAATTAATAAATGATACTGTCCTAGAGCATTGGGCCTTAATTCAGACAGGCACATTACAAGACTAAGCCTTCAGGGCTGAGCACAGATTTTGATAAACTACAGCACAAATAGAATAAACTTCTGACTACACAATTCTTGCCAAAATCAGTAACTTCACCCCTTGCTCATAAAAGATGAATGTTTACATGACACTGCTGGAACCAGAGTAAAGCATGAAAAGTTCTGCGGATACCAGAGGGTAAGGGGAAGGGGGAGGTAGATGGGGTAAAGGGGGTCAAATATGTGGTGACAGAAATAAATCTAACTATGGGAGGTGAACACTCAATGTAAATATATATATGCCTAAAAAAATTAAAATTAAAAATAAAAATTAGAAAAAAAAAGTTCTGGGGGAAAATTTCATGAGTTCAGGAAGAAAGACTACTGTCCTGGCCCATAAGCTTATTTGGGCTTAAGAACTTAGGCATGTGATCACTGGGGTTCACTCCCCCTTCTTTCCCCTGCCTCTACCAAGTGAAAGGATTGGATAGATGATTGTCTAGTAGGGGTTACGGAAGGGAGTTGAGGTAACCTCAGTTCAGTCGGTCCATCAGTCATTTCTTTCATTGGAATGTGACTCATGCTGCACAGAAGAGAGGCAGAGATTTAGCTAGATGTGGGGGCGGGGTGAACAGGGAAAACCATGCTCATCCTGGAGCACCTATTAAGTGCCAGAGCAGGTGAGGCACAGACTTCAAGTTCAGGAAAAGGGAGAATGACTATGGCCCAAAGCAGAAAGGTATGCAAGCTAGCTTCAAATGGGAAGAGCTGACTGTATGTAGAAAAGGAGAAAGACGAAAGAAAAAGAGTGGAAACAGAGTATCCATACCATATTCCAGAATCAGTAAAAGAAGTTATATAATAATTATCTTCAAAGCATTCCGGTTCGAACAGCACTGAAAAGGATGTACCTCAATTACCATTCATTAAGGAGTTCGGGAAAAGTACCCCTAAATATTAGAGAAAACAAAACCAAGAGGCTTGTACTTCCCTAGCAGACAGAACAGATATGTAAAGAAAATGAGCATTAAGAAGTTATAAATTTCCTCCTATTCTAAGCATTATAAAAATGTTCCTTCCAAATGTGTAAATGTAACATTTCAAAATAAAGCCTTTAAAATAGATTTATTTTATACAGTATTCACTATGAAGTTCTGAATATCAAGCCCTTTTTATTCACATAATACTCTCTGAACTTGTCTTTTACAATAATCAATCCTGTTTTTCATAATATACAACCTTTCTGAATTAAATGCTATAAAATCTGATTAGATGTTTAAAATAGAAACAATCAAAAGAGAGCTATAAACCTTCAGAGAAATGAAATAAAAATGGTTTGGAGGAAGAATGAGAATGATAAAAGGCACATACTTAGATAATCTCATGTACACTATCTCTTTAAATACAACAAGCCAGGAACAAGGGTTTTTGTTTTTGTTTTTGTTTTTAATGAAAAACAACCCAAGTTCTTTCTTTTATATCTGTTATTGGGAGTTATGAGTAATGCTTTATTACAATTCTTCTCAGTGTGTCATCTTCTAATTGTCCTCTTGTGCACATTCATTCAAATCTGGTGTCAGGTATAATGTGGAAAAAGTGAAGATAGCTAGAGAAACCATATAATTTTAGATATCATTCAGTTCTTAACCTCAAACCACTGCATACTGACTAAGAAGTGATAGTTCACATTAACTAGGACATTAAAGTCAAGAGTCCCTGAAAAGATTAGCTAAACGCCATGGTAGCTTCTACAGCACAGTAAAAAACCAACACTCGGGAGCTAAAAACAAAAACCAAAACCTGATTATTGATTATTCCAGCCAAAACTTTACATCTTGGTGAAGTCCCATGAGAAGGCTTTACATCTTGGTGAAGTCCCATGAGAAGGCTTCAAAAGATTGGTTCAGTGAGTAATAATAAATAAGAAAAGGACTTATACTGCATAGCAATTAGTTTGCCGAGAAAGAAGCGATTAAAATAAGTTGTAATAATACCCAGTCCAATCTTTCCTGATGAACAGGTCACCATGATTAAATTCATTCATTTTTGTCAACATTTTATAAGCCCAAAAAATGTGTCAGCCATCATTATATCCCTAAGGATAAAAAAGATGGCCACCTCATGGACCTCAGAAACTAAAAGGCGCTTGAGGTTTAGTGCACATAATTTTGAATGCACATAGGGAAGTGTGTTGCACATTTAAATGTTAACTGTTCTATGATTCAGAGTTAAAAAAGTGAGGAAAGCTATGATATGTGCCCAGGAACTCATTATGAACTAAAATTCTATAGGAAGGATAAAGAAATTAAGCAACAAATGACATTTTTTTTTTTAATCAAGTTATAATATCCTGGATAACTGCTTTTCTCAGCTTTACATGTCTGCTCTAAGATTATAAATAACTTGAGGCAGATTCTATATATTATGTTTATATTTTTATGTCTCATAGATCTTCGTTATGCAAAATGTGAACACTCAGTGAATAATGGTGGAAATTAATGATCCCCAAAGCTTGAAAACTGCTTGTGCTCATTTTCTTTTCACAGTATTATTTTTACTTATTTCTTTTTAAATTACAAGTATGGGTAGCTGAGTTGTATATAACATTATCATAACTTATTACTCTATACTAGACATGAGGCAGAAAATAGAAAAGAAGGTAGCTGTGTTGCAATCTATTTCTGAAGCATTCATTTTAGAAAATCCAAGGAAAGTTTAAGGTCAAGGATGAAAGAGAAGAATGGAAGTAAAATCAAAGGGAAAAAAGTGTTAGCAATTAGAACATTTCTTCCTTTATACTTGTCACAAACACTTTTTTCTTATTTTACATACCTGGCTGATACGTTAATTTATTCACATAGACATATGTTACAAATACACTACAGAAAGACAGGCCTTTTCAAACATCTATTTGATTTGTTTTAAAGTATGTGATAAGTGATATTACACATACACAAACGGTAAATAGGTGAGAACATAAAAAACCGTACTCAGTAAGTAAAGACATTTGATCATTTAAAACAATTCCACATAGTTTTCAGTAAACTTTTCAGTTAAATGCCCATAAGTAAAACTATATTTTTAATCTTGACTATTTCCTAAAGATATATTTCAAGGCATTTTTCTCGGTATATAAAAGTATCTATCTGTAGAGGATATGAATTGCAGAAACTTCACACAAAGTGATTTTTCCTTGCTTTTAGAAAATATGTACTTAAAAAAAAAAAAATTCCAGCCATCAGCCATCTTTCTTGTGTTTATTCACCCAACTTAAACCATGCCGGCTTAAAATTATTTGTCCTTTAGTATCATTATGAACTCAATCACGGTATTCAGAAAACAAATGCCTTTAGAAAGATAAAAGAAAAAACTTTAATCCCCAAAGGAACAAATAAATAAAATATCCTAATATTTATTTGGTTAGCCTAAATAGTAAACATTAGATTGAATGTGAACAGGACTCTAGTTTCTTTTTTCTTGTCTAATTTTTATTAGTATTTTTCTAGTGAGCATTTTACATTTCCACTTTTTAGATAACTGATTTATCATCATAGATAGTGTGCCTTAAATTACTTCTCTGTAAGTGATGGATTTACATATTTACATCACATCTTCATTTCCTTGCACCTGGAAGGAAAACAGGAATGCAGAAACACAGACAAAATTTTCAGTTACCTTTTCTGAACAGTTTTATAATATACAGTTGATGATTTAATAGTTTTCCAAAGTACCAGCCCAAAAAAAGAAATCAGACAGAACTTTACTTTAGAAATTTCCTCTGATCTAACCAGACCACCATTATACTATCTGTACATCACACTTAGTTAACATTTGAAGTCACTCTCACATTATTATATCTTAAATATGAGATCAGTGAAGTTAAGGTAACTTAAGAAAATAAGTTTTTAAGCACTAAAAGCCACAACCAAATAAAATACTGTCTTAACTTTTCTGCTTATATTATATAACAGGATTAAGCAAATAGCAGTATAAGAAAATGGCAAAAAAGAAAGACCTGATTTATCAGTCTTAGAATTTCCACCACACCAGAGGCTACAAAAGTGGTGATATTCACACTAAAATTAGTTTGTTGTGTTTTTTTTAACCCCATTCTAGATATTTTTCAGGATTAAGGCTGCAAATACTTTGTAACTTAAATAGAAACATATATCCTTTCTACATGGCAATTCTCTGGTCATGGAAAAGTGTATTAATAAATCTAGCCCCCCTAACAAACACTGGCAAGGAAATGGAATAAAAATTCATAGTGGAAATTCACTAAGTTATTTTAGAATTGAAGCTGAATTTTTTACACCCAACAACGATCCTTATAAAGGCTTTTATATTATAAACCATTTGCCCAATTAAATTTTTTTGAGTGTACATACACAGGGAAAAGCCATTATCTTTAAGATAATAATAATACTAAAAAAAAAAACAACAACAATCAATGTATAATGAGATGAGAAGACACTGACATCTTATGTGACTTTCAAGAAAAAGACTGTGGTTTAAAAAGCACTGCCCAATGAAGACATACCAAGGTTCCATAAAAAAGAAGAGATGATCAATGACTGCCACTGTTCGGAAAAGACATTCAGCTCAAAAAACACCAATCAATGCCTGTTTTGGATACTTACAGAAGTCACTAAACAGACTGGTTCTTGTTTTGTGAAAAGAAACATAAAAGAATTTACTAGAGATTTAGTAATTATGGGAGGTATGACCTCATCATTGCATATGTTTGATATTGTTGAAAATAAAGCTATGCAATAAATAATTACAAGGCAATCATGAATATATACCTGCAGGACAAATTTTAAAAAGCCAACTGTGCTATTATTAAAGTCATATGAAAAGATTCTTGTGACTTGGAGTTAAACTCCTAAGGAAGTGTTGTATGTCACCCAACTCAGACCAAAATGAAAATAACGTGCTCCGGACAACAGTGTTAACAGAATCAAAAGGGGACTTTGCTAATGATATAGACATTGTTATCAAAGATTTATACGAAGAATTTGAATAAAATTGTATCATGAAATAAGCAAAAAAAAAAAATCTTTCTAAAGCAATATTTTACATTTTTTAAATGTGTGTGATTAAACTAATTTAATAGACATTTGACTATTCTGTTACAGCTCCAGAAGTATAATGTAGTCAGGCTGACCAAAAAACTTCATGTAGATTTTTCAAGGTGAAATAAACACCACACACTCTTCCATGATGAAACAATCTACGTAAGAAACAGATTTAAAATATATTCATGTTTTCATCTAAAATTACAATCTAGGAAAAAGCTTTAAGGGAGAAGCAAAACATTAAAAAGTCTTGGAGAAGAGGACGGTTGCAGCTTTAATTTCTCTGCAATTTCTAATATACATCAAAACCGCTCCTCGGCTCTTTTTTTCTCTCAAAGATCTGTGGCAGTGGTTCTCAAAGCATGGTTCCCACACCAGCAGCATCCGCAAACTTGTGAAATGCAAACTCACAGGCCCCATTCCAGACCTACTGAATCAAGAACTCTGGGAGGAGTGGGGCAGCAGGCTTCCTGGTAATTCTGAGTTTGAGAGGTACTATGTTAAGGTATAATGGATAACATAGCACCTTCTTATAATTATCTCAGTTTCAAAGTACAAACTCAATAATTATCACTTGGTTTAAACAGTCCCAGATTGTTTCAGGCTAATTTCATATGGACAGTAGTAACTTTAGTAATAAAAAATAAAAATTTGGAGGATGAAGATGGATAGCAAAAACAGGAAATACATAGTGCTCAAGAGGAAATTTTTAGTACATATTTTTGATTCAGGTCACTACTAACAGATCAAGTATGGGCATTTACTATACCTGTAACATTCTGGAGAATGCTACACAAGTGCAAATTTATGCTAATAAAGAAAAATATTACATCACCTTAATGATTTCAATGATCACTGATCTATACTAAATATTCTCAATCAGGGCTACTAACATCTCCTGAGGGGCGCTTCCAGCTTATTCTTCCTCATGTACCTGTCTCCCAGAATCACGGCCAAATGGTTACTGTTACTGTTAAGAGTGTATCATATACTTCTGGTGTACTAGACAGATGAAAGGTTAAAATTATTGACCTTTACCAGATAGATCTCTCTCCTTATCTTCTGCTTGCTAATATTTCCACTTGGAGATCCAATGTGAACCTCAAATTCAATGTATCTAAAATTGAATTGTTTTGCTCACACCACACTCATATCCCTACTCTTGCTTCCTTTGCTCAGTCCAAAACCTAACATCTCTGATTTCTCCTTCACCTGGCACCCCTCAGGCAACCACCAAGGGAGTTCAGCTTACTTCCAAAGTAGCACTAGAATCCATCCAACCTCTCTGCCACTATCCTGGCCCAGGCCTCCCAGCCCTTCTTCCCTGGATTAGTGATTCACATTCCTACTCAATTAATCCTGCCTCTAGTCTTACTGCTCCTTCCAGAAAGAATCCACTTTTGATATGTCATTCTATTGCTTAAATTCCTTCCATGGCTCCCTGCTGCCCTAGAGAAAAATATAAAATTACAACATTCTTCATGATCCAATATTTCTCTAGCAGCAAATCTCACACCACTGCTCACAGCTTCAGTCGTACAGAATTTTAGTGCCTGAAAAACAGTATTCTTTCTCTTTTTTCAACTCCTCTGATATGATTTTACATCCATCTCTTACACAGCTGTCCTCACTGAGCTAACTCCTACTTATCCTTCGTGGTCCAGTATCAATGCTGCTTCTCTCATAAAGCTACCTCTTAACTCCATATGTTAGCACTCCAAGTGCAGTACTTACCATCCTGTATAGCAACTTTGTTCCCTCTTCTAGATTTCAAGCTCTACTGAGAACAGGAACTGTGTCTATTCATTATAGTTGTTCACAATTACAACCATAGCACGTAGGCAGTATAACATGAAATTAAAAGCGTGGACTCTGGAGTCAGACCCAAAAAGTGTCACAAGCTGTGAAAATTTGGGAGTTTCTCAAACTCACACTGCCTAGGCTTCCTTACCTGTAAAATGTAGATTACTATCTTATGAGGCTGTTTAAAGATTAAATACGATCTATGAAGTATTTAGCAGTGCTCAGTACACAGAAATATTACCTATTATTATTATATAATACAATGCCTATCAAAAAACATTTGATGAATAAATACAGTATTCACAAGTTATTAAAACATTATTTATTAATGCTAAGCTCATAGAATTCATTATATTTCCAAATAAAATTTATAATTCTATAAGGAGGCTTCAGTTTTATTCATGTCCATGGCGCTGAAGTTTTCTTATAGCCACTATTTAGTTGAATTATAAAGCAGAATGTTCAAAAAGAATGACCTGTGCCTCACTTTCAGGAACAATTTGTTTATGAAGTCGAATCTGCTCCAGACCAGGGCTTTCAAGAGAATTTGAGCGGGTGTTACAAATCGAGGCAGTTACATTATACCCTGCGGACTGATAAAAGCTGTAGTATTCAAGTCTATTTTCCCCTGAGTTTTCTGGTGCCTTTCGTTTTTGTTTAAACTGAATAACTTTGTAGATCAAAAAAACAATTAAAACACAAGCTAAGATGAAAAAAGCTAGTAAAATGTCAAAAGCTTCATTTAACTTTTCAACTTCTTGTGTACAAATTAAAGATGATTTCCCTGACACTGAAGCAGCATCAATTGGTAGAGCGCTGTTTTTTTCCAAGTTCAAGTTAACAGAAGAAGTAAGCTGTATTTTCACAGGTAACACTGCAGTAGTCTCTACTGGATTAACGAAGGTATTCTCTTGAAAATATCTATTAGCAGGTGAAGTATGAATTTGTTCCCAGAAAGTAACACTCTCAGTATTTTCCAAATGTTTCCCATTTGTAGTTACTTTATGCCAGGCCATCATTAACGCAGTGGTCTTGTGATGAATATGAAGAGATTTTATAGCCCAAGCTCTGGATACATTTGTCGAAGATGTAATGCAATTTGTCAAGTCAGTCCATTTAATATAATGCAATGCTCTGCCACGCATGGATGGGGGATTCTGACAATAGATGTTTAGGGTAATGGCTGAAGATGCTAGCCAGTCGCGAAGGCCCAATAGTTTGCAGTTACATTCCCAAGGATTAGAATTTGCCTGAAGGTGAATCAATGAAGACAATGGCTTAAGGACCCTTGGATGTAAGTCTGTAAGATTATTAAATGACAGATTAAAAAATCTTCAAAGATGTTCCCATTTTTTTCAAATGTATCATTATGATATCAATGCTGATTATTCTGTTTCAATCTAACTTAAATTCTTTAACAAGCTAAATGTGTCAGAATTTAAATTTTCTAAATCTTTACAATTTAAGATCAAATGTTTAAGATTATTAATTCCACTAAACCCATCCCTAGTAACATTTTTAAGTCTTGAATTTTTCAGGAGGAGATATTCCAAGTTGACAAGTCTTTTAAATGCAAAGGGCTGTATTGGTTAAATATGGTTAGGAGACAAAGAAAGTCTTTTAAGACTCTTAAGTACTTCAAAAGCATTCGATGGTACTTTTGTTAAATTACTACCTTCTAGATACAAACAATCCAGGTTTCCAAGATGTTGAAAGCCTGAGCCTGATATCCTCAAAATTTTATTGTTTGATAAATCAAGTATCTGAAGAGCAATCCTACCAACAAAGGTACCACTCCCAAGAACAGTGAGGCAATTTTTTTGGAGATTTAAGTACTGAACTGAAACTAGGTCATTAAACAGTCCTCTTGGAACAAAAGAGACTTGATTAGACTGTAAATGTAAGTTACAAAGACTGGAAAGCCTTTCAAATATTCCAGGATCCAAGCGCTTCATAAAATTATTATTTAAATATAGAAAATATAGATGCCTCAAATGAACAAAGGCTTTTGGATACATATACACAATGCTAGTATTATCCAAAATAATACTACAAGAGAATGAAGTACTGTTAATTCACTTCTATTTATATGAGATATATTATTTCCAGTCAGATAGAAAAAAACTATACTTTCAGGAAAATTCTTAGGAATACTTGAAAGGCCTAAATTAGGGCAGTTAATCTGTCTCCCAGTGCAGAGCTGGCAAAGAGATGAACATCCAAGTAACTCTCTATGGAATAATAATACAAGATAACAGGTAACAAGTAGAAATAGTTGTAGGCAAGGCAGAGAAAAATGTAATCCACACATAGCCCTGTTCGTGGTTTTTCTGTTCATATCAATTGGCTATAAAAAGAGAAGGTAAAACTTTAAATCATCAAAAAGTTCTTAAAAGGAAAGTTTTATAATACTCAATATTCTGTGGACTATTTATTTTATAAGACTCAGCCAATAATACTAAGTATTATAAATCATACTACAGTGAAATAATAAAATGAGTTTGGATATGTTCTAGAATTATTAGCATCTCCAGGCCATTAACCCACTCTTTGACAAAATTATAACTCAAATTTAATGAACTACAAAATAAAATGTTTGCTAAGTTAATTTAAAATATTACAACTGACTATAACAAAAGCACCAAATGATAACGCAGGGTATCCACCCGCCTTTCAGTATAATATGATCCTTTATCAACTTAAAGTCAAATATCAATTAAATAACATTATAATTTACGATAATACAAATTCATTACAGAACAATTAAACTCCCTTTGAACTACAGTTTTTCACAAACCAAATTATATTTTGGTTCAGCTTAAAGTTCATATTTAAATAAATAGTCTTACCAAGAACAGAAAATTCATATTATTAACACGGCTGATTCAAATCAAGGTTTTCTTTCTAAATCTGAAGAGCAACATTTCTAAACTCCATTTCTTTCTGTGGCACTGCTGATCTCCACCCCTTCACTTTTTTTTTTTAAGTCACAGTTTGCTCAGGAAGCACCACTCTTCACATTGGTTCCTCCACAGTCAGTATGTAAAACAGAGGTTGCCATGGATACAGGAAACTGAGAGACAGGAAGTAATTTTATCTGTGTTTCAAAAATATTGTTGAAAGGAAATCTCAGGAACTTATTTTTTCAGAATGCAGTTAATTTGAATTTTCCTAAAGCACACACCTAAATAAATATAATTTTTAAATAAGTATTTTTTTTAAAAAGGAAACCTGTACATTTTAGATATTCAGAATGAACGAACTCTGTATACATCAACAACAGACAATTATTATATTAAGTAGAAAAAGCAAGTTAAAATAAGATGTTAATAGAGCAATATAATTTTGGTGAATTTTTAAATGCATAAAATATTTACTTGTTTTGAATATGTATTAAGGACTTCAACTTTTATTTTTAAAAAAACTCAGAAAACAAAAAACGAAAAAAAGGGTAGCAAAAACAACAAGCAATTTAGAATGCTGAGCACAAATGTTACACTATCTTCTTCATTTTTAATTTTTCAAAATAAATTTTGAATATAAAAATTTTTTACTACCAATAATACCTTAATACATTAAGGTATATGCTTTGGGTTATAAAATGATATCAAGTTGTATACCAAATTACTGGGCAAGAAAAGTTGGGAAGAGTCAAAGAGGCCCTTTAATGACATTTTATCGTTTATACATCTAAATTAGTTTTAAATCTTTAAGAATAAAAATGTATCTGTGTATACTGTAATAATTTATGGTAAGGATTTAAAGAGTTATTTAAAAATTGTTTATATTTTATATATATATATTTTTTAATCCCCCCCCCACTTCCACCCCTGGTTGCCGTCTCCCCTTAAGAACTGGATCTCTGAAGGCGGGGTGTCTCCCCCCACATGCTTGAGGTGCACACCCAGGGTCTAGCGCACCTGGGGTATGGACCGTGGCTCCACTGAGGCTCGAACCCAAGACCTTCTGTGTGTAAAGCAGACGTGCTAACCACTACTCTATGGAACCACCACTATATTATATATTGTTTAGCCATAATTTCCAAAAAAGCTGATTGCTGAGGTTTTCTAATTCTGACTTTTATTAATATTACTAATATCCTAAGAATACACTTAAAATATCAGTGATAATATATAATTGTACACTATAATCCTCTTTTGGTATTAAAACAACTTTACTTCACACCAAGACAAATACTTCAGATAATGATATGAATTATTAGATGTTTTATATAATACCCACACAATTTCTACAACAATAAAAAAAATCAGAGGTACATACTATATAACAGATCTTTTTCAAATTATTATAATTCTCACAACTATCCTTTGTGGCTGGCTATTGTTATTTCTATTTTATGAATAAAGAAATAAAACAAACTACCAAAAAAATAACAGAAAAATGACATGCATTAGGTAAAAATGGAACAGGAGCTAGGTTTCTCAAGTCCGTTTTGTTTCGTATTTTCAAAAACATATAAAGTGGAATGAAGTATGTCTCACAGATTTTTCAAATATGTCAGACAACTTCAAGAGTATGATAGGGTTCAGGGCACACTACTCCCAAAATACAGTACCTTGGCATACTGAATATTTTAAGTTGAAAGAGTTTAAGAAAACAGCAGAAGCAGGGAGGTTTCTCCCTGACCTCCTCCACTTCCAACTACACCCCCAACCCCTCTATCCTTCTCCCGTGAAAACAGGTTATAGAACCTTTGTGCAAGAGGTGCCCTCCCTATACTGGGAGGAAAGGAGCATCCTTATCCCTAAGACGAAAGGACTTTGAGTGAAATCCAAACAAACAGGCCTCACAAAATTTCCCCCTCTTTACCACATTTAACCTCATACCCTTTGCCCTTTCATATCTTTCCACGACTTTCCACTCTGCATCAAACCTAGCATAAAAACACACAGGTTTAACAATTTCTTGAGGTCTTCATGTCCTTATGAAATCTCTAGTGTCATGTAAAATTTATATTAAATTTGTATGCATTTTTCCTCTTTTCATGTCTTTATTAGTTTAATATCCAGACGCAGCCAGGGACTCTAAGAGAGTCAAGGAAAACTTTTTCCTCCCCTTGAGTTTGGGAAAAGCCCAATAAATGGTCCATTGAAATCAAAATAAAATTTAAAGAGGGAAAGTTCCAAGGTAATAAGATAGGAACATTAATTTTGTCCTCTATTCGTATTAGATCCTAGAAGTAAAAATTTTAGAAAATTATGCCAAGGAAGAGTGACAGAATAAAATGAATCGTCCATTATTCAAACCTAAAAGCTGAGCTAAACAAAAGTGACTATAACAAATAATAAATCTAAATAATACATTGTAGTTCTCAGGCTGATATCTAGCAAAATTCCGATAACCACAAAACACAGTTTAGCTTTTCTGTTCATTTAGGAGTTGCTGCTCTTAGACACAAGTGATCACTAATAGAGAAGACCACAGAAGTCAAAACTGCAAAAAATGTTGATGCAGGAATGGAATTCTGAGACTCTTCATCCTACTTGCTATGATCACATCACTAACTAGTGACAGAACTGGCCACTCAAACTTTAGGTTAGAACTCAAAGTTTCCCAATTTCCCACTGTACTTACTGAAAGATACATTCCTCTGTGTTCTAATTAAGTACTGTCATTTCACAGTAATTTGTATTATTTAAGTAGTTTAAAATCTCATGAGCTTCATTAAATCCTGTAACATGTTTAGTAAAATCTTCGTATGATCTCCAATGCATAATGATTCTCCCCAGCCTGAATTTTGGCATTTTGATTTTGTTCTGAAATAATACATCAAAATGGTTCCTTATATACCTTTTGTAATTCCTACTAATTTTCATTAGAACTATTTCTGAACACTTCCTTCAGCCTCCTAAATCGGCTTCCTCCCTTTTCTTTCCAGGAAACTGACTCACTGTGTTATTTTTCTCTCATTCTGTTTTTATACTGCCTTTTTCTTCAAATAATCTCATGTTTCATGTATCAACACATATTTATTTTCTTTTCCATTCAGAAATTCTATTACAAATCTG
The DNA here is from genome assembly GCF_902729225.1 of Pteropus medius. Classification (NCBI taxonomy): domain Eukaryota; kingdom Metazoa; phylum Chordata; class Mammalia; order Chiroptera; family Pteropodidae; genus Pteropus; species Pteropus medius. The sequence continues at coordinate 8,873,062 of NW_024344370.1, read as the reverse complement.
AGAATGCATAAATAAGAGAAAAATATTCTGTTATCATTTTTAAATATACACCATCTTTATTATTTAGATACACAGCATCTATGTATAAACCAATCAAGGTGGGTTTACATATAAAGAATGGTTTAAAGTTACTGATCTTATTTATGATCTTAAAAGTTACTTATGGACTCAAGAATCAAAATTTAAAATGGAGTTTACAATAACAACAGTAACAATACACTAACAACAACACAAAAATACTACCATTTTGCTCAATGTAGGGTAAAATTTTAACAAGAAGCAGTACGTCAATACAGATTGCTATTCAGTTGCAAGGAAAATAAAATAGTAACTACACAGTGGAGAAATCAGAAACCTTGACCAAAATTAGCATCATTAATAAAAAGCAAGTGGCCATCTGCACTACCAGATGTGATATTTCAAAGACACATTACTTATGTAATATTCCAACCAAGAACGCATAACCTGAATCTAATCATGATGAAACATCAGAAGCACCCCAAATGAGGAACACTCTATTCTTCTGAGAGAGAAGGAGGGAGGGATGAGTATAGGGAGGGACGGGGAAAGGGAGAGAAGGATAGAGATAAAGGGACTGTATTCTTCAAAAATGTTAGTCATAAGAGAGAAAAACTCTGGAAATGACATTACAGAATAAAAGAGACTACAAAGGCATGGCAAAGAAATGCAAATGATCCTAGACTGAAGTGTTTAGGGGTAAAAGGCCATGATCTATGCAACTTATATGCAAATGATTCAGAACATAATGTATCACGTATGTTGTGTGTGTGACATATGTACACACATTGAAAGAATGAGTACGAGAGAATATGAGACAGAAAAAAGACATATGTTAACACTGTCCAAGTTCTCATGCTCATGATTATAGACTAGTAGGGTAGACAAGTCATTTAAAAAGTATCAGACACACCTAAATGTCTTTCAATGGCTGAAAGTGATACATCCATACAATAGAATACTACTCAGTAATAACAACGACAACAAAAAAACATTCTAATGACATGCCCAACAACTTGGATGAATTTAAAAGGCATTATGCTGAATGAGAAAGCTAGTCTCTAAAGAATATATACTACCTGATTTCAATTACCTGTCATTCTCGAAAAGACAAAATTATCGTGAAAAAAGGGGAGGATGTGATTCCCACTGAATAAAATACATATTTGTAGGCACAAAGGCGTTTCCTCAGGTGATAAAACTCTTCTGTATTCTGATTGTGGTGATGTTTGTGCAAATCTACAGGTATTAAAATTTATAGTAATGTATATTCTCAAAAGGCAATTTTACCCTATGTATTTTAATAAATAAGTTTTAAGAATCCTTATATTTTAGAATACAAATGCAAATAATTATGGACAAAAAATAAAATACAAATAAAAAACTACTAGATAAATGTGTTTGTTTTAAAATCATCAGTTATATAAAGGAAGAACAAACAGTGCTTTGAAGGTATTAGAAATCATACCAATTTACAGAATTTGTCAGGATTCTGAGGCACAAAGGATACTCCACAGAGAGGCGAGCCAGCATGGCTGGTGCAGAATGACAGAGAAAGTACAATGAGAAAAGGCTCAAGAGGTAAGCCAAAAGGCAGAGAGAGACCCTGTAGGGCAACTGGAGGGATGTGAACTAGGAGAGGAATAAGATCGTTTTTGCTTTTAAAAAAATTGTTGTCTTCTTTTCTGTGGAACATAGCTTGGAGGAGATTAAATAGATGAGGAGAGAACAATTTAGGAGGCTGACACAGTAGTCCAGGAAGAAGACAGCTTACAGTTAGATGGCGGAAGTGAAAATGGAGAAGATGGATTTGAGATATATTTAGATGCCTAATCAACAGCTTTGGTGATGGATTAAAGGTGGGATGTAAGAGGTAACAGTGTTACGGACAATTTCCAAGTTTCTGATATCAATAATTGGGTGTTCAGAAGTATGCGAGACTAAGAGGAACACTGTGCACTGGTTGTCACATCTGTAACAATTATATATGATTCAATAACATTACTGAAAGCCTACTATATGTCAGGCATTATGCTAGACTACAAGAATACTAAAGATAAACAAAATCTTGGTACCTGATCTCAAGGAGCTCAAGATATCCTGTGAGAGAATAAATGTTCAATTGAGATACTCATTATAACAATATTCTGGCCACGTAGAGTGTTCTGTAAACAAGCACACTATGCTTGGTGTTAAGCAGAAGGGAAAAAATGTGTACAACATTATCTCAACCGCTAGAATTTATTTACTGAGCACATACCACTTCTCCAAGTATTTTACATGTAACAGTTCACTTAATATACAAAACAATCCAACAGTCTAGCCCCATTCTATAGATGAGGAAAGAGAGAGAAAGACAGGTTAAGTGCCTTGCTGAAGGTTACACAGTGAATTTAAGAGCCAAGATTCAGAGAATGGACTCTTAAGAGCTCCAGAGAATGGACTCTTAAGCCTTTCACTATATCTCGTCAACATATGGGCTTAATCTCAAAAAAGCCCAGGACGTCAGATACATAAAAATAAAAAGTAGAAGTAGAGCAAGCAATCTAAGATAATGGATATTTGATTCAGTCAAAAAATTCAAAGAGGCAGAAATCACTTTTAGGCAGAGAAACTGGGAAAAGTTTGACAAATGAAAAACTGGGAGATAAAGAAACGTCAAATGATGGCAAAGATTTCATGAGCCAATAAAACTTGAGCCCTATCACCACCTCAAGTTCTACCATCTTTCTCCAGTTGTCTTTCACTCTACAGCCGCTTCTCCAAACATTTTTCCTTGATCCATAATAGATTTACAGGCTCCATCACTGATGAATGTTAATAAGAGTAGCAAATGCTGCTGTCTGGTTGAACATTCAACAATTATTTTAAACATTTAACAACTGACAAATACAAACTGGGGGTCAATTCTATACAACTACTTTGTTAAAAGTAGTCAATTAATGCTTCTTCCTGAGCTGAAATACCTGCCAAATTCTGAAAGGTGAAATGGAGGCAACAACAATAATGGCAAGATAATGAACACTGAGCGAGTGCTTGCATCCATGCATAAGCAGTACGCGAATTAGCTGTAAGAGATAGTATGTTTCCTCAAACGTTGGCACTAGTCACATTTGAACAGACCGAATGGGGAAAAGCCTCAGTAAAGTCTAAGTTGGTACCTTCACAAAATTGGTCAAAATGATTGACGGTAGTAACATTAATAGTAGTAGTAGTGTTAACTGATAGTAGTAGTAAAGACTGATAGAGTAACAACCATTTATTGAATAATCAGATGCATTCATCACTTTAATAGGCATTATATGCATATTCTCCAATTTATTCTAACAGCCCATGGGTGCCAGGAGGTATCACTTCTCACTTGAAACAGGAAATGGGCCCCAAGAGGGAAAACGGGTCTAACGACATACCAATAGTAGGCAAGGGTATGCCCCCAAAGCCAAATGGAGCTTTCCTCCCTATCACAGTGCGCCTTTTTCCCTCTGAGACTCCTGAAGAGAGTGAAAGCAAAAGCTCAAGGAAAAGAATCCAAAAAGTAAGATACTCCTCAAGCTATAAAGGTCTATTATCTACATAGGAACAATCGAGAAGTACAAAGGATTTATGATTTCACTTCTGACTACTATTCTTAAGTTTTTATCTCCTTGTTGATGCTAGCCACTCTAGAACAAGTATTTTTCTTTATGGCTTCAGCCACTTTGAGGGCCTAGACTCAAAATATCTTATTCTCGTTCAGAAACTTCTCTTAGTTTCATTCTAAAACAGTTTGAGATCTTGAAACTCCAAAATACTCTTATTTGATCACAGATTTGCTTTCCTGGGTTAAATGTTTCAAAAGAAGCTTAATGCCATACAATGGTTGGTGATCAGTTAAGAGTACCCAGTGTCTATAAAATGACTGCCACATTATGAAAAGTTTGTCAGAAGCCTTTATATAATTTGTAGACATGGCAATGGTCCAAGATGTAAAGAAGGCACTGAGAGCGTAGTCCCAAATTCACAAGCATTCAGGAATTTTCCTAAGGAGTTAGGACAGGAGATGGAAGACACAAATAGTTGTTGTTCTAAGAAGCCAGGGTGCAGTGAACAATAATCTGTCCTAAAGGTGAGGAAGTGGGATGTAAACTCAGTGCACAGCACGGTGCCCCAGCCCATACTAGGAACTTTAAAAATATTGCTGAATGTTTGTTGTATCAGTATCACAGGCTTAGAAGTAGGAGAGGAAAGTTATGTGCATTTTAGTTCTGCTTTATGTTTCAAGGGTAAAGTTAATTTGCATTGGAAATGAAAACCAAAATGGACTATTGCCACTCGAATTCTAAGGTGAGAGGGTAGAAATACTTCAAAAGTGCAGAACCTTTGGTTGGGGGGAAACAGTAGGTTTTCAAAGGACTGCCAGAGGAACAACCTGATGTTCAGCTTTAAAAGAAAAAAGTTTAAACTATACAAATGTCTAACCAATGTACTGAATACTTGAAACTAGTGAAAACAAGTTTACAAACGATTATAATCATTCAATAAAAAAAAATCACCAAGCCCAGGAATTAATAATTTACCTCTTTTTTTCATAGAACTTTTCACTGCTTTGCAGTGAACATTTAGTTATGGCACCAACTGTTCATTGTACTAAACCACCTTGTCTACACCCGCCAGCTTCTGTTAGATTAAAGCAAACGAAATTCAGTTTATGAATATTAACCAGTTCTAAAGTAGGCCTCTATTCAATTTATGCCAGGGGGAAAAAACCCAGCTTGTAAATTCACAATAAGAAGCAAAGGATACATATGAGTAACTTAGTCAAAAAATAAAAACATTAAAAGCTGCATTATAGAGACTTTTTCCTCAGTTGAAATAAAATTATCAGAACCAATAATAACTACAAATTGCATTACATACAAAGGTAAACATTCATAATCCAAAAATCATTCTTTTCAAAGTCTAAGGATGTCTATCCCATTTGTAAACCATATATTCAAAAGGAAGATGGGGAAGAGAACCTCAATAGCTGAGGCCCTGAAACTTCAAAGTACTCTTCTATTTTCTTTACATAACAATAAAAGAAAGGGCATAATTATTCAATGTACTCTGTGAGGACTGCTCATTTTATAGTCAACTCTAGCAAAATAAAATTTCTAAAGAAATTTGCTCTTGACAACACACTGCCTCTTCTCACAAATCACTATATAATCAGATAATACAAACTAGGTTGGAAATCAGTTCAAGCTCAATCTTGAGGGGATAAAAAAGAGCAGTAATAAGAGCAACCACCACAAAACGAAAACCCCACACTGTAAGTTCCACGAGGGCAAGGAATGCATCTATTTTGCTTCCCATAGTAATCTCATCATCTAGCACTCCACAGTATTTGATGGAAAGTGGGAGGGAATGACCATTCAGCTAAGGAGTAAACAATAAGTGTGCCTTCTGCCACTCTGATTCTGTATGTAGTACACTACAGGGCACACTGAAATAGCTCAGCCAAGTCTTGATTATCATGTTTGTCAACTGCACACAAGAAGTAGAAGACAAAATGTTTTCTATCAGACCTCTCCCACTGGCTTCTCCTGTCTGGACTGTAGAAACACACTAGACTTTGATACACATATGTAGTTTTTCAGTGGCAACTGTTACTCACAATTCCCAGGACAACTTTAGTTGGTAACTTGAATTCCAATACCAGTTCAATCTACTAACAGAAACCCATTTATAAAATCAGGCCTACACAAAAGATTAAAATCATGATCATATCAATAGATGCAGAAAAAGCATTTAAAAAAATCCATCACCCATGATAAAAACTCTCAGCAAAGTAGGAATAGAGGGAACATACCTCAAAATAATAAAGGCCATATATGACAAACCTATAGCTACCATCATACTCAATGAGGAAAACCTAAGGCATTTTCTTTAAGATCAGGAATAAGACAAGGATGTCCATTTTTACCACTTTTATTCAACATAGTATTGGAAGTCCTACCTATAGCCATCAAACAAGGAAGAGAAATAAAAGCCATCCAAATTGGAAAGGAAGAAGCAAAACTGTCGTTATTTGCAGATGACATGATACTATAGAGAGAGAACCTTAAGATCCCACCAAAAAACCTGTTAGAACTGATAAATGAATTCAGTAAAGTAGCAGGATACAAAATTAACATTCACTAATGATGAACTATCAGAAAGAGAAATTAAGAAAACAATTCTATCTACAGTTACATCAAAAACAATAAAACACCTAGGAATCAATTTAACCAAGGAGGTAAAAGATCTGTACTCAGAAAATTATGTCATTGAAAAAAGAAACTGAAGATATAAATAAATGGAAGCATATACCGTGATCATGGAAAATAAGAATTAACATAATTAAAATTTCCACGCTACTCAAAGCAATCTATAGATTTAACGCAATCCCTATCAAAATACCAATGGCATTTTTCAGAGAACTATAACAAATAATCCAAAAATCTATATGGAACCAGTCAAGGCAATCTTGAGAAAGAACAAAGTTTGAGGTTATCACACTACCTAATATCAAACTATATACTACAAGCTTATAGTGCTCAAAACAGCATAGTACTGGCATAGAGATAGACACAGAGAGCAATGGAAGAGATAGAGAGCCCATAAATAAATCCATACCTATACGCTCATTTAATCTATGACAAAAGAGGCAGGACTATATGATGGGGTAAAGCCAGTCTCCAATAAATAGTTTTGGAAAACTGGACAGATAAATACAAAAAAATGAAACTGGACTTTTTATAGCATATACAAGAATAAACTCAAAATAGATTAAAGACTTAAATGTAAGATCCAAAATCATAAAATTCCTATAAGAAAACAAAGGCAGTAAACTCTGACATTGTCCTTAGTAATATTTTTTCTGATATATCTCCTTGGTCAAGGGAAACAAAAGAAAAAATAAACAAATGGGACTACAACAAAATAAAAAGTTTTGCACAGCAAAGGAAACCATCAATAAAACAAAAAGACAATCTATGAATGGAAGAAGATATCTGCCTATAATACATCTGATAAAGGGTAAATATCCAAAATTTATAAAGAACTCATAAACATAACAACAAAAAACAAACAATCCAACTGGGCAGAAGACCTGGTATTTCTCCAAAGAGGACATATGGATAGCCAATAGACATGAAAAGAAGCTCAAGGTCACTAATCATCAGAGAAATGCAAATTAAAACCACAATGAGATATTACCTCACACCTGTCAGAATGGCTATCATAAATAAATCAAAAACGACAAGTACTGGTGAGGATGTGAAGAAAAGGGAACCCTTGTACACCGTCAGTGGGATTGAGAATTGGTACAGCCACTGTGGAAAACAGTCTGGAGGTTCCTCAAAAAATTAAAAATGGATATACCTTTTGACCTAGCAATTGCACTTTTGGGTATTTATCCAAAGAAAACCAAAATACTAATTCAAAAAGACTTATGCACCCCTATGATCACTGCACTATTTACAACAGTCAAGATATAAAAGCAACCTAAGTGCCCATCAATAGACAACTGGATAAAGAAGTTGTCAATGAAATATTACTCAGGCACAAAAAAATAAAATCTTACCCTTTGCAATGAGATGGATGGTCCTAGAGGATATTATGCTAAGTGAAATAAAACAAAGACAAACACCATATGATTTTATTTATATGTGGAATCAAAGGAACAAAGTAAATGAACGAACAAAAAAGAAAATCAGACCTATACAATGTATGGGAATCTGTTATTTGAAATTATCCATTGTTCTAATTCACTCCATCAGAACAAGTAAGTCATGATGGAGACTTTGATTAATCACTTAGAAACAATTAGTCTTGAAGTCTCTCATCTTTTTTTTTTAATTATGAGAGATGATAAGTATAAACAAATATGTCTACTAATGACTTTCACTTCAAAATTAACCATCATTATAATGGAAATAATAAATGATGCAAAAAGGTTTTCAGCATTTACTGAATGCCTTGGGAACTTCTTTAATTATACACTATTTGTATAGTCTGTATATATCGTATTTTTTTAATTGTAGCACTGCAGAACTCTATAAATCATTTATTATGCATTACAGTAAACTGACTTCCCAAGCATTAGAATAAAAATTTAATTCCAAATCCCACAATCTCATATCACCTCTTCCCTAAATTTATAAAAATATATTTAATGCTCAAATGACTAATTTAAATTTAAATGATACATCCTTTCAAAGCAATATGTTTAAATTCATTCCATACTTTTTTGGGAAAGGTTATTAACAAAATTTATATTTAAAATGAATTTAATAAACAGATTAAAAGTATGACTAAAGTAGCCCCATTCAAAGAATTCCTAATTTGCAACAATATTATAAATCACAGTATATATAAAAACTCCCCTCTTTAGTGCTGTTAAATGCAAATATATTTTTGCAATGTGCTAATATGGCAATACTGAAGAATGATCTATTTACTTCAAGTAGCACTCTAAAGAGTGACCAAAAATTACGCTATATTTCTTACCAAGACTGACAAATTGAGAAGTCGAATTAGCTCAATTTTTCAGGCATAAACATTCTTTAGAAGTTCTGAAAAATTTTATCTGGTTGGGAGGAAAAAAATGGCTCACTGACTATTACAGTAAAAATATTTATTAAGTTCATGCAATTCTTCATTCAGTAAAGTTATTGCGTACCTATTCTGTGTTAGGCATGGTGCTAACAAGAGATAGTTAATACTCAGTGTATTAATTATGCCTTTTTATTTTCTGTATGCTGATGTTTTAACAGATGGGACCACGTAGACCCTGGAAAGATTGCTCCTCTTAGGGCCAGACAATTCTCAGAGATAGTAACATTGGCCTGTGACCATATAAGTCATATGCAAACCAGCTGATCCGGAGCCCATACCCCAACTACCTCCTTTATCGGCCTTTTATATTCCAGGCCACTATCTCCATTCCTTAATCACTTTAGGGCCAGGTACCAAACAATTTGTGATATCCATCTACCGAGAGCCTGCTGAAATTATCTAAACTAGTCAATCCTTAGGCTGCTAACTCTGGCTTTCACAATCCTTCCCATGGAAACCACAATAAAGGCTCTTGTCCATACTTTCCCTTCACTCACTCTAGCTCATCAGCCCAGGTGTTTCTCTTGTGGGACTCTGCATGTTCCCTCTTCTTGGAAACTGTGAATAATGAACTGTCAATGGTACTTGTCCCCTGATCTGCTAACCTCACAATATCTGAAAAATAATAAAAACTACATTTTAAAGCATTCAAAACCTACTCACATTCAGTAATATTTACATTCAGTAATATTTATTAAACAAATAAATGAATAAGGAAAAAATGAATATGGACATCAAAAAAGCAAACACTAAATCAAAAATTAAAAACCTGAATCCTAGCATTTTCAATATGCAACAGGCTGGGCAACAACAAAATGGATTTGCTTATTCTGTATCTGCAGACAAGCATGCGCTAACACATTAGATTTTTCCCAAGACATCTGCCCAAGTTCAAGCCCTTTCAAAACACAGATCAAATGCCAAGTGCAAAGCTTCTGTTGTCAGAAAGTACCAAATCTTTATCCTTAAGCTCTACTAGCATGTGTATGTAATACTTGCTTTGTACTTCTGAAATACTATATCATCTACTGTCCCTTCAAGTTTAACAACTCTTCTGTATACTTCCAAAATTAGAACTATGCATTTCTCAAGGGCAATGTCCATGCCTCATAGTGCTCTGTAGCTACACAATACTTACTTAGTACAGTTTTTTATACGTAGCAGATTTTCAATATGTATTTTAATGCGATAACATACAATTCTAACAAAATTCACCAATCACATACAAAAACCGATATAATTGTGGTTACACTAACACAAATGCCTCTGCTGTCTCTCATTACCTATACGACCATTGCAATTACCTTTGTAAAATCACTATGGACAGCTTCCAAGATTCAGTCAACCAAATACATCAATAGGGAAAATATTAAAATCGGTAAGAGGAAAAAATACAATAAGGAGTAGGTAAAGTATTTCTATGATTTTCTTAAGAGCCTATATCACTGCACCATATTTTATCCATAGGGAAATTTGAGTTATTTCTAATTCAAACAAATAAACTCGGCTGATTCCAACCATTATAAAGGTAAAAATAAAGATGTTTATCAAGGAAAAAAAAACCCCAAAGACACTAGTGATTACTGGGATCTCCTGACTCCAATTTTTTTCCCTCCAGTTCTTATTTGACAATCCAAAGTAACTGCAAAAAAACTACATTTATAGTAAAATCACTCTAAGTAGAGAGTAAAAGTATCCAAAGAAAGGTCCACGGAAATCTAAAAGTAACCATTTCCTTGAAGACAATGGCCTAAATCTGTGGGTCCTTTCTGAATATCAACAAAGTGAAATTTTCTCTTCTGTCTCTGCCACCAAACCTCTCTGTTTCTCTTCCTCTCTATCACTGAAAATGGGGCAGAGGAAGGTGGAGATACATGGGTCTAAAATGTTTGGGATCCAGAATTTGCAAAGCTGACTTTTGGTAGTGTACCATTACAGAATTTCTTTTGGCTTTTCCAGATAGCAATATGCAATATTCTTTAAAAATAATACTCTTAAATGGAAATTTTAAACAAAACAGTCACTAGAGAAAAACAACTCAGTCTGTGTCTATGCACAAATTGACTTAACTGACAAATTCAGCTAGAATAAGAGGCTGATACCATACCAGAAATTCAATTCCCACAGAACAATAGATTACTTACTACCTTCATAACTGCTGAATCCCAGGAAAGTAACTCTATTTGTCAGTGTATGTACAGAATATTTCAGTGTCTCTATGAAAATGATATTGACATATGGAAGAATCAGTCTGATAATGAAAAACGGTGCCAGGTATTAATTTAAAAATAAGCTTCCTTTGGCAGAATACATCAATTTTTTCACACTTAAAACATAAAATGTATTTTTTATACAGTATGAAATGTGATCTAGCAATACCAACTGTAGCAGCTATTGTAGCAGCAATAAAAGCAAGTAATACCTATTGAGTTCTTAACATGAATTATATAAAAGAAACTAACATTATATAAAAGAAACTAACATCCACTGAAGTCTTAGTTCAAATTACTTTCACAATAATCCTACAAAAGAGATATTAAACTCATTTTAAAGTTGAAGAAACAGATGTATAACTTGCCCAGAATCACAGTTAAAAAGTAACAGAACTTGGGTAGTAAAATTCTTAAAACACTAAAGTATATATTTACTGATGATATTCAGGGATTCCCAAATCAGCAAACAGTAATCAATCAAGTAATCAATCAGCCTTTGTGTCAAGTAAGCTTCCCAAAGGTGAAAAATGGTATAGGAGAACCAGTTAAAAGATGTTTCTACACAATACAATACTACTTCACACACACTAGCATGGCTATAATAAAAAAGAAATAATACGAGTATTGGCAAGGACATGGAGAAATGTATACAGGAGACACAAGCAAATTCATGTATCATTAAGTTGGTAATAGTGCACAATACTACAAAAGACCATCGAGCAGAAGGTGACATTCTTTAGAAGATATATAGTTAACACACATTGCTTTTAATGAATTAATGAACAAGTATACTCCATATACCTGAAAATGTACCGATTTAAAATGAATGCATGCATACACAGAGACTAAAGCTTTTAGAACTTTGTACTATAGTGGGTGGGTGGGTAGATGGGTGAGTGGATGGATGGAGAGAGGGAGAGAGAAAAAGAAAGGGATGAAATAAAAACAGCTAACTTCATCTATCCAGACAGTTTGACTACATATGTAAATTCACTACAATACTCTCATCAGAAAAATATTATATCCCCTTTTTAAAAAACAAGAAAATTTAGGTACGAGAAAGTTAAGTTAGTTGGCCATGGTCATTTGCAAGTGACTAGTGGCACTGGGATTTGAATGTGGTTCTAAAGTCTATAGTTTTTACCAAATTTCTAGACCAGAAGTAGTAGATTAGAGTAAAAGAGAGTTTAACAGTTTCCTCAATGGTCATTCTTTACAGGAGTGATTGTAAACCGGAGGTGGAAGGTTCTATTGGCATGTCTAATAGGTAGAGGCCGGGGATGCTGTTAAATATCCTATAATGCACAGGACAGCCCTATAACAAATAATCATCTGGCCCCAAATATCACTAGTACTGTGGTTGAGAAATCCTGCTTTAGAACAGTGTATTACTGCATTTGAAAATCCATTACAATAAAAGAAGAAAGTAACATTTCCCAATTTAGCCTGATTAAAAAAGTCATTACCACCATTATCCTCCAGACCTGCTTATTTCAGGCAAGGGAAATGTTGTACTGCAAAGCTTAGAAGAAACACAGGAATAGCAAATTACTATTACATGGGAGATTAACCAGGAAATATCACTGAAAATGTGGAAGAGGGGAAAATTCCCAAGCTCCAACAACTACATAGTTGTTAGCAGAAGAGAGATTACAACAGGAAATCATAAAACTGCTGACTTAAATGTCAACATTACCTCCTCCTAGAACATGTGAATATATGTCATGGGTAATGACTATGTGGCATACTTCTAGAACAATTAAGTTTTCTTTTTTTTTGTTTTTCAGATCATTATATTTTCTGTATCTACCAATGTTTCTTTAGTCAGTAATCCATTAGGAACATCTTAGAGTTTAATAAAATTTTGTTACCGCATTATTTAAAACTTTCTTGGTACCCTTAGAATGACTTGAAATCATTACTGTCCAATAAATTTTCCAATACTTCATCTTACAAACAAAAATTAGATATGACCTTCCTATCATAAAGCTATTTCTTCACAACCTTTAAATATGAAATTTTAATGTTTGAGACATAAAATTAAATATTGAAGCAAATAGTATTCTCATAAAAATGTAAACAAATATGTTTAGATAATTAGATCACTTTCTATACTTCTTAACCTGTACCATTTCTAGTTTACCCTCAACAATCTCAGTACTCTATAGAGATAGAACTCTAACATGCTTTGTTAACTTTAATATTTTTTCCCACTGATTTATTCAAGAAATGTTAACAGTGTTGACTATTGCGGAAGACAAGATTCTTTAACATTTCCATTTTAACGGCCTAAAAAATTCTCAAGCCACTGGTTTTCCACCAAGAGAAAGGGAAACAGCAATAAATTAAAATAAAGGTAGCTGAATTTGGTTTTGAAAAATAAATAAGATGCTACTCAATTTCACAGTGAGTAAATATGTTGGTTTTATGTAAGTTCACCTGAGAAGCAACATCACCTGGCAGTTAAAAGAGCAAGCCCTGGCTTCGAGCTGCTCATTTTCAAATTTGCCCTATGACATGCCACATGCCATACTCTAGGCAAGCTACTTAACATTTTTAAGCTATTTCTTTTCTCTACAAAAAGAGAACAATCATGCCTACGCCTTGGGACTGAGTTACAAATTAAACGAGATATAAATGCAAAAGCACTTAGTAAAATATAAAACATGTAATAAGTGCTCAGTAATATTAACTACTATTATGGTCTGCGGACAAAATAATTACCTATGTTCATAATCCAAATTACCATACTTGAATAAGACAAAAATTTTTAAAGGGCTTCTAAAGCTAAGATTTATTTTACTAATTTATCACTAGAATGCATATGCTCTAAAAAGTCCCTAAGATATAAAGATCTAATATATTATCATTATTCTTCTTACACAGTGTCATCTTAAGTCCTACTTTTATGCCTTTAAAATTAAAATTACTCCCAAGAAAGGCAGATAAAAGACAGGGATAAAAACAAAAACAGATATTCTTCCCTGAATTTCTAAATCAAAGCATTTCATATTTGCTTTATGGAAATGAGAATTTTAACAATGTCTGCCAAGTATAATATAATGACTTCATCTATATATGGAGAAAAAAGACAAGTTGCAAGCTTCTTTATACATAATGCAAAATAGATAAAAAATTATGTAACATACTTAATTACCAGGAGGATAATATATGAAGTGCTACTGACATTGAAATATTACATATTTAATGTATCTACATAAAAAGAGGACCTAAAGTAAATCTAATAAAATCTGATTATTTAAAATATAGAAATGCAGAGAAAAATGAAATAAATTGGTAAAATGAATATGACCATTAAACTACAGTGCCCACCACTCCCATTCACATATTTTTAGATCTAGACTAATACTTGCTACATCATTATCTACCATAACAAAATTAGAGTACATACACATTAAACGACACTGCCAACAACACATAGCAATACCAAATTGCCAAACAGTGCTAATATTTTGATGCTTTAAAGAAACAAATTTTAAGGAAACATTTCCTCACCTATTATCAGATGGCAGAAGAGAAAGCAAAGCCAAAGCTGAAAGTTTTCTTCTTTCAGGCTGGGTAATATTGTCCATGCGATCAACCCACATTTCAATCATATTTCCCAAAAGCTGGTCCATCTGAAAAAAAAAGACCAAGAGGCATCTCATAATAGTTGAAATGCTATGTACTTATGGATAAGTACTGCTAAAGGCTAAAATCTCATAAGGTGGTTAAAGATCAATTCCAGCAAACCACAGAATTGGAATACAAGAATTTGGAGCAAGCTTTGAGCTGGAAAAAAATAATTTGAGCAAACCAGAAATTGACTCTAATTAATCTTGAGAGCCAATTAATTCTGAAAACAAAGCAAACTTGTTCGACTCAACTAGGTCGAACAACTGGACACGACACTGAGGTGTTCAGTTGTTTGATCAAATACTAGTCTAGATTTTGCTATACAAGTCTTTTGTGGATGTGATTACCATTTACAATGAGCTGACTGTAAGTAAAGGAGATTACCCTAGATAATGTGGGTTGGACTTCATTTAATCAATTCAAAGTCTTAAGAGCAAAAACTATTTCACAGAAAAGAAGAAATCTTGCCTCAAGTCTATCCATCAGTAGATGATTAGATAAAGAAGATGGGGTACATACAAACAATGGAATATTACTCAGCCATAAAAAAGAATGAAATCTTGCCATTTGCAATAATACAGATGAACCTAGAGTATTATTTTAAGTGAAAAGTTGGACAAATACCATACAATGTCACTTATATGTGGAATCTAAAAAACAAAACAAACAAAATAAAACAAAAAAAAAATGCACTGATACAGAGAACTGCTAGTTGTCAGAGAGGAAAAGGGTGGAGACTTGGGCAGGAAAGGAAAGGGGACTGATTAAAAAGTACAAACTTCCAGTTATAAAATAAGTCACAGGAATGTAATGTACAGCACAGAAAATAGAGCCATTAACATTATAATAACTGTATAGTGACAGATGTTTATTAGACTTATTGTGATCACTTTATAAGATATATACGTGGTGAATCACTATGTTGTACACCTGGAACTAATATAAACACAGAAATCCTGCCTGAGTTTTCAGCCTGCCATACAAAATTAGAACTTGCCAGTCCCTACAATCATGTGAGTCAATTCCTTAAACTCCCCTGTGCTTGCATGCACCTGTGTACACACACATATTCTCTTTCATTATCCACACACACAGTTTCACTTTCATTCTTTCTGTTTTGACATACACACTTGCACAATTGGTTCTATTTTTCTGGAGAACCCTTACTGATAGTTAAAATCTATAAAGCAAGACATGACCCAGTATACTGATCATGTAGATTGAAAGTGGATCTCAAGGTCTGCTTATAAACACTTGCCCATTTCTAGAACCTTTTATAAAATGCACCTAATATAAAAATATCTACCTCATTGATTTGGTAACATAAAATCAACCTTAAGTTCTCACACTTTTCTACTTTTGTGCTTCTACATTTTTTCCAAAAAACGCTTCCACAAGTTTTTTAAAATAATAAAGTCAAGAAAACACTTATTAGTTCAAAACAATCATTTATACTTGAGTTCTACAAACTGTGCTGCATCCTAAGATGCCACAGTGAACTCACGGAATATTTAAAATTGAGAGAAACAAAGAAATCTGTCTGATACTGCCAAGAACTACTAGCTCAAGACATTCTCAGTTTTAACATTATATTCCTTTCAATGACTTCTTATCTTTGCAAAGTACTACAACAAAATCAAATAGAATAGAAAATGACAGTAGAGGTGTCTAATCTGATTCCAGGGTTTGAGAATTTGGGGTAGTACCCAATAGATATATGTATTCCCTTAGTCGATAATCGTGGTTATTTTATTTAAAAATGAAATAAAAATATTACTCTTAACTTTTAGATTTTGTGTGTTTATTTCAATAGCTATTAAGTTATTAGGACATAAATACATATGAAGTTGTTTGGACCTAACTGCTTAATAAAAGGAACTATGTTTCTTTTGGCCTAGGAACACTTTGAAAATATTACTAACACATTAAGGGCACCATGAACAAAGACAGTTTGGTAATTTCTGATTTATATCATGGTGTCTTCAATTCATATTTAATTGGAAATAAATGGTACAAATGCTCTACAGATTTACTGCAATTAATATCTAGTAAGCAAGATTTAAAAAACAGATTATAACCATTATAAAAGCAAATATTGAGTTATCTTTAAAATGTAATTATACAGCTGAAGCTACGGTAATATATCTGGTTGAAATGAAGAGGCAATCAGTAAAGATAGATATCTCTATAGTCTAATTTTATAATTATTTCCTTTATTATAAAAATATTTAAAAGCACATAACAGTGAATTTGTGGGGACTTTAATTAAACAAACAATTAGAATATGAGGGGTCAGCAACCTTTTCCTATAAAGGGCCAGAGAGTAAATATTTAAGGCTTTGTGTGTTATCTGGTCTTAGTTGCAACTATTCAACTCCCAAAATCTGTCATAAACAATATGTAAACAATGGGCACGGATGTGTTTCAATATAAAATTTCATATAACTTTCACATGTCATAAAATATTACTATTATTTATTTTTTCAAACATTAAAAAATTTTAAAAACTGTTCTTAACTCATAGACTTTACAAAACAAGTAGCGGGCTGGGTCTGACCCATTGGTCATATTCTGTTGACCCTGGGAATATATAAGCAGGGCCAGAGCTAGGATGGAACAAACATCCCTGATAAATGTATCCCTGATAAATTTCCAGTTATACAAACATCTGAAAAAGATCTAACTGAAGTTTAGAGAATTGGGGCAAAATTACCCAGAGTTGTTTAAGGTAGAATCAAAAAAGATTAGGAATCAACTAAAGCAAAGTGAGAGCTTGAGAAGGAGTGTTCTAGGTAAAAGGAAAAGCCTGTATGCAAGGACTCTGAAACAGGAGGGAGAAAGGTCTTTCCACGAAATCGAAAAATGTTCTGAGCAGTGAATGGCTGGATCATGGAGTGCTAAACGGAGGCTAAGAGGTAAAGCGAAAGGATAAAGAACCAGATTATGGTAGGCCTTTGCAGGCAAAACTACATTAGAGAGTTTGGACTTATTCCTAAATCTAAAAGAAAGACACTGAAGAGATCTGAAACAAGGAAATGATAAAATCCTATGTATATATTAGAAAACTCAACTTGGTTGCTTTGAAGTAAAGTCGATAAGGTAGCAAAAATAGATATACATAAGGAATAGTATTCAGCCTTAAAAAAAGGAAACTCTGACATATTGTTCTTAACATGGCTGCAACTTCAATACATTATGCTAAGTGATATAAGTAGTCACAAAAAAATAAATACTTTATGATTCCACTTATCTCAGGTACTTAGACTAGTCAAAATCAGACAGAAAGCAGAATGGCAGTTACCAGGGGCTGGGGGAAGGGGAGAATGGGAGTTATTATTTAATGGATAGAGAGGTTCAAGTTTTACAAGAGTGAATTATGAAGATGAATGGTGGTGATGATTGTATAACATTATGAATACATTTAATACCATTGTTTTGTACACTGAAAATGGTTAAGAGGGTAAATTTTGTTATGTGTATTTTATCACACTAAAAAAAATTGGAAAAACTTTTGATATAGTTGACAGCTTTTCTTTCTCTTCCTACAGCATGTTAGACATATCTCTATCATAGTACTTACAATAGTAATATAATATATAATATTAATAATATAATTAAAATTGCCTGTTTAAGTACTCCCTCCTTTAAAAGAGTACTATAAGCACATCAAAGCAAGTGTTTCCAGTGTAGTGGAGAAGTGCCTGTTCTAGAATAAATAGGAGGCGGCTGAACGTGGTCTGTATACCAACTCCATCATTCACTAACTGTGCAAACTTGAGCAAGTCACTAAAGCTCTCTAAGCCACAGATTTCTCATGTGTGAGACAGAAATAAAAATAATTTCATTGGGTTGTTGTGAGGATTTAAAGTAACACATGAAATGTATGTTATTGTTAAATGTATTGTTATTAAAATCATTCAACAAATTTTACCAAACTCAACTGAATAAACTCTTAACTGTTTAACATTATCCCATCACAGTTAAATTTAATAAAGCTAAAAAAAGATTTCTCCTATCCATCAAAACAAAGGCTAGGATCTCTCATTAGATTAGTTTAATTATAGAAAAACTACATGCATTCTAAAATTTGTACTTTGTTACTCTGGATTTCCTTGAGGCCGAAATAGTTATATTTATTTCAGCACACAAACTAAAAGATTTAACAAAATGCCTCCATTCTAGAGATATCAGTGAGGTACGTTCCTCCTTCCATATTTAATAAATCTTAACAGACCAATGACTTAAAACATAAAAACCATTATTTTAATATAATGTATATAGTCCCAAGTAACCAACTCACTAAAGAACCTATTCCATACTTATTCTGGTGACTGGTTTTAGTTACAGTGTTTTTATAATAAGCCTTTGGGGAAAAAAGTCATTTCCTACAATCGTGATAATGGAAACTCATTGCATAGCATTAAGAAAAAGTTAAAGAGATGAAACACAAACAATATATAATAATATGTAAAAATCCCAGTTTCATTTTATGTATGCTTATGGCTAAGCAGAATAAAACTGAATATTTTGAGAGAGAAAAGAATATAAGTTTCAACTGCCATTCATATTCTTTTTTCTATCTTCTCCCAAATTATAGGTACAACGTAAGTTATTAAAGATTTAAAATATAAAAGTTTAAATACTGTAAGACTTTTATAATATCATTATTTCACCAAATTATTACCAATCTTTATCTGGATAAAGACCTCCTTCAATTTAAGTAAACAGATTCTTACCTCCTGATTAAATTTATGTGCCATCTCAGTAAGAAGTGAAGAAAAGAAACTAGTGTTTTGCAGCAGGACTCGACCCATAACTCCAAGATATGTTGACATCACTACAGGATACCTCTATACAATTAAAATACAGCACATGGAAAACTATGTTAAGGTACAAGTATAAACAATCACTGAAAGAGTAACAATCAACAGGGATATGAAATAGCAATATTCTCTTTCACATTGCTTCTATAATATAGACCAGAGAAAAAATATTTACCAATAGCATATTTATATATTTATATTATTTTAAATGCTCCTAACATACATAGTTACATGGGTCTACTAGAACAAAACTGGTGTTTTCACATATTCAGTATGTAACAAAATCAGCACTATTTTTTTTTCCCATTCCTCTGATTCAAATCTTTGTGAATGAATATATATGCATATGAATGAAAGAGATGATATAGCAAAGGAAATACATACTTTCCTATGAAGACCACTAAAAATACAAAGCTGTGTGACTACCTGAAATTAACTTAATTTGAAATAATCAAATACTCTTTAAAGCTTTCCTTTCATATCTAACAATGAAGAACATATAATTTTCCAATGAAGAAGTAAAAAAAATTAAAACTAGAACCCTATAGTCCAATGCTGTCCTTAGAAACTTAAGAAAAATCTTACCTCCCCTTCTATAATACCTCTGAAAACACAGGGTAGAATTGGTTGAAACATTTGTGCGCCTAATACTGGGTTTACTTTAAGGGCATTTTCCACAACCTAAAAACCAGAACAACACATTGGCAATACTTAATAATGTAAGTCATTGCTTCATGCATAACAAAGGTAAGAAAACAATGTATTAAATAACACACACCAAATCTGAGATACAAATGAGTACATGAGGTATTATTCCAGATTCTTGGCCTAGACACACTTTTATAAGATAATCCATTAAAAACTTCAATTTGATACAAAGTATATAACGTTTAGACATAGCTATACACCTTACACAGAACTATAATTAATCATATTCTGATAACAAAGGTATCATGTTGTTAATGTAATTCTTATGTTTGCATTTTAAACAACACAAAATATTGCACTAATAGAGACAGCAAAAGATATTTCAGAAGTATTGGTTTTTAATAGTGAAAAGGAAAGTTAGTAACAGCAACTAATTTTACACAAAATAAATCTACATTTAAACTTATTAATAAAGTGGATGGAAAAGGGTACGTTGCATATATACTGCATATTTATTAAATGTGAAATAATCTCATTTCCTTTTTAGTATAATCACATAGATTATTAACCATGAGTACTGACTGTTACAGGTGAAAATGAAATAAATTATTTTTATATGATTAAGATGGATTCCTTCTATAGCAGTCCCCAACCTTTTTGGCACCAGGGACCAGTGCTCCTATGAGAATTTAATGCCTGATGTTTTGAGGTGTAGCTGAGGCGGTGATGCTAGCACTGGGGAGCAGCAGCAAATATAGACAGAGCTTTGCTCACTTGCCCGCTGCTCACCTCCTGCTGTGCAGCCGGGTTCCTAACAGGCCATAGACCTGTACCGGTTCATGACCCGGGGACTGGGGACCCCTGTTCTATAACAAAGATAGAAAGTATAAAATTAAAAGTGGGGTGTGGTTTTCTATCTGTTTATTTTTTTAAATTTATTTATTTATTTATTTTTAGAGTGAGGAAGGCAATGGTCAGAAAGCAACAATGAGGGCCAAGAAGGATCTTCCATGCTTCCAGCCCCACTGGAAACAGAAATCATTTGACAAGAATTCTAGGCAACTACCAGTCTCCAGGCAGAGCCAGGTTTCCCTTAAAATTTCGAGCGATGTTTCTCAAGATTGACTACTGGCATTCTAAATGGGGCAAGTGTTTATAATGCAGGACTATTCCATGCATTGAGGGGCTTTTGGCATCTCCAGTCTCTGCTTATTATGTATCAATAGCATGCTCCAAACACGATGACAATCAAATATACCTCCATGCATTTCAAAACATTCTTAAAAAATAGTTCCCAGGAATGAACATTTTGAGCAAGAAGTAAAGAGAATGTCTGGTTACAAATATAAACACTGTGTGCCAAACACTGTTTCCATTAAGAGATACAAAATAAAAGATATAGTTCCCTATTAAAAGCAATAGGAGATGAGATGTAGAACATAATTAAATCTGACTTCAATAAGGTTTATTTTGTTTTAAAAAATTGAATTTGGAATAGAGATGGGAAAAGTATTTGGATAAAGGTAGGGATGTAAATAAGCTAGTAGACTAAGAGGGCCTCAGAAGCCAATATTACCATACAGTCTCTATTTTATCTATGAAAGGAAAGGATGGCCATCCACTGAGTATCAGACACAAATTTAACTTCACTCCCTCCTGAAAACTCTGCTAAAATTAGAGTAAAAGGATTTTATAGGAAAGAGGACATAATTTGAAAAGGACAAAGGAAATGAGAGATGAATATAGAGAACTACAAAAAACAAATTCAGAGGGTAACTGACTTATCAGATCAGAGAAAGCTGAAATCTAAGGTTGCAATGGAGAAAGCTGAGGACCAACTCGATTTCAGATCATGTATCTTCTCCTTACCTCCCACCACCAGAAAACACAGACGTTAGCAGAACCATACACCTCTGGAAAAGAGGTAAAGGAAAACCTAAAAATAAGACTGGTTGAAAGTCTATTTAAGAAACAGACTGCCAAATAATCCCAAATCTGCATATCTAGGCAACTGACCTTCCCCCATCCTAGAAGACAGTGTATTTTCTTTAAAATGTCTTTTAGACCAGTAGTGACCAGTAGTGCCCAGTACAATTAATTAAAATAAAACTACATCAAGGCGCACAACTATAAAATTTCAGGACGCTAGCAACAAGAAAAAGAAGCTACAAGCTTGGGGAAAAGAGCAAGGAGGGGGAATCAACAAGGCTTTGGAAGAGACTTCTTTGAGAAAATTAAAGTAATAAAATACCTAATAGGTCAATATGTCTGAACATATTGAGCACAGACAACTGGCAGGGAATTTACTGCATATAAAAAATTACACCAAAGAAAATTACTAACTTCAAAGATTATAAAAGTTTGTGCAGAAAAGAAATAATCACATATTTAGGTCATTATGACTTTTAAAATATAAGTTCATTTAAAGGCATCATTCAATAGAAACCAGCCATCCTTATGCATTTTTCTTAATACGATCCAGAATATTTCAGAGCTAAAATGAAGTCTTTGTATTCAAAAAGGTTAGGAATCATAGCTATGGGAGATAAAATTGTTTCTGAAAAATTATGTTAGGAAAATGTCACTATCAGACTTGGAAGCAGGGGTTGTGGAACAAACTCAAGAGAAATTTTAGGAAGCAGGGCTGATAAGAAATAGAAAACAAATTGAATAGGTGGTGAAGAAGTCTGGGATTACTCTTAGTTGGGCAATGGGTACAAATTATGGTGCCGTTAATAACAATGAGGTTTGGTTGTAGACATGTTGAACTTGAGATGTCTGTTGGAAATCCATATGGAATGATTCCACGTTTTTACACACATAACTCTATACAGCCCATTTTCCAAGGAAGATATTGCAGCTGTGACTTAAAAGCCAAAGAATTCAAATTACGACTATTTCCACAGTGAAGAAGTTTCTTCCATAATGACTCAAATCTTACCAAACATTTTGCTCAGCAGCATAGTTTTCACTTCTAAATAAAAATTTGAAAAATGCATCTATGATTCAGCAGTAATAAACAATACTGTATATTTTAAGTGAAATGTATGTATACTCACATTGCCAAACAGCTCCAAGAAGGAAGTAACACTAAAGACAACTAAAGTAATAATAGGTAGTTAAAAGGTGATTTACAGAGGTTAACAGAATTTAAATCATGACTTATTCTTCGGGGGGAGGGGGATCATTATGTTCTCATGGGTTTTAGTATGTTTTACGTGTTTTAATTCATTTAATTTGGTTTTGTTTTGATGTTCAAACTATCCCATCATTAGGCAGTGGAAGTTAATTCCTTCATCCTTTTGACAGAATCCCACCTTCTCTTCCTTGTAGCAAATGAGAACTCCCCAGATTATTTTGTGTATCCCTTGCCTGAGCTCTGGAGTCACCCAGCAGGACACAATATTTACAGAGCACAGTCTAGATCTGGGGTGCTTGCTGCCACTAGATTGACACTGTTTCTCGGTCTTTGCTAGACAGCTTAGGAAATTTCTCTTCTTAAAAAGCATATGCAATAAATTCACCAAATCCAATTTAAGATTATATTTTATATAACTTCTTTGATTTTATATTTCCATCTTTCTTCTCTTATACTGTAAGATGTCAGATTCGTAGAACCTCATTTGCTTCTTATTACTACACATTCGAATGCCCACATATATGGGTTTCAAAATAACGAAACCAATATTACTAATAATGATAACACTACTGAATGCAATTTATAATTTTCTTGTGTTTATTTTTGTTCTGTTATATCCCACCAGAGATATACATGTAAAATACTGTGTATTAAAATTACTTGAAATATTATGATTTTATGCAACCAATATAATAATAACTAGATTTAAATGTTTCAGCTTGTTTTTTTTTTTACTTTCAGGAACTGCTTTTACTTTACTTTAAATCATATAGAACATGTGCATTGCTCCAAAAGCAAAAGTACAAAACTGATATAAATCCTGAAATAACCAGCTTCCATTCTCTCTCCCTCTTCCCTCTACATAACCACTTTTATTATTTTGATTTATTTTTCCATTGCTATCTTATGTTGTACTCTTTAAATATAAGAAACTCTAGACACTGTTCTTGCTTATAGTCTCAAAATGATGCTAAAACTATGTGGAAATTGTTTTCATCCCTTTTTAAAGTTACATAGTACTCCTCTGTGTGGCTGAATAATCATCCAACCACATGTTAGTATTGTTTATCAGCATTTTGCTATTACAAATTGAACTTCTGCACTTTAGTTTTAATCCAACTCTTTTCTGAATATTCCTGGAGCAGACTCTGTTTTTAACATCTCTGTCAAAAATGCAGGCTTTTAGTTTGTGCCATGCACCTGAGACAGTTTTACTGATTTAGGCTTACACTGCATTACTAAGTGATTAAGAGCATGGATTCTGAAGTCAGAATACCTACATTTATATCACAGCTCCAATACTTACTAGCTGTGTGACCCTGAACAAGGTATTTATGGCTTTGAGATTTGATTTCTCATCTGTAAAAACTGGGAAAAGGATAATACTATCGTCATAGCTTTATGTGAGGATTACATGAACTCTATGTTACATGCTTAGAAATGTGCAGCATATAGTAAATGCTAGTATTAGCTGTTATTATTACAGAATAAATTACACTTCAAAAATATTTGTACCATCTTCAATGAACCTTATCACAGAGAATGAACGCAACCCGGCTCATTATTGCTTGATAAGATCATGATAAAAAAAGAATATTTCTAACTCAAAGTTGAAAGTATACATATAAACAAATTTCGAATTAAAAAATTTTAACAATTTAAATATGAGTATTTTTAGAATATAATTGTATTCATCTAGATAACTTGTTCTGAGTCACAGAATACAATAAAGCCTATTTTTGCTCTTAACCATTTGTTCCTAAAGCAGGCATACTTGTCTCTCCAATTTTCATAACATTGTAATTTTCTGCTTCAAAGCACAAAGAAGTTATTTCCATATACTGTCAGAAATTAGTATAACAGTGACATTTAGTCAAAAGTATATTAAAAATGTTATATAGCATACTATATTAAGAAACAGTATCTGAGAGGTATTAAAAATGAAAATAATGAGCTAATATTTAGACTATTATTATAGTTTTACTGGAACTCTGAGAATAAGAAAATGCCAAAAATTTTTAGAGTTCCCTCAGCTTTCAAGTACAAGCATAAAAGCACCGTTTACGTTGTCTTAAAATATTTCTTTATATAAAAAACAGAAATGTATTCATAATTATATTCCTAATATTTAACATCTATTTAATAAATAAAATGCAGTTTTCAGATTTCAAATCAAATATACAGGTTTGACTATACAATATTTACATAAAAATACAGTCTTAAACACGTTATTATATTGCCAAATTTTATTTCAAGTATTTATATCCTATTAATGATGGCCTATTAGCATATTTACATAGAAATTGATTTAATCTGTAACATGTTAAATGTTACAAGTATTTTAATATATATTTGGATAACTGATTTGTGCTGAGTCATTTAATCAAAAAATATTAGGTACGACTGAGGAACAAATAATGACATTACTCTGTTTCACTTCAAAAGAAAAAGAAGCAAATCAAGTTTTTTTTTCCTAGCAAAATTATAAGAGTAATGTACATTATGTAAATTTGGAATTTTTCATAATAAAAATTTTTAAAGATTGTGTTATTCTGAAAAACAAGAAATAATTAAGTACAAATAAATTTTAAAAAGCCAGCTGAGATATATAGTTCTTGATAAAGAGTAAACCTCTATCATTGTGGAAATTTCCTAGTTTTAAAAATTTAATGTACTCTTTATTTTAAATAAACATTTATTTAGAAGAAATGGTCAAAGGAATAGGTAATTTGGTTTGTTTTGTTTTCCTTACAGCCAAAGATCTTAGCAACCAAATAAATTATTTGATCTGCAAGTATAGTAGCTTGCTTTACCCCAAAGGAAGATTATATAATTAGGTAAGAATATAATTATATTATAGAATTAAATTAAAATAGCCAACACTTATATTAGCTGATTACATATGAGGCATTACATACATATAAACTCATGTAATCCTCACCTCGACCTAGGTAGTAAAGTTTTCATTTCCATTTTACAGATGGAAATTAAGGAATAGAAATTAACTTGCTCACCTCAACAGAGCTGTGAAGTAGCAAATCCAATATTCTAACCATGGAAACTTTGCTTCGGTCCACAGTGTTACCTGCTATGTTATATATATACTGCCTCTATCTTGCAGGAATATAATTTTTTTTAAATATTAAGAAGTAAATATTCTCCTTAGGATATATCCTAAAATTCAGCTCATTTTTCGAATGAATTTCATAATGCCCATATATATGACTCAAAACAAGCTGTCTTTCAACAATTATTGTACTAATAATTTTACTAAGAAAAGCAAAAGAAAATAAAACACTTTAAACTCAATTTTTTTCTGCGAGTTGTTTAAACATAAAAAACATCCTCTTTCCTTAATCACTTAGAATATACAGATTATAATTTAACAGAGGATTCAAATAATACAAAGTTATATATTATTAAAACTCACATAGTACAACCTGTTATATAATAAATGAGAGAATTTAAGCCCAGAATATACTTAAGAACTGTATAAGTAGCAGAGCTGGGTGTGCAAACCAAGCATAGGTCAAGAAGAGAGTAACATTCCAAATGCACTGTTAGTATGTTTCAGCAGGCATTTCTACTGGATATAGTGATAATCATTGTACAATCCATAACACAAGAATTATGCATTCCCTGGCTTCCAAATCACTTACGTTGTATGTATTCAGAAAAAAGAGAACACAATTTATTAAACTTTGGATCAGAGAAAAGCTTACAGTCTAGTAGAGGAGAAAGATAAAACAACATACACAGAAAAATCTATAAACACATTATAATGACATGACAATTTTCTCTCAAATTTTTCCCAGGTTGCAAATCAGTTTTTCCTCAAATAGTTATAATTAAGTCCAAAGTGTCAATCCCTTTTATCTCCACTACTTCCAGAGAAGAAATTATCATCAACCAAAAGATGAAGCTAAGATTGCATTAGACATATAGAAGTTCCTCAGTATAATTATATATTGCCACTGCATCAATTTGGTAAAGGCATAAATGCAATAAAGATTCACAAAAACAATTATAATGTTACAAATGTTACAATATTTAACAAAAATTACAATGTTACTTGTAAGTTTTGGAGCTAGAATACTTTGAAATTAGTATGAGTGAGGACAGACAGACATTTGGCAGGAGGCCAACAAACCACAGACACAGATTCTCTTTATTACCACTTCAAAGCGCACATGCTGCCTTTTCCTGTCTTGAGCTGTAACACTTGGACTGCTTCCCATGAGCAAAGTCTCTCCCTTCACCGTGCCCTAGGGACTCCTGGTGGCACTGAATTGGTGGCAGAGAACTTAGGTTGATACCACTATTTATGTAACACTAAATACAGACTGGTTCTTTACTTGCCTCCCCCACCTCAACAGAATGAATTACTTTACAGCAAAAACTGTGGTTTTCCTGTCACCTATGCCTAATAAAAGAAAGCACTGAATACCAGTACCAGGGGTTGGCAAAACTACCACAGGCCAAATCCAGCCAACTGCAGAATTTTGTAAATAAAGCATTACTGGAATACAGCAACACTCATTCATTTACATATGTCTATGACTGTTTTCAATCTACAACAGATATAAATAGTTGCGACAACTACTGTATGGCTCACAAAACCTAAAACATTTACTACATGGTCCTTTATAGAAAAACTTTGCTGACTCCCTGACCTATATGGTAAATGACTGAATAACCAGCACTGATACCAAATGCAACCAATTTGAAAGTTAAATTAACAAGTATTTTAACATAAATATCTGGAGCTTTATATGTGCACATGTGTGTACAATAAATGTCTGAAGAACAGCACATAAAATATTATAATGTTTGAATAAGTTCAAACTGATAATTAGTCTTATAAGATGTATAGTAGCTATCCACTGTATTGGTTAATAAGAAAACAAACTTTACCATCTGAATAAACTTTTATCAACTTAGTCCCCTAAATATACTAAGGATTGCTGCTACATTATTGAAGTTAAACATTTCTTACAATGAACCTTTTTGGCAAAATCTTTTCATTTCACTGGAAGGAAAGCAATTAGTTTTTAGGATCTAAAGCAATGCAATGCCATGTTTCTCACACAATAAATGTTATTTTGTTATGATAGTAACACTTCACTTAGGCAGCTCTCATATTTCACTTAGAACATAGCTAAGAAATTAGAAACAAAAAAGGAATACTTTTAACAGCTACACTCTCCCAAAGTCCATACATAAAGCGTATATATGTTTGTATATATATATGTATATACACAAAAATGTACAAGTAAATATAAATTTTAATACATACTTATATTTAATGTAAATATAGATATTTAATTGATACTATTTATATTTTTAATATATAGATATAATAAAGACAACGTACAACTCAGAGCCTGTTAGTTTTACACACAATTATATACAATAAATAAAGATAATATATCTTTAATTTATAAAGATAAAATGCATAAAAATAAACTCAGCTTATTTGGTTGGTTTTTCTTTCGTTTTTTAATCAAGGTATAACTGACATATAACATTATCGTTTCAGGTGTACGAAATAATGATTTGATATTCGTTCTTAATTATACACATTACATACAAACTTGGTATTCTGACTTCGACAGCCAACCAAAATTAAAAGTACCAAATTATAATAAGAAAATTTTATTCCAAAAGCAGGCTAACAAACTTGAGGAGTAAGAAGTATCAAATGTAACCAACCTTTAGATAACTTATAAAAGTTTTAAAGCCTTGCTACACAAAACGATTTCTCAGGATAAGGGGACCTTCTTAGAAATGTGGAAGCTACATTTTAATAACATCCTCAGGTGATCTGTATGAACATTCAAATTTGAGACTTCTGATCTAGAGGTATTAGACCAACTGAACATTGCTAAAAGAAAATACTCTGTCTAGAATTGCTCTCGCAATCATTCAAATCCAATTTCTAATTTCACAAAATACAGATGGAAAACTTACAGCAATAATTTTAAAAAATGACAATACCTTAAGCACTTGAACTTGACCTTCTGTAGTAATTTCCTTTAGGAGGTCACAAAAGGACTGGCACAGACCTACTGCATATGTCTGAAATTCAATCAAAAGTCAAAATACACCCATGAGTAAATCTGCAATATCGAAAACCACATAAAATTCAATGCTTATAAAGCTTCCTTCCCACTTAAAGTAATATAGATCAATCATTTAAGTTTTGAAAAGGCACCTCCTGATTTCAAATGAGAAACAATCAAAATAACAACTATATAAATTTTTACAATGCAAAAACTGCAACAACATACCTGTAAAAATTCTGTTGATGACAAAAAGATATACCCATTGATGATCTTAAAGCAGGTTCTGAGATTTTCTGAACTTAGTTCTGCCAAAATAATAATTAAAAAAAAGACAAACTAATTCATTGTTCAAAATCAGATTAAATAAAGTGATTTATTTAAAACTAAGTTAACAACCTTTCTTTACAAATCTTTTCTGAGTGCTATTCAGAATACTAGTGTATAGATATCTCTCTAAAAACTGGCATTGATATATAACTTAATGCTTTCTTATACCTCCCACTAGATAAAACAATTAAGAATATTAAGCTCCTTTTTCTTTCAAAAAAGACATAACCATTTGACCCAACCTTTTGAATCAAACAATATTTCTAGTGCTAGCATGGCAAACGACATGCAATTGAATCATTTTACCATCATATTTTGACATCTGCTTAAATGGATTCACTAAATAAGCATTTACCGAGTATTGTGCTGGCACTGAATATGCTACACTAGTTATGAAAAGAGTTCCTATTATACTCCAAAAAATTATATTGTTTAGCTATTCTCAGTCCTGGGCTTTGTTCTGCAAATCTGCTCCCCTAAAAAACCTACACATAAAAAGTGTTCTTAAAAAGTAATTATCAGAATAACATAGGAAGAAGATATTGTTTTTAGCTATTCCTTTTCAAGTGTAAAGTAGAAAACTATTTTATTAAAATTGAATACAGTGTTATTTTACATGTCTTATTACATGTAACACAACAGAATAGAGATTACATGTATATAATTACATAGGTAAAAACATGACCCCAAAATATCTGTATCTAAAACCTGCCACTCTTTGTTGTTAATATTAGAAATTCTATTCACTTGCAATAAGAGAATTTAAAGAAATTTTTTTTCTGGCAAAATGTTGACCTTGACCCTGAATATGAGTTGGTTTATCCAACTCATATTCTAGCAAAGTAAGAAGACATTCTATTCATATAAAAATTTCCCATAAACTTCACAAAAAAATAACAATCCTACCTCTAGCTCAAAATGTATTTTAAAATATTAGTTCCTAAACTTTAGGATTTAACATATTAATTTAAAATGAGGATGTAGAGAGGACAAGGTCTGACCAACTTGTTACCATGCTAATAAAAGACACACACATACATACACACAAAGGTTGTCATCTAAATATTTTCACAACAAAAAGGAGACAAAATCTCAGCATAAAGGGGTAGGCCTTTAAATTGAATAAGGTCAGCCTTATAAAAAATTCACACTGTCCTTTTTCTCCTCCAGGAGAAAGTCCTATAAAGTCTGGACTTGTGCACATTGTTTAACAGAGCAACATTAAAAGCCTTGTGATAAGTAAGGCAGAAGGGTCTATACTTAAGTGAGAACGCAGAATTCCAGCCAATGTTAGGGAATATAATTTCTAAATCATCGTCATCTAAACTTTTATTAAAATCTATGATGAAGAAAACAATATTCAAGACAAACTGATTGCAAAAACCATAGCGCCCATTTCTTCTTACAGGTATTTTAAAAACTATTCCTGGATCAATCTATACAAGCCAATACTCAAGTAATTAGCCCACTTCTAATTGCTTTCCATGCCTCCATCATGCCACGGATAGCTTTTACTAAATTTTCTAGGGCATGTGATCATCAGCAAATATTAAATACTGGTATTAAATATATCCTTAAAATTACTAAATTTATGTTTTGAGGTATATTGAACATTATTCATTATATCCATGAGTTCCTAGTGACACTCTGAGGAAAAATTATTGTCTGGTCATAGTATCAGAACCATGCAAAGATATGCATTATTTTCAGACCCTGTGAATTATTAAAGTCAAATTATCTAAACCAGGGGCAATTTTCCCCTCCAGGGGACATCTGGCAATGTCTGAAAACTTTGGTTCTTAAAACTGGTATCTAGTAGGTTGAGGTTAAGGATGCTTAATATTAAGCTTCCTACAATGCACTGGATAGCCCCATACAGCAAAAAATTACCTGGCTGAAAATGCCAACAGTGTCCTGACTGAAAATCCTTCATTTAAGTGATCGAGTTTTTCTTTCATAGTCTGTGAGAGAGCTCTGAGACAAATCTGTGGCCCACCAAAGTATCTAATTATTCTGTGTGCATGTAAGATTTATATCCATTAGTCTAATGATAATTTATACAATGGTCCTTTGCTTTTCTCTATTTCTTTACTCCTGTTTTTAATTTGTACTTTCAAGTGTTACATTTTATTTATTCTTTTCAGTTTCTGTAAAGGGGGCAAAGAGAAAAAAATTATGCTACAGAAATTCAACAGGAATCTATTTTTGTTTAACCACACTATTAATGTTTACATTCAGAAATGCAACTGGAAGTTTTTCTATTTCAAATTTTGATAAAATATGAAGGCTAAAATATGTAGGAGTACCATTAAGGCAGGTGAGAAAAAGTCTCTTCCAAATTAGATGGTAAGTTAACAGCAAAAAATTTTTATTGGTCAAGGAAAATTAGTTTGGCATTTTCAACAACAGAGACAAAAGCCAGTCAGATGTTTATCTTTTAAGTAATGAGATACTAAGTAAATTAACACTAAAAAATAGATTTAAAGGTTTTAAAAACAAGCCCTTAGAATTAAATTATTAGAATTACTTTTAGTTATAGCCTATGGTTCTACTTAACATATCTCCAGCTGTACTTAGATTTAGGAAAAAAGAAAACAAATTTTAGCCTTGGATATATTCACGCTTAACATACCCTAAAAATCACTAACTTAGACATCTAACAGTGTTCAATACTGTTGGCTTTATGTATTTTAAATGAAAATGAGACTCTGCCAGTAGCTTTATTTCTACTTAGAAAAAATTACCATATTCATTAAATAAATTTTTAAAAATCACTGATCTAATAAGAAAAAATGTTTATACTGATTAGAAAACTGAGTATTAATTTTGATCTATAGTCTTAAAAGATTAAAATATTCTGATTATATACCAAAATAAATTTTAAAGTTCATGTGAAAATGTATATGCAAAAAGCTACATATCAAACAATATAAATTAGTTATACCATACTCAAAAATAACAATAAGAGTGATGCAAAGGTAAATTAAACATGCAGATATAACTAAACAGTTTGGTCATTTTATTGAAGCAAATACACATACCGTGATGCATAAAACAAATTATACATAATCTTTTTTGTTTTGAAAAGGAAATATGTAATTTGATACCATCCATATCATCTATATTCATGAAAACTATAAAATAGAGAATTTTTTAAATCTTTGAAAATTTAAAAAGTTTAAACCAAACATCAATGATCACAGGATGAAATTTCGCTAGTTCTTGATTCAGTTAAGTAACCCCACAGAGCTAGTGGTTGGGTACTTTTTCTTTTAAAATAGCAGTAATGTTAATAGTACTAAAAGTTGTAATAATATATTTGCAAAGCCCTTAAGAAGTGCTTGCTATGTACCAGGTGTTGTTCTGAACACATAAAAATCTTCACTGATTCGTAAGTACTATGCATCAACTACAAAGCTTCCTATGGTAAAACTGTGCTAGAGTGGCACTGTATATGGTCTCCAAGTTAGCTAGAATAGAACTAAAAGACCTTTGACGAAGTAAAGAAAATGAAAGGGCATTTCCCATTCTCTTTATGATGTCTTAAAACTTTCCCTAGCAATAGTGACTGGTATATCATCACTGGCTTCATCTTTGGGAATTTTTCCATAATTTTATGGGAATTCTTCATGATAAACAGCAGATGGCTTCTTATTAGAAAATATATAATATTTTCATATTATTTGAAATCTCATCTATTCTAAAGAATGGAGTAGATGAATAGAAACTCAAGAGAAAATGTGAAGGACTAATTAAATTATCTAGGCCATGATAACCTAGCAAATGAAGATTTTTTTTAACCAGTTATAATTTTGTTTTAGTCCACTTCTGTTGATATTGTAAGAGTGCACTACTTCTCTAGTGTATCATTATATCTCAGTAATATTTTTGCCTCTAATAAAGCTGCTCACAAAAATAAATTCTCAGGAAAAAATAATCTTCAGATATTGCCAAAGTAAGTATTCCTCTTTTCCTACATAAATACCCTCTCCTGACCACATTAAACTACTCGGTATACCCAAAGTTCTAATGAAGGATTTAAAGATGCTTCATAAATGAGTCTTAAAGAATGGGGATTTTGAATGGAAAAAACTTAAATATTTTTTACACTTCATCAAACATTTTTTTTTAATGGCAGTATTGTTCAGACTGAAAAAGAATCAAGGGGCCAGTAAACAGCACTGCATACAAGCCTTAAACACTCCATCAGTTTACATGTGAATCTGTACTGGTAAGATCCCTCACAAAACAACTCTATAAACAAAACATTTTTTTAAATTTAAGATATTACATACTTGTGAATGGTAGCTGATAAGTAACAGAAAAGTATTATCTATTATTAATTATCATCAGAATACATGCTTATGTTGGCAAAAAAGAAACTAATTAGATCTCAACCAAGGTGGCTAAAAGGGACTAAGAGCCTACACCTACCACAGCGTCTGTTTCTCTGGTTTCGTGTACCAAATATGTTGCTTCAAAAACATTAAGCTTCATGATTTCACAGCTCATATGTAAATAACACTTCAACAAAGAATAATATGATTTTCTAATATTTAATAATCTTCATTCTACGTGGTTCACATTGTGGTTCCCTAGCTAAATCAAGAGATATGTACAGAACTCATTTGTGAAAACCTATTAGAGTAAAATCACTTTGTAAAAGAAGATTAATAAAACCATGGTAAAGAGGAACAATTTTACAATATAGTCTTTTAGATGTCACATAAAACTGCTATCAAACAGAAATTTTATTGAAGTTCAAACTTAACTGGTAGTTTCCTAAGAAAATTTTTTATTTAGTAATTTAGTATATTTAGTATTTGCTCTTTAATAAGCAGAAATGATTCTTAAAAGTTATGTAGAAAAAAAATCTAGAAACTGTTAAAACACTATCCAACTTATTTGTCAATATCAGGGACATTTGTAAAAACATAAGGTATAATTTAAAGTCACTCATAATTCCCAAAATTATGGTTGCATTCAAAAACAGTAGTGAGTTTATGCTTTAATACGTACCAAGAAGTGGTGACATATTCTGAAATATACGAAGCAACTCTGGTGTAACACATGGGCTGTTTTCCAAAGTCACTAACCTGAGGGAAAAGGGGGAGGGAGAGTAAATCACTTTCCATAATCATTAAAGCTATTAACAATACAACTTAAATGTAAAAAAACGGTCCCGTCTAAAGAAAGAAAAATAGACAATACAGAGTTATAAAATTACCTTTCTAAAAAAAAATTGCCAAATTCATCAAAATAAAACACCTATGTACAAATCATATAATATTATTTCTATATGCATAGCAAAAATAGTAAGGAAAGTAACTATATACTAAAACATGTATAATAAAATGATGATAAAGCAAAAGTCTGATTATTTTAGATTGGTCAAGAAGATATAAAAATTATTTCGTTGTTTTTATTTTCTTGAAATAATGTATAAAAAGTAAATATATATGGGTGTGGTTTATCACAGAAGTGTACACAGTTGGTTTACCTCCTCGACAACCCCCGCCCTAAAGGAGTTAAAGAAGAAAAAACATGACTGTCACAGTATCTGTAAGAAGAGGTGGTGGAAGTGAGAATCCTATTCAAAATCTAACATTCACTATAAAAATTCTTATTCAATTATAAAATAAATAGAAAGGTACTTCCTCTACCTGATAAGAGAGTATTTACCAAACACTCATAGAAAACACACTTAACGATGATATGTGGAAACTATTCTCTAGAAAAACAGAAACATGCCTCAAAAAAATCCTCTATTACCTTGTCTACCTTCATATTTATAGAATGTATATGTGGAGGGCTTCAAACAGAATAAGCCAAGTAAATTTAAAAAAAGATACAAGTAGGGGAGGAAAAAGTTAAAGTCTTTATTCACAGAAAACATGACTGACAAAAAAGAGAGGAAGAAAGAATTCATAAACAAATTACTTTAAATTACTAAGAGAGTTCAGCAAGGTTAGTAAATATATCAATAAATATATTGTGATTGCCCTCCTCTTCTCACCAGAAGCAAGAGACACAGATGGGCATTTTATAAAAATGATGAGATGCAAAAACACAAAATACAACATTCAAAAATACTGGCAACACAATACACTGTAAAGCATCAGTTGTTTATCCTTGTAAACCACTGTCCATCATCATGAGAGAGCATCATACTACATATCACCCAGGAAGAGATCAAAATTCAAAATTCGAAATATGGCTTCTACTGAATCATAAAGTTGAAATATCGTAAGTTGGACCACTGTAAGTCAAAGACCATCTGTACAAAAACCACCTGAATTTCTATATATTGAAACAAATACTTAAGATTTAAACAGATGATGTTAGTAGAATCATAGATACAAAAATCAAACATCATAAAGATGTCAATTCTCTCTAAATTGTTATATAGAATCAATAAAACTTCATTATCCCTTCAGGGCTCTTCCTCGAAATTAGGCAAGCTGATTCTAAAACTTTATGGAAGGCAAATGACCAAGAACAAACAAAAAAATTTTTCACGAAAATAAAAAACTATGGGGAATAGGGGAATATACCTGCTTTATCAGATGATTTACTATAAAACCAGTGTAATTAATATTGTACACAGAATAAAAAGCATAAGAAACAGACCTTTTTGCATGAACAGAAGAGGCTTCAAAGGTCAGTAAGGAAAGGTGAACTGTAAGATACTGGACCTCTACCTCATACAAAATGAAAAAATTAATTCCAGGGATTTATATGAGAAAGGTAAGACAACTTTACAAGATGTCAGGAGAACATTTTTACGGCTTTCAGTTAGAGAAAGGTCAAATAAAAAGACAAATATGACTACATATAAATTAATAACTACCATGTATCAAAAGAGGCCTTAAAAAAAAAAAGCTAAAACAGAAGTCACATACTAGGAGATTATTTACTACACACACACACACACACACACACACACACACAACAGACATATGAATAGTAAATATCCAAAAGGACAGAACACATAAACAAGCATTTCACATAAGATACAAAATTGGCAATAAACTTGAGTGTAAAAAACATAAAAATATATCCAACATGACTAGTAAGCAAGAAAATATAAATTTTAACAAAAAAATGTACAATTTACCACCTCCTCTTCACCCCACCCCCAACAGATTAAAAGATGCACCACATATTGGCAAGTTTAGAGAACAATGCTGACAGGAATTGTCAGGTTGGTATAATCACTTCGGAAAATAAATGTACTTATGTATATATCTATGACCATGCAATTCCATTTCTAGGCAGAATGTATACAGTGTAGAAGGTCTTATACATTTGTACCAAAAGTCATGTACAAGAATGTTCGGAGGCACATTATTTGAATATCAAACAAAATGCCACAGAGTAAGTGAATTCTCTTACATTCACAGCATTAAACATCAATATGGATAAATCTCAAGACAAGGAGCCAAAATGGCATGTTAACAGACATAAAATACAATTTATATAAAGTTACATGTATTGTTTAGAGATATACATACTAATTTTAAAAACATTAAAACACAAGAAAGAAAACCAAGAAATGAAAACAAAAATATAGTGGGTTATCCCTGGCATGGAAGCAGATAGTATCTTTAACACTATCATTACTATTAATGTGACTATATTACAAAAATGAAGCCTATAATAAGTCATTAAAATGAACATTAAGTTTAAAAATTTGTACAAGTGACATGTTGTATTTATAATGCAACAAATCTGGATGTGAACCATATACTTTAATAACAACAAAAAATAATGTTTGCACAGAGTCATTTAAAAAATTGTAATGCTATCCCTGAAATAAAAAATAAATTATATATATTAAGAATTAAGGGAAATAGGCAGTTATACTCTAAGACAAATTCAAAACTTTAAATGTTTTAGCTCTTAAGAAGAACAAAAGCAATAAACTAACCAATTGTCTTACAGTTTTAAGAAAATACACCCACAACTAAGTATAGGAAGTAAAAAATCTGAAGCAGAAATAATGAAAGGAAAGAAACAGAGGTAGAATTCATAAATCTAACATGTAGTTCTTTTATATTAATAAAAAGAAAAATCTCTAATAAATTACTTTAAAAAAAGATAAAAATGACAAGTAAAGCAAATGTAATTTTTTGCTTTTTCAATGTCTGTTAATTTTAGCAATTAGTCCTTTAAGATACTAATAAAAAAATAATTTTTTTTATCCAAAAAATAGTTACCATATTATTGAGAACATCCCAGTATGAAGAAAATAATTCTTAAAAATTGATAAATTAGTAAAATATAACCTTGATATAAAATTAGACAGTATCACAAAATGATCCAACTCATAATTAGAGGAAAAAATAAAATTAGATAAAATATTAGAAAACAGTTATGCAATATATTAAAGTATAATTCATCCTATCAAGTAATATTCATCTCAGGAAGTCAAAAGTTTTCTAAAGAGAGATTTTTTTTTTTAAAAGTAGAACAATATAATCTCCCAAGTAGACAACAAAAACAATCAAATTAGTTTTTTTAAATGATGAACATATTACATTTAATGGTACATAGCTGACGTTGGCTGTTTACCAGTATTCATTACCCCATTCTATTAAAAAAAAAAAAATTGTTCATGCAAGGTCTTTTTTCAAATTCTGCGTAAAAAAATATTTTAGACTATTATATGCTTGTATAGAAAACTAAGTTACTGAGCTAAATCCTAGAACATAGGTTAAATGACACAGAAAAACAAGCCTAAAGCAAGTAGAAAGAGATAAACAGAAGAGCAAAAATTAATAAATAGGAAACAAACATGCAACAGAGAAGTCAAGCCAAAGGTTGGTTTTTGAGAAAACTAGTAACACTGACAAATCTCTAGCAAGATAGATCAAGGGTGAAGGAAAGGAGCCATCGAAAAAAAAAACACACATAACGAGTCAAAGAGTTTCATTTTATACATGTGACCACAAACATCAGCTGGTACAAGTTATCCCTAATAGGCTCAAATTCTCATTCTCCAAGATAACTGCTTTATACCTTTGCTCCCCACAAACCATTAATATCTTCATGCACTCCCACCCTAGCCCATAACACTCAGTTGATAACTATGCTTCATATTTTCTTGAGAAAATAGAAGCTATGAGATGGAACATCTTTGTACCTCATTCCACAACAATACAGAAATCTATCTTCCTGTCTCCAGTTAAAATGGATGAAGTATTCCTGCTACTTAAAAAAACAAACAACAAAAAAAACCCCACAACAACAAAAAACAAAAAACTTCCCATCACTTCTTGCCTCCTTCAATTAATCTCTCTAGAGTCTCTTCTATCCCTCTAGACTGCCAGATTTCTACACTCCTTTTCATAGTAAAAGTTCTCAAACAAGTTGCTGATGCTCACAATCTGTATATACTTAACTCCAATTCACGCTTCGATCTACTCCAATTCTAACTTCTCTCCTTACTACACCACTGAAACCCCTCCTAACATTTTTATGTGGCCAAATTCACCTCCCTATATTGCTCTTACTAGAATAATCAGCAATATCCAACATAGCTGACCACTCTCTCTTTTAGGAAAAAGTCTTCCTCTCTTGGCTTAGTTTTTCTCCTGTATCAGTAGACAGCTCTTCTATGTCATCTTTGATGACTCTTCATGTGATCTCTAAATATTTTAAGTTCTTCAGGATTCTGCCCTTAATAGAATGCTCTCTATCTGCTCTTCTCTTTCTAAGCAATCTCATCCATTCTCACGCTTTAAATGTCACATACAAACTGCTAACTACTTTACAAACATTATCTCATAAAAAGTAGATCAATATAATCTCCCAAGTATCTTATTTCGAATGAGTTCTAACCCACTAACAAAAATATATGAAGACATGTGTACCCTGATTTTTTAAAGAATCTTAGATATTAATAAATGGTAAATTTTCAAAAAACAAATCATAATGACTTAATTTTGTTTACATATAACTAAAGGCTAGGAAAAAAGAAATTAACATTAACAGAACAATGCACTGTTCATGTAATCCTTAAAAAATTTATATACTTTTAATAAACACATTAATATATGGTTTGTAATATTGATAAATATCTGAGTCTGACTCTTTACCATAATTAATATTTAAAAATTGTGTACTAGTTAACATCATATAGTATCTATATGTTTATAGGAAAGTATTTATGTGCCAGAGATTAATGTTTTAATTTGTAATCTAGAGTAGGGGTTGGCAAACTACAGCTCATGGGCCAAAGCCAACCCATACCCTAGTTCTTTAAATGAGGTTTTATTGGAGCACAGTCATGTCCATTTG
Organism: Pteropus medius; assembly: GCF_902729225.1. NCBI lineage: Eukaryota > Metazoa > Chordata > Mammalia > Chiroptera > Pteropodidae > Pteropus > Pteropus medius. Next base: position 8,833,272 of record NW_024344370.1, on the reverse strand, counting down.
TTTACATATTGTCTATGACAGCTTTGGAGCTAAAAATAGCATTGAATAGTTGAGACAGAAAGTGCACACCCTGGGAAGCCTAAAATATTTATCTTCTGCTCCTTTACAGAATATAACTGCCAACCTCTTATCTAGACTAATCCATCCTATACTAATAAAAATATATGAATATAAAAGTTTCCAACACATGCTAATTTATAACCAGACTACCCAGAAGTCATTTAACTTCAAACATAAAAGGATGAGAAATGCAAACTGCAAATAAATATCTACCTAGTTATGTTTTAAAACTGTATACCTAGTATTCTGATACAGATCATTAATTTATAATATGTACCAAAGACAATTTCTATGAATCAAAAAACTGTCCATTCCTAGATAAAACTAAGGAAAAACTATGCAAGGAAGGGAGGGAGGGAAGAAGAGAAGGTGGTGAAAAGGAGGAAGAGAGGGAGATCCCAAATGTTAATTTTTTTCTCTGGTTAATTTCTGTAATTTGCTTTTTTAATTCCAATATCAGCTTATATATTAGAATTTTTAAATGTTGCCTGTATTATAAACTACATTTTAAATAGAGATTGGCTCTGCAGAAAACTACTGCCATCAGTTAGATAAATAAAGCAAAATGATTTTCTAGCACAGGTTTTTGTGGGATTTTTTTTGTTTGTTTTGTTTTTTATCTCGACACCACACACTTCATTTAGTAAAATAATAAGTCAAGACTAAGTAACACTAACATTTGGGGCTGAGGTATAATCTCAGTACTTACTGGGTAGGATAATAAGAGGTTGAAAATAACAATCTCCCCCAAATCTCATTTAACACATTATTAAGTTTGGACAATTTATGAAGATCCCAATTTTACATTCCAAATTCCAAAAGATGAAATGCAGCTAAATTCTTACAGAAACTCCCCGTTTGACTACTATAAGCCTACACTGAGTCACAGCTACTAAAAAAAGATGGAATGATTATGTTACCCAGTTCGGGGAAATTGATTTTATGTTTTTGTTTTTAATTGTTGAATTGTTAAGCCCTGTTGCATGATCTTTGCTTTATTGGCATGAGAGTAGGGAAGGCCAGGAAAAAAAAATAAGATCCATAGTATCAAGTTTTTCCACTTACCATAATTCTAAACCATCTTCCAGAAGATAAACATGTGGAGGCTGGGAAACATCTGTACTCAGTTGAATAACTGGGAGCAGGAAAGGGTACAGGTTCTTGCTGTCTGCTCCTAATCCCTAAGGGAAGTATAAATAAAACTTAACATAAGACACTCTAAAGTCCCACCCCCAACACCAAAAAAATCATCTGTCATATTAAAAAAAGAAGCCCTAAAAACAATTTATAAAAAATAAATCAATCAGATCTTAAAGGATGGTCCTAATTATAAGCACTCCTAAATCAAAATTAGTTCTCTTTACAATTACAAAGCAAGTAGCAAAAAGGTACTATCCAATTGCACAATGGTAGTAAAACCATATAACCAAAGCTACACACACCTGTTCATTTTGAGATTGCACATATATTTATTTTCCCATCCCTGACTACTGAAGAGGTGTTAACACTAAAATGTTAAACTCTATAAATTATCTCACCCAAATTTAACAATCAAAAATAAACCCAACCTAAATGTTCATCATTTAAGATAATTAAATTATGATACATTCATATTCTAGAATACTCAATAGCCATGAAAAAAAAATTAGACATGGAATAAAAACAATCTTAAAAATAATTATGAATTGGATTTAAAAAGTGCAGAAATATGTATAATAATTCTACATGCCAAGGAATTTTTTTAAAGAGCTATATTTCTGTATATACAGATATACCCATAAAAATATTTCTTGTGAGAAAAACAGAAAAAAATTGTTAACACTAGGTAAATATGGGACGGGGAAAAGGATGTTGGAAGAGGGTAAAAGGAGCTTTTTTTTACTTTTTTTGTAAGCTTTTTAAAAAATATCTACATGTTATTTTTTAATGAAGAAATTTTGTTAATATTTTTAATGAACCAAGACCACAGAGACAGAGGGAGAAGAGGGCATTTAATCTAAAATTCTACTTTGCCTAATTATTGTCATAAGTTTGAGTCAGTGTGTCACACTAAACATAAACACTCTGAAAAAAAAAGGATAAAAAATCCATTTCTAATTCATAATAACCTCTATAATCTGATTAACACAAAAAGGAAATCAAATAAACCATCAAACACCTCCTTACTTAGAAAATAATTCAAATGTCAATATAATTTATAGCAGATTACAATGCAACAAAATATGTATGTATTCCCCTTTTGAAGAAATATATGTATACTAAATTCAATCTTTATCAGTGAGGCATAGATACTACGGTGGAAATACATAAAGTTTATTCTTAAATAGGTTAAGCATAGGTTCTGGCCCTTTCTAGAACTAAAAATAAGGTGAAAGATCTTATTAAAGATTTTTCCAAAGAAGAGAATCATAAAACTGTCACAGTTAATAAAGTAGTATATGTTGGACCTTAAAATTCAGTTAAAATTTCACTCTCCATAGCTCAATCTTTAACAAAACAAAAAAGAAAGAACATTAAGAAAAACTAGTCAAGTTCATATTATCAGGCAGACTTAAAATTCCCCACAAAATTAGAATCTATCTACTTAGTATACATCCCAATGAGCACAATATGCTAGCATTAACAAAACAAAAGTAAGCAACTGCTAAACATATAAGACTCTCATCTAAGTCAAAGCCTGAAGAGATTCACCTTTGTTATCTAATGGCCAATCTCAGACATGCAGCTTTAAGTAAATTTGAATATTCATTTGGCCCAGTCATGACTACAAGACATTGTCTACAACACAATGAAAGCTCAAAAATAAATTCATCAGTTATTTTAAAAATTATCAGAAATGCTTAAAGTGGGGAAATCATATTGTACTACTGTTACCTAAGACCTAAGGGGAAACTAGGTGAAGGGTACAAGGGAATCTCTCTGTGCTATCTTTGCCACTGCTGTGAATTTTTTTTTTTTTTTTTCAGTTAAAGAAAAAAAAGAACACTGGCATTTCTCAGCGGATTGTCTTTCACTCTAACGTACAGCAGGTCTTGGAATAATAACGTTGTTTCGTAATAACATTGATGAGATATAACTTTTACTTATATCAATTGGCCTATAGTAAAATTGGTTTGTTATACATCATTTCACTTAAAATTAGACATTAAGGACTTTACTATACATGCTAATAATGTCCAAATCTATTATGTCTAACCCAAATCTCTGAACACTCTGAATGACTATAGGACATCATCACCCAGAAGGCATCTGAAACTCTTAAGTCTACCACTAAACCAACCCATTGTCTTCCTAAAAAATGGTTCCTCTTTCTGCATTTCCTAACTCAAGTGACATGAACCACTATTTTTTTCTAGTAATAAATTACATTGCAACCCCACCTCCTAGTTCTTCCTTCTTACCCCACATCTAATAATCCTTGATTCTCTCTCTAATATTTTTCAAATCTTTCCCCTTCTCCCCACGGCTTTACTTCTGGTCATCATCTCTTCAACGGTTAACGAAAGAGGCTTCCAACAACTTCCTTGACCTTCATTTTACTTAATACCAAACCAGTATCCCTACTGGTACTCTGATTAACTTTCTAAAATAGTGATGACACTCCTTCCTCTGAATTGTAAGAGATGTTCTTACATCTTCCTAACCAGGTCCCTATACCCAAGCTATGTACTCTATGTTGCAGCTATATCAAACAACTCAGTATTAGAAATCACTATGTTAATATCTGGAGAAAGTGGGAAGATTTACCCATGCATTTATTACTGTTCTCTCCCAAAATTCACTAAAAGAATATAAGAGGACATGTTTTTAAAGACCTAAAACTGTAAGTACAAAGACAGCATAAGATAAAAGCAATTCATTTTTCAAAGCTGGAAAGAAAGACAAGTGGTAACCATTCTAGCAGACTCAGAGAACCAAATCTCTAAGCCAGCAGTGAAAAAAAGGGTAAGAAGTAACCTGATTTACATTACAGAAATTCCAAAAGACTCAGGAACTGAGAGCAACCGGGTATTTTGGGAAAAGGGAAAGTTGAAAGGAAGATATTAAAAAATATAAGAGGACCTCTTGAAGGTCTTTAAAAAGTAGATCTCATCCATGTGCACAAACAATGGCCCTTCCCTAACCAGCATAAAACTGGCCCTTCCCTAAACCAGCATAAAACAGGCCATTTATTTTCTGGTAAAACAAGCAGTCTTGAGACAGGGATAAATCGGGTCATCAAGAGCATGGATACAATACAAAACAGGGAGATGTAACATGTAACAGGCATGAGACTGAAGAATCTTTCACTGAGAGAAGAGCCCAGAACATAAACTATTTCCCTACAAAACCACCCAGCTGTATCATCCTTAAGGAAAAATCCACAATCAGCAAGTTTCCCATACATACACAACCCGTCCAGTTTTTTAGTTCTCACTCTTAAATTTATACAGACAATATAAGTTCTTGAAGTTGGGTAATTGTTACCTAAAAATCTATTATCCTGTTCTTCCTTCTTTTATGTATTTTTCACACACACACGCACGCATAAGCAGACAACAAGGATCATGATTATATGATTATAATATCTACTATGAAAAGCAGAGAACAAAACAAACAGAAAACAGCACCTTGAAGGAAACAGAGACCACACATAGAGAAGAAAACTTGGAAAATGTGTCATTATAGCATTTGTAGAATAAAAGAAAACATTGTATTCATGAAACAAAAAGGAAATGATGTAAAATGATTATTCAACACAACCTGAAAGAACTCATAGACATGAAAAATATTATAAAGAAAAACTCAATAGAAAAATTGAAAAATAAAGCTGAGGAACTTCAGAAAGTAGAGAAAGGAGAAAGAAAAGAAAAAGGAGAGAACAATAAGAAAAATACAGGACTGGTGCATTCGTCTATTATCTAAGTAATAAGAAGTTCAGAAAGAGACAATAGAAAATAAGCAGGGCAGGAAATAGTCAATAAAATACAATAACATACTCTAGAACCCAAGAACATGAGTTTCCAGTTTGATATGTCCAGAACAATGGGATAAAAATACATCTACCTCATCATGAAGCTGAAAACAAAAACAAAGTCAAAATCATACAAGTTGTCAAAAAAGAAAGGAGTAATGATGCATTCAAGAATCAGGAATTAAAATAAAATAGTTCCTAAAAATGCAATTCTAAAAGCTAGAAGACAAAGGAAAAATGCCTCTAAAACGTTGAGGGGGAAAAAAGCTAGAATTTTATACTTAACTACATTACTACAGAATAAAAACATTTTCAAACATGTAAGAATCTCAAAAAAGAAAAAAATTACCTCCTGTGTGTGTACCGTTTGCAGAATGCCATTGGTATTCACGGGCTCCATTTGAAAGAGGAGGTAAAACAAGGAAGAAGACCAGTAAAGAAAATAAGCATAGGATAGGAGATTCAAGAAGAATCCTTTTGATGGCAGTGAAAAGGGATCCAGTTCTAATAGCTGTGCATGAGCATAGAGTAAAACCAGTCTAGACTAAAACATATAAGAATCTTTCAGATTTAAAGATTATGAAAGCAACAAAATACCTTATATGTCTCAGCATACTGAGGAAATGTTTAGATAACAGGTGAAGTGTATGAGTTTAGCTACCTAAATGTAGTAGGCAGAACTCTAAAATGACCAACACCCATTCATAACCCCAGTGTACATAAACTATTCCCTAGTTATGCAATCAAATGCTAATCTAGACACTATCACGAGGAATTTTACAGATGTGATTAAGGTCCCAAATCAAGTGACCTTAAGATAGGAAAATCATCCAGGTAGGCCTAACCTAACCATATGAACCCTTTAAAAGAGAGTTTTCTCTGACCAGTTGCCTAAGGAGAAGTCAGGGATTCAAAGCCTTAGGAGATCTAAGAATTGCTCAAGGATTGTGGCTGGATTCTAAGGACTGAGACAGGTCCCAGCTGACAGCCAGAAAGGAATCTGGTACCTCAGTCCTACAGATTAAGAAACTGAATTCTGCCAACAAGGTGAGTGTGAAAACAGATTCTTCCCCAAAGTCTCCAGGGGAGAACTTAACCTGGCAGACACCCCAATTTTAGCCTGTCAGACTCGATCAAAGAGTGTAGACATGGTGTGCTAGATCTCTAACCTAACAGAACTACAAGTTAATAAATGGATGTTGTTGGTAATGTGTTATTCGGTAATAGAAAACTTATAAACTAAGCAAACAAAATTACTAATACAGGGGTCGGTAATAGGAGAATGGTTATACAAGAAAGAAAATAAATTATAACATAATGACATATGCCTTCAACAGCCTTTGTAAGATCACACAAATAAAAACACCAAATAGTGACCTAATTTAAATTATAATATAATTACACCCATCCTTCGATTTAAGCGGATTATCATTTTTTACATAGAAGAAAACCAAGTAAAAAGAGTCCACTAATACAAAAAAATATATACTAAATAGGCCAACATAAGTCATAAAAATATTTATTTCACATATTTTCACAAAAAAATGCTAATGAAAATTCAGCAAAACCAAAATAAATTTTATTTGCTATCAGTGTCTGTGCTGTAATCTAAAGCAATCAATCTTCTTTTCAATAGGCACAGTCACTATCTTCATCACTTGAAATATTTGGAAGCACTACTTTGGGTTCATTATTTATGTTTATGTTTTTGAATAATCTTTTTCCAACCCCATCTTTTGCTAAAGTTTTCATAAATTCTTCAGTATTCACTGTAACAATTTTTATATCTGTTCAAAATTTTAAGGCTCGTTGGATGTTTAGATCAAGATCTAGAATTGTGGTTTCCAATTTTGTGGCCAACTGAAGTGCTAGTGATGTAATCACAAAGTTATATATATATATATATATACATATATATATATGTATATATATATGTATATATATATATGTATGTATGTTACAAGCTTCTTTAATTAAATTATGACACAGCTGGTGTGTCAGTGTGTCGTGTCAACTCCTACAGCTATCAATCAGTGATTTAACATTTTGTTAAATTAGTTTCAACTGCTACTGGCCACAGCACAACAACCAATTTTCAAATGTTCCATTGATAATTGTGTTAGTATTAGTTCTTTGTACATTGCTGAGTTGAGCTATTGTTTTTAGAAAGAATAATCGCCAATAATGGAAATGAAAAAGAAAGAACTGTGTAAAATGAGATTGTGTAAATGGAAAAGTCTGCATAAACAGAGCAGGTTTGGGGTGGGGGGGAGATATTCACCTCGTATTAAAAAACTAGCCCGAAAAAAATGCCGCATAAATCAAAAGACGGGTGTACCTTGGGAGGATGAGGGGATAGGAGTCACATAGAGGTGAATGAAAGAATTAAATCTTCATCCTCTATACAGGGAACTCAAGAGAGAATGCCTACAATGTTTAAATCAAGAATGAACAATGTAAGTATGTCACTTAGAACCAGAGATAATAAGCCTAAAAGACCAGGTTAAAGCACTGAAAGTAGACTTCTCCACCAAACAGGAAATGGAGATACTGCTACTTTCCATAAAAAATCTTCAAGAACTCACTCCTTAACCTATCTATCTAACATGTAAAACTGATCAATTCACAAACCTAAGGAGAAGAAACAAAAAGTACCATGTTCTCTCATGCCTATGGGGCTTAACACATGTTGGCACCAATTTGTTTAAAATATCTTTACCACTCTCATCCCTGCATCACCATGTAATTAACATCTCTTGTTTAACACTATACACCAACACTGTTTAAATACCACCTCTGTCAGGAAGGTTTCCCTGATGTCCTACCTCACCCTCAAATCTGAGATAAGTAACCCACCATGTGCCCCCATAGCATCATGCTCTTATTGCTAAAAAAGCACTTAACTGTTAGTCTTCCCCCTAGAACAGGAGTCCCCAACCCATGGGTCACAGACTGGTTCTGGTCTGTGGCCCATTAAGAACTGGACAGCACTGCAGGAAGTGAGCAGCTGGCAAGTGAGCGAAGCTTCATCTGTATTTGCAGCCACTCCCCAGCACTAGCATCACCGCTTCAGCTCTACCTCAGAACATCAGGCATTAAATTCTCATAGGAACACTGGTCCCTGGTGCCAAAAAAGCTGGGGACTGCTGTCCTAGAAAACCACATTCATAGAGAGCTTGCCCTATTCATTTCTGTATCCCAGTGTGTAGTATCATGTACTGCATATTGTAGGTATCCAAAAAAAAATTTACTGTATGAATGAATGCCTACTCCCACTAAAGCCAACTACTGCAGACTAGAAAGCTTATTTTCAGCCACTATTACCCTCTCCAGTCAGAGATTAGAGTCTGGATTCCCAGAATTAATTAATTATTTTAAAATATATTTATTTATTAAATATTTATATATGTATAAATACTTACACTAATATCTGCCTGTTAAATTTTAAAAGTCGTAGGATGGCATTGTTTTCTATGAAAGGAAACTTACCAGTAATCCTTAGTACAATTTTCTTAAATGACTGAAAAACTTATTTTAAGCTATAGTATCAATTTTAATATTAAACGTTACATGATTTCTCCCAAGAAGGGAAGATAATTACCTGGTTGGAATCTTGTACCCTTGACCTATAAAATTACACAGGGCACTTAAGTATCATGATTAAAGGAAAAGGCTCTACAATACTCCAGTCGTTCCATGCAGGTTACTCTGGCTTCCTAAGATTTCCTGAGGCAGCATTGCCTGAAGAGACACAGAAGCTGGGTTTTTTTCACACCTTCCTCAAACTGAGTTTAAAAATACATAATACAAAAGATGTGGGAATCACTTTTTGTTCTGTTACTTACAAGAGAAATCTCAGGCTAGTCACTAACTACCTCTTAGCATTTGTATCCTCATTTATAAAAGAAATATAATCACTCAGGATAATCACAAGAATTAAGAAGTGGGCAGGAAGAGATGCTAGGACAGACACTCATTAAAAACAAAGTGCATTTAAAAAAAATTTGTATCACTATTCAATCTAAAACTGCCTTAGACAGAAATTTTTAACTGTAAAACTTGTCCATAAATACTTACTGAAAGAATGAGTTTATTTCAAAAAAGTGTCGGGGTGCCTAAAAAAAGTTTGTTTTTTTTTTTAACTAATATTAGAAAGGATTCTTTTCTGTTTAACTTATTAGAACATTTTGGAGGAGTAATTCTTAATTTAGAGAGATCTCATTGGAAAATCTATCAAACTTCGGGGCAGGGGCAGTAAAAATCACTTAAAGCATCCCTGTACCTAGGTATTCTAAGTTTTGGCATTAAGCTATTAACATTCTACACTCTCGCCATCAGACTACAATTCACTTTAACAGTTCAAAAGAGAACTACAGTCACATTCTATCTGAAGTTTAGGTTCCTCTCTACCTGTTGCACATCCCAACACTTCAAAGTCAAGATGTCTAACGTCAAATTCACTTCTCTCCTCAAAAGCCACTCACCTGTTTTCCTGCCTTCCCAATTTATAAAAGAAAAAAATTTTATTTTAAATAAAGGATAAAGAGTGAAAACAGAGAAAAAGTTTAGGCATAAAAGCCCTAAATACCAAGGAAGCTGCCTGAAAGGTATAATGGATTATACAAATTATGAGCTACCATCACTGGGGACAGCTATATCTAATAGAAGAAACTGTCTTTAAAAAGTAGAGAATATTTTTCAGATGTCAAAAATGTCCAAAGCAAACATACAAAAGGTGTTTTTAAAACTGTTTAGATAACACATAAGACGAAAAACGTGAGGCCTTTCATTGCTATTTACATAAACCACATGAAAACAATGAAAAATTTTTTAAAAGAGAAAAAAATACTAAACTAAGAAACTGTGGAGAAGTATCTTACCTGAACAAGATGAATAAGTGTTGTCAGAATAGCACATCTCAACATATTGTGTTCTTCACTCTGCTTCCAAAGAAGAGGCAAATATTGCACCAAGCATCCTACATACGGTCGTATCTATCACAACAAAAATAGGGGAAGCAAAAGAATTGTATTAGGAAAGAAGGTGACTTACTTTAAGAAACACTGACAGACCTGTTAAGTCCCAGACAGCAAATATTTACTATTTACTAGATGTAATGTATTAAGCATATATCCTTTTAAAGGTAAATCATACATTATATAGAGACACAGAGCTCTATAAATATTTTTAAAAATTTTAAACAAGTACCAAATTTATTGCGTAAAATACAATTTAGGAATATAAAATAACACATAGAGGCCAGTTATTTCTTTAGAGTTTAATAGAAAATGCTGCTAATCCTGATTCTTTTTTTAATTAAACAGTTTACCTAACTGGAAATACACTGTTTTACAAAGCAGCAGCATTTACGCAGTCATTCAACAATTATCTGATGGCATCTTGCAAGTATCAGGCCTTGAGTACAAGGCACCAGAAAGAAAAGGATATAAAGGTAGACATACAAACCGTTACAACGAGAAAAGAAAAGTGCAATAGTGATGGTGTATGTGAGGGATAGTGGAAACACAGAAGAAAATCCCTTTCAAAGGATAAAATTATTAACATTCTAAATTAAGTTAACTAGTTTTAGAAATATACCCTGAAGCACAGCACAGCTTGACAGTGAGTTTCTTAGAAAATACAATGGATCTACACTGAGGCTGCACAGCACTTCGGCTCTGAACTTAGGGTCGCAGTATTTGGAATTGCTCTAATCAGAACCCTTGGTAGTAAAACAAATGCTAGACCTGCACAGCTTCAGTACTATCTATTTCAATCCCATGGATAAAAATTAAAAATTACTCCCAGAAATAAGAGTTGTTTTTTTTGTTTTTGTTTTTTGCTTATAAAACAGCATACACTATAAAGGTTAGAATAAAAATTGCAGGGTAGGGGTGTGGAGATTTAAGATATAAGAATGTACAGAAGTTAAATATTTGTCCAAATATTTCAGTGATACCTTATTTTCAAATTTCGAATCAAACTATTACAGTGGATAATATTTACTGCTTTTGCTAAGCACTCTATCTCAAAGATCACTCCAATTAGCTTATAAAAGGAGGCCAATTAACATGTAAAAACGCAGGTTTCAAAATACCTAACTCATTCTTACTCAGCTGAAACAGCATATAACAGCGTAGTTCTACTGATAAGGCAAATAAACTGGTTTTGGTTTTGAACAAATAGAATACTTTTCAAGAAACGGCAGAAAGTACACTATGAATTATAGATGGAATAGGTAATAAAACTGAAGTACCCAGTTACAGTTGAAAGTCACAAAATATTTATATTCCAATATTAGCTGTTCATTAGAATATAGTTCTAAATTAAAACAAACACTTCAAAACAACTATTTCAGAAATCATCCATAGAGTCACTGTTGCAAAAGACCAAAAAAGGTCTGGGGATTTAGAAAACAGGGTGATGGAATGAGAGTCAAACACATTCCCTTAAGGTAGGGCAAAAGAGGTTTAAAAAAAAGTACATTGGGGCAACCAAGGAAATCTGAATATGGAGTTGGTATCAGACGACAGTACCGCATCAATGTTAATGTTCTGAGTCTAATGATATTAGAGAACTCTAAATATTAGAGTTCTAATATTTTGGAATGAGTGAAGTATCACGATGTCTGTACTAAAATTAAAATGGTTTTAATTTTTTAAAAATCTGCATATGCACATATCTAATTTTTTAAAATCTGTATATGTGGTAAAATGTTAGTAACTGATGAACTAGGTGAAGGATATATGAGTGGTGATTTATTGCAACTTTTCTGGATTTTTTTGGTAGATCAATAGCAATTATTTGTATAGAGTTTAAAAAATGCATAGATTTAAGGATGTTAGACATCAGGCTAAATAATAACCGTATACTAGAAACTAAACAATGAGCATAATGCAATTGAGAGAAAAAAGTATTCTACATGCATTCAACTTTTGGCATCTCTACTTCATAAAAAATCAGCATTTGGGTAGGAGTACTACAAGTAGTACAGTCTTATGAGTTAGTTTACCACATATAGAGAGATGACCACTTTTGTTGACAACATATTACTGAAAACATGAAAATCAAATATGTGACAGTCTAACAAATGTTTTAACAAGGGTTACATCCACAGATGGTTTTAAAAAATGAGTTCCTAATGACACCTCATCTTTTAGATAATGCTTTCAACAGAATATTTAATATTTCACACGGGCCTTTTAATGTTCTTCTTTTCCTTCAGAAATGTGTAAGTTCAAAGACTGTCTGCCTGACATCACACCTGATGATTCCATGTTTCTTCTGACTATGTATTTATGGGATCCCTGCAGTGGAATAATTTAAGGTTTTCAACTACTTTTGCAGAAAGTACAGGAAATATAATCTTCAAATAATTACACACTATGGTATAAAGGTTAGGGCAACTTCTCTGAACTTCAAAGTTAAACTATTATGTGCCAGAAAGCACTGTTGTAAGACAACTCAAAATATGTATAACGTAATGGACAAAAATCAAATTCAGTACATGAAAGACAGGTGTATATAAATGATGTTGTTCTTCAAAGGTAAATATAGGAAAAAGAAAATATAAGAAAAATGAATTATAGACTATAAATAACATTTCCTATCTAAGTTCTGAAAACAAAAAGTACTACTGGATAACTATATCTTCTTATTTACTGATGATAGAATTACCTGAGCTATTTAAGCTGTCTGTGTTCTGAGACATGAGTATGGATAGAAACACAAAAGCATTTTACATTTACAAAGCAACAGAAGTTTCAAATTTTTGGATAAAAAGGTTTAGTTAGAGGTTCGGGGAGATGCAGGTAAGAAATTCCATTTCAATAACAACAAAAAATCTTTAAAAAAGTTCTATTAGCTAGATGATATATAAATAAGATTATAAAAAATAGCCAAATCTTGTTTCCATAATCAATTTTTAAACAAACAACAATTTATTGTTATTGTATTGTGATCTAAATTGAACATTTGTAATAATTTCATACTCATGAAACACCATGAGCTATGTGAGCTCAGAATTATCTTTACCATTTATACATGAGGACACGAGGTTCAACGTCTTGCCCAAGCTACCAGACTCATTGGGGTGATCATAAGGTACATAAATTTAGAATCACTATGTTGTGCATCTGAAACTAATATAATATTATATATCAACTGTAACTGAAATATAAATTTAAAATTTAAATTTAAACAATTTGTAATTTTTTAAAAATTAAAAAAAAAAAATCACCTTGCCCAAGCTAAATAGCAAAGACAGAGACCTGAAATGAGTTTAAAAGTTTCAATGACTGAACTCTCTCAATATTGTTTATAAACCAATACCAAAATAAAATAACATAATTAATGTAATGAGAACCCCAGGTATTAAGAAAATTGATAAGATATTACCACCTTTAGACAACTGGATCCAGATCACCTCAAAATAATTAACAGTGATGCAAAAACTGCCACTGAAGTTGCATAATGTTGAGTCTGAAAACTGGCAATGCCAATAAGATGTCCAAAATTTGACAAGTTCCTTAAAATCTCAAACTGAGATAAATTCTAACCCCCTTCCCAAAGGTTTTTGTGAGGATTAAATGAGAAATATATCCAAATCGCTTGGCACAGAAGTTGGTAACTTGCCATTACTCAATAATTGAGAACAAGTCTCATAAACTGACTTAGAATTAATAAACAGGCTCAAGGCATCAAAATTCACTAACAGATCCAGGAGCAGATTCCAAGTGTGTAGATTCCAATTAAGTTATCCTTTCCTAATACCTCACAGATTCACTCAGTGCTTTTCAAACAAGAATATGTAATGGTAAACTAGGATATAAGAAAGTACAGGATAATTATAGTGTGGTTTCCAAGACTATCAATTTTCACAAAGATTAGGAGTAATAGCGGATGCTGAACAATTTGACAGTTAAATAATAATTTAACTATTAAGACCTTTACATATCATTTTTATATTAAACCAAACATGGATATAATGTGAGCTAAATCACAAAACACACTTAGTTTTTAAGGTAAAAACAGGCTTCTAAGAATATTTGCCTTTGCTGACAGACATTTGTGGCTAAGCCTTTAAACACACTGAATTTTAAGAAGTACTATTAAGTATAAACTGGATCTGGTAAGAGATATAAAATTATAGTTTCTAAATACCTCTACACTACTAATCCAATTTTTAAATTTTAATTTTCTTAAGTCATTTTTTAAAACCTTGAGTATAAATATGTCAAATTTTGAATGACACATAACTGATATCAAACCTATTTTAATGAATGTTTTAACTTTTAAACAATGTATAGAAAGCAAAGACATTAACGAATTCTACATATACTCTACTTACCTCTCTGACATTTTATTTTCATGATTTAAAACAAAATTACCTGCATGTTGACTCTTTCAATCACACAAGAAAGGACATGTAAAACATGCATCTTTGTGTCACATTCTGTAACTTGCTGCAGTAACTGAAAAAGTAGTGTGAACATGGTTTCCAAATACTGCAGGTCAAAAGGGGGAAAAAAAAGGTTCAAAACAGAAATGTAAGACCTTCACATACAGACAAATAAATAAGCTTAAATCATAATGTCAAAGCAATAAATAAAAGACAAAAAGACAAAGCAACCTCAAATTGTTCAAATTGCCAGTATTTGGAACAGTGATTTTTTTTTTCTTCATTGCTGCTAATCTGTCCACTTTAGATTTTAACTCATCCACAAACAACATTTTCAGAAGAAAACTGTGTCTAAATTTTGTGCTTAAATTTTATATTGCTAACTATTAACAGTGACTTGTCATTGCTCTTCCACATATGCCTGCCATTGTGCAAGGTCTATTCATTAAAGTGAAAGAGATATCAATTACTATGCTCACATACCAACTGTTTGATGTGGCCCTTAACATATACTGCATGAAGATACAAATTTTTCTAGGTAATATTTGTAACTCTAAGAATGACAGAACATTTCTTATTCAGACAGAAAAAACAAATACCCTATGTCTGACTAGTAACTCTTACATTATAAAAATTATAGCAGAAATTAACAAATACTAGAATGCTAGATACATAAAACAAATACTTGGTATTTCAGATATTGGTTCATTTTTATACAGATTTCTAAAACATATTTTTTTCATTCTAAAATATCTAGTGATTTGTTTATTAAAGAAAAGTCTCTGCTGTACAAGTTTCCACACAAGAATAACAGAGATATTTTTATCATATACTTTTCTTCTTGCCTAGTCCTCTTAAGAACAAACACTACTGCCCAAATGTTATTGATTAATTTAACACGTGCTTACTGAGTACCAATTATGTTAAAATGCCATGCTATGTGCTGGAAGTTGAGTGAAGAATAAAAAGACAAGTAAGACTTGGTAATTATTTTTCAAGTAATTTGTAATCTAGTGTAGGATAGAGATATATACACAAACAGCAAAGCAGGATAACATAAGGAATAAAAGTAACAGACACACATGAAATGAAATCACTAGATGTTTTGTAACTGTGACAAAAGAAAAAGTTTAGCAGTCAACTCCAAAACAGATGACAAGATAGCTAAACAAACAAAAAAACAAGCAGAATAAAAGCAAACTTTCAAAGAAAAGTTCCAACAATTACTTCCAAAGTAATCTAATATATTTTTAAACTCAGTCTTAATCAATAATAGCTATATATAATTTCAGCTATAAAACAACTCTTAATAGTCAGAAGAGATAAGCAGAAATTGTTATAAAACCTAGAAATAAATATTCTTACCGGTAGAAACTGATCTGTTCTAAACTCAAAATCATCAACAGGTGAAGAGCAGTTAAGGAATACTAAGAATATGTGAGATTCATCAGGGTAAAATATATATATGAACCAAATATAATAAACCAATCAAAAATTACTTTTTAAACTATCTCATAAATTGATTTAACAAAATAATTAACAATTTTAAAGTGTTGTTAAAATTTTTCACAGTGAAGTATTTTTAAATTCTTTTAAGGATATTTAACTTCAGAGTTGTAGCTGTTTCAATACGGACCTAAAAGAAAGTACATCATGAATTTTGAATCATTCTAGAACTACTAAACATTATTAATATCAAATGATAAAAATTGTATACCAAATATCTTTCTTTACTTTTTGTTAACATTAAAGTCACACAGCATATTCACATCTAGAAATAAAAGGACATTCCTTATTTATAGGGGAAAAAAAAGTAAAGTAGTGTCTACTCCCACTCTCTTAGTTTCACATGATTTCCCTAAGGAGATTTTAATCCAGTGGGTGTTTCCAGGAAGAAAAATAATTTGCCATAAGTGTGTGGAGAGAAAGAATAGTGCAAAGGTGATGCCAGAGGGAAAGGAAAGGTTGAGAAGCAGAGAAGTAGGAAAACAGGGTGAGGCTGGGGAAGCTGCAAGATGTGTAAGTGAAGAGTGAGGGAGGAGAAAAGAAGGAAGATGAGGGAGGAGAAGGAAAACAAATTCTCATTTGTAATTTCTATCACAAGAAATCCTTGAAACGGCAAAAGATATATTCTTAGATTTTTTAAATCACCAAAGTTAACAAATACAGAAAGGTTTATACAAGCTCTTGACCTTCCCAAATCATATTTTCTTTGTATATCAGCATGTTACCTGGGAAAACCACATTATGACAGCACAATCTCCTTATTTTCTTTCAAGTTTTTCCATGACCTGATCAGCTATTTTGGTACGGGCTACCACACTCATAGTTTCCACATAAAAGTAACATGAACACAAACCATGACTACATCCTATCTGTAAAATGATATATCTAAAACTTTCATTTCCTGGCTAAGAGCCATACTTTCTTAAATGCTATCTATACTTTCCATACCTATAACAACTGTTTTTTTCTTTGCAGCTATTTTTCACAATGAAATAGTTTTAATCATTTTACAGGTGCTTCTGAGGCTCTGAGATGACTAGGCATGTTCACCAAATGGTAAGTATTCTACTGCAAAATCCACAGATTCCAAGACCCTAGAGTTCAGATGTTTTCTCACCTGCCTTTTCTTTTTATTTGTTGTCTCTAGCAGTAAAATAAACATTTCTAGATTTTTACATGATTTTAAAAATTTGCTGATTATCTACTACGTGCAAACTACTATGCCGTTTTCTAATATGAAATGACCTAAGAAAAATATGGTATGTATACTCATGCAATTAAAAATATTCAATAAGAAACTGTCATCTGCCAGGCATTGTGTTGGGTGCTGTACAAAAAGAGCTGGGTAAGATGCACCTAGTCCTTTACTTTAGAGACCTTATAATCGAGGAGAGAGAAAAACACCCAGATATTAAATAATTAATAAATATAGCTAATTTGAAAAGCTTAAGAACAGGATAATCCCCTTGAGGACATGGACTATGTCTAGTCATCTTCAAATTGTCAGCATTTAGTACTATGTATTAATAATTTAATTCACAAACACGAGAATATGAAAACCCCCAAAAGAAAATCAAATTGCCAGTACATTAACACTTAAATCTCTTTTGATTTTTCTCCACAAAAGGATGAGGGGAAAAAGGGTACAGAGATGTATTTAACCCATAATCATGACATTTATGCAAATAAGTATAGGAAACAAAAGACAGTTGAATGAAAGCTGTGCTTGCCCTCCTAATAAAAGGAAGTCAGTGCAGTATCACATGCAGAGAAAAAGATGAAATGAATTGAGACTTGCCTGCACTCCAGTTTAACTGCAAGATTAGGAAGCCAGATGATATGGGAAAACAAAAAGCAGACAGAGTAAGAGAGGAGCATTTAAAATGTAACAAATAAAATAAGAACAAAATCAGCTCTTCCTGAGCTATAAAAGAAATAAGAATTTACTGCATAGAGAGAATAAATTTTGCAGTAATTCATTAGTAATGGGGGAAGAAATGAGAACCTGAGTTTATAGAATAAAGAACTGGAGAATGTGGCAGAAGATAGGTAGAAGAGAGTCTAACACAATTTCTAGGACACTAATTGTTCAACAAATACTTGATAAATGCAAACAAAACAAAACAAAATAAAACAAAATAAATCCTCCCTTAACATGATTCTAAACATGAGTATTCATAGAATAAATCCAGACTTTCTGAAGGAGACTGAAACCCTAAGTATCCAGAACTGGATCCAGACTGTGAACTCAGCCTGTGAGTCTACACTATACTTCCAGGTGGAACCACAGAAAATTCCTGAAAAGATAACAAGTTAATTCCATACTGGAGCAAACAAATGCCATCAATGTATGAGAACCATTGGAAGGATCTCAGAAAGCAAGAGAGCAATAGAGAAATGAACAAGAAGAAACCATAGATCAACTCTACTTCCAAAGAACACTACAAAGATAAGAGTATTGAGACAATTCCACAGTCAGTGTCAATGGGAATGAGCGTTGGGATAACTGTCAAGGTGGTTGATTTGAGTTCAAGACCTGAAGTAGCCTACCTGACCATTTCCACTGCCTGCTCATAGCAGTGAATGCAATTCCACACACTAAAGCAGTATGCATGGTGCTGGGGCCAAAAATAACTGGCAGTGTCTCTGAGACTTAAGACCACCAGGAAAATGTAAATAAGTCAGCCATGAAAGAATAATCTTGAAAGGAAGTAACCTGCTAAAGAGAAAAAGAAGAATGACTTTATAATCTTTTATCCCTATCTCCTAATTTTCTTCAATAAACATTTTCTAAGACTTTACTCCATGCTAGGCATAAGAGATACTAATATAAATAATATTATCTATGCATTTATACTATTACTACTTGGTAGTACTTATAGCACTTTTTTTACTCTATTCTACAATAAAGTCAAGAACAGCCAATTACATAATTTGGTGTTTTTGAAATACATATATATTTTTCCTAAAAGGATAAAAAACATCTTCAATTTACTCATCTCCTTTTAAGAAAAAAATTCTAAAGCTCATTTTCAGATAATATGGATACTAGACATATTGGTACAAACCCAAAACTGACTACAGGAAACTTACTAAATTAAGGTTTCCTTTCTTTCTGGTTTTAGTGGCCTCATATTTTGATGTCAAACACAGATTTTTTTTTTTTTGATATTTCCTTTGGAAATTACATTCACTGAATATGTGAATTCGAAATTTATTTTGTGAAAACACAGACTAGCCTACAGTTAAAAAACTTGTAGCAGTGTTTTGGAGACACAAAGGATATGCAACTGGAAAAACAAAATCAAAACTATAAGACAGAAAGACTGACAGAATTGGGAGACCCATAGAAGGCACAAGAGTGGAAAGACAGGAGAATGTCAATGTACCCTATGTAAAATATCTCTGCCCAGATCCCAGCTGCACCTCCCACAGTGCATTCAGGGTTCACTACAGTCACATACATGCCACTAAAAGTCCCTTCTTAATCTCCATTAACTGGCTTACCATCTTGAAAATTCGCTTCTTATGCTGGTAGTAAACCTGTCCATGAAGATGGCCACTTCTTTGCTTGATATACAACAACCGTAGCACACTCCACCTCTAAACTATAAACCTGGCTGAGCAAACATTTACATTTTATATTGCCTCTCACGAAGTTGAAAGAATACACTAATGCTAATCTTTTGGTAGCTACCATTTGTTTTATTGAAGGTTGCAAGTATAACCTAAGTACACCCTTTTTAAAAAATTACTTGTAATTTCCCAAACTGAAAAATATAATTGACTCCAAAAGCTTACAACCTAAAGAAGCTCAATATATATACATCTAATATTCTGGTTAAAGAATCACCTGGGGTCCTAGGAAAAGGTTCCTCTCACCTAATATTTAGTCATTCTGTTTACACCGTGGAAATAGCTTTCTCAAACCTGAAACTTGCCATAAGCATTGCATCTGCTAAGTAACATGTTCAAAGAGGAATAGATGGGAACATATCTAAGATTTTTTTAAAAGGATTTTTCAATAAAGCACTGTAGCATTGTTGTCCTTATTAGAAAAAACAAACACAATATAAATGGAACCTTACTTCACATCATGTTTAAAAATAAATTCCAGATGGAATAAAGAACCAAAAGTGAAGAAAATGGATGTATTAAATAAGAAACAAACAAACAAACAAAAAAAACGGAAAAAGGAAATCAATAAATATGCGCTAAAATTAAAAACCTCTGCTCAACAAAAAGACAAAAGAATGAGAGTGGAAAGATACAGAGATTCAACTGCATTCATGATGTTTTATTTCTTAAATATTTAAAATATATATGAACAATTATTACAGTGCAAATATAGAAAACTGGGTGGTAAGCACATAGGTGTTCAGTATGTTAGTCACTGATTTTTT
Organism: Pteropus medius; assembly: GCF_902729225.1. Taxonomy (NCBI): domain Eukaryota; kingdom Metazoa; phylum Chordata; class Mammalia; order Chiroptera; family Pteropodidae; genus Pteropus; species Pteropus medius. The sequence goes on along the minus strand of NW_024344370.1, from coordinate 8,812,949 downwards.
TCTCTGTTCTTGATATAATTCTTAACTTTTAAATTGTAATAAATTAAAAGCCTCGCCTTTTTAAAGTTGAGTCAGAAATAAGCTTAGAAGTAAAAAACTTCAGAGCAGTTATCATCTTAAACCTAATCAAGTTTTCCAACATTTATAACAAAAAGTTTCCAAATATTGCACTATTACAAATACTTATTCATTATGTCTAGATCAAATTTTAGTTTGTAAAATTTGGATATCTCGCATAAATAAGTTAAATTGCTAAATACTGAGGAAAAATTACAAGATTTCAAATAACCAAAATAATTTCATTCAATTTGCATTATATTCCCGCAGATCAAACAATAATGTTAAACTTCTGTGCAATTATCAGAGATAGAGATGTACTCTACCCAGTGGCCTCTGATATTATAAAATTTATGGAGTCCTATTCTAAAGAACAATATAGATTAAACCTATAAAAAGAACTCTTTTATTTACGACTTTAAACAACATACCACTAAATCTTGGTCTTGAAGCAAGTTACAAATTGCCTCATATAACATGGGTCTTAAGTCAGACTTGAATTTCACAGAAATCCACTGACCGACGAGCCAAATCACCCTGCGTCGCAATGGCTTATACCTAGATAGGGAAAATCATGAAATTAAAATGTTAAATATTTTAAGAAGTCTATTTCACTTAATATATTTCACTATTTAAATCTAAAATGCAGTAAAAAAGCAATCTACATTTTTATACAAAAGTTTTAAAGCTATTTCTAAATGTGTCACATTATAAATTTTAACAATAAAGTCCTGATCTAAAAACTTAAAAATTCTTAAGCGGACCTACTGTAAACTATTATTTTGTATTAAAGAACTATAACCTAAATATGGACATAAAAACAAGTCCATTTCTGTTCTTCAAGTAACCAAAAATGGTTAATTCAAACAGGCATAACTAGCTAACATCCCAAACCCTGAGGATGGAGAGGTCCAAAAATAATAATAAAAGAGCTCCTATATTCGATTTTCCAATTCCAATTCTGTTAGTCTCATAAAGATTATTTTTGGAATATTGTGAGAGCTTTCTAGACTTACAGGAAATAGTCATATAAATTTACACAGATTTTGGCTAAACTCTTACTTTGAAAAGGTGACCAAATATAGAATGTGGTTCAGATCATCAAAAATAATGATTTATATTTGAAAAGCTGTGAAACATTTGCAGTAACATGTACATACATTTTCTATGGTCATCTCTGCTACAGGAAACAGTAGTTCTTTGGGCAATGAGAAAAACCACAAAGCTATAAACAACTGTGTCTAAGAATTCCACCCATTAAGTCTCTTCTTGATATTATATGAATTTTAGTGGCAAGATGATATCTATTTCTGGGTGTAAATTAAAAAAAAAAAGCTAATAAACATACCATATTTTTTTTTAGAAAATTATAACCTTATAAGATGATCAAGCACATAGAAAGAATTGCTCATCATAATTACAAAATGTGTATGTCTCCTGCCCTCAAAAAGTTTATAATACACCTAAAAGAATTAAAGAATGCAATGCTATATACTAGAATTTCAGAAATGGAAAAGAGAATAGTGGGCAAAGGGAAATGGGATTTGAACAGCCTTTAAAATAAAACAGTATTCTGGACAGAAAATTGAAAACAATGCCATTTCAAGGGATAAGGACTGTTTGAACAAAATCGCAGGGGTGGAAGTAAACAAGGCTTTTGTAGAGTTAATGAAGGAATCATAGAACCAACAATTTTGGACTGAGATCTTTGAGATTTCCACATTCAACATTCTATTCCAGACAAAAAGAATGAAACTCAGAAAGGTGAAATTCCAAGACCACAGTCACTTCTGGGCAGAGTTAAAATTAGGAGTTAAATTGCTCCTCAAAGTGTGTGGTCCCTGAACCAGCAGCATCATTTTCCTGGAAGCATGATAGAATCACACAATCTGACCAGACCCCAACCTATAAGCTAAACCAGAACCTGCATTTCAACAACTGGGTGACTCATATACAAATTAAACTTTGAGAAATACTGATCTAGATCAGTTCAGTCCAAAAGAAATATAATAAAAGCCAATATGCAAGTCTAAATTTTTTAGTAACCACACTAAAACAAGTAAAAAGAAACAGGTGAAATTTTAATAGTATTTTTATTTATCTCAATATTTCCAAAATATTATCATTCCAACATGTAATCAACACATATTTTACACTGCTTTAATTTTTAAATTTAAGTTTTAGTAAATTAAAATTAATTTCCTCAGTTGCACTAAGTACATTTCAAGTGCTCAATGATCATATGTACTAGCTACTTCCCAGGACAGCACAGGTGTAGACTAAATAGTCTCTTGGATGTAAGGGCAATCAAACTGTACATCTGTCTCCCTACTGAAGGCTTTCTCTCCATCAATGGCTCACTAGCTTCCTGAGGGCAGAGTGGCAGACCATCTTATTCACCACTGGCTCTACGGGACAAGGCAAATTCTAAATGTTGAAATATTTGTTGACTGAATAAATGATTGAAGAACTAAATGAATAAATAGCTACTTACTCATCAAAATTACTTTTAAAGTACCTCTAGCTCTACGATTCTATGGTTCTCAAGATTTATAAAATGATCCATATATGGATGGCCCTCCATTCATTAATGTAGTCAAGAAATACTAACTGATCTATGACTGACTATATGCTAGGCATTCTGATAGGCACATCTACAGAAATAAATCAATAGAACTGCAAAACAAGAAGTCTCAGAATTTTTTTTGTCTCGAATTTTAAACCAAGGAAAAATTTATAAAAACTTTAAAAGACCTTTCCCTTCCATTTTACTCATTAAGTACCCAAAATTAAAATATCACACAAATATTTAAATGTACATAAAATATAAGAATGGGCAAAAGTCCTAATAAATGGCAGATAGAGCTGTGCTACTGAATTAAGTACCTCAACATGAGCCTAAAGTGTGTTCAAATGCTTCTTGCCATGGTGTATCTATAACTTACTCTACTCTCTCCCAAAAGACTTTCAGTATGCTTTGTGTTATCCCATTCTTTTCAGGATGGTAATTGGGTTAGGCTACTTTTGACGTCAGGCCTACTTCCTGCTAAGTCTCCAAATGGCTCCCTTTTAAACACATTTTCTTTCTACAATTCAGAGACTTCCATCTTCCCTAACCTTTGCATAAAATTTCACCTTTTCCTATACAAACTATCATATCTAATATCGAACACTTCAAACATATTATAATTCACATTTGAACTAAAATAACACAACAAACTTTTGTATGGTTTTCTGTTACATAAGATTTAGATGTCTTATTCCTTTCTATACTAGACACTATCAGCTAAGCCATTCTGAGTCTTTTTATCATTTTAAACAATTTTAATGGCTTATTTTCATTAGAATATCACTATGATAAAATTAAGTGTATAATAAACACAAAGTTTTATACTTGCCTATTGTGAATGACTTGTAATTCTGGAAGAAGTTGGTTTTTAAACCACTGATCAAAATCAACACTGTCAAACAGCTCATAAGCTGCTAATCCAACAGCATTATACACTAAAAAGAAGATATGAGAAAAAAAATTAATTTCAGATACTGGGCCAAATACTAAGTGCCTTATATAAGAAACTAAGCCTTAAGGACTACTTTGAAATATGTAATGTGTTAATAAAATGAAATCTAAATTGTTTCAATCACTGAAATTTTTTAAATAGACATATTTAAAGTTACTTTATGTTTTTCCTGAATATCCCTTTAGTGCTTTCGAACAGGTTATAATTATTTTAAAATATTCAAGTCAAATTATAAAAATTATAAAATAGCATCTGCTTCCAAATAGATGCAATATATAATGATCTGGTCCCTACTTACCCTCTCTCCAGCCTCATCTCTCACCAAACCCCTTAACTCCTATGTTTCAATTAAACCAAAATATTCCCAGTTCAAAAAATAACTGTGCTTGCTCCTTTTCCCTTCAAGTGTTTGTACAACTCCTGCTTCTGCTTGGAACCCTCTTTCTGCACCACCCCCTCCTCTGACTAACTCCCACTCACCCTTGTGTTCTCATATTATACTTCTTCAGGAGGCTTTCCCAAGGTACGCCAAAACTATCTTGTGGTTTTCCACAGTACTAACTGATTACCACCTACTTTAGCATTAATCAATTGGTACTATGTCATAATCAACTATCTGCTCATATGGTTATCTCCTCTACCAGACAGTTCCTGTACTTTAAGTATCCTTGTATCCTAACTCCACCAGCATAACTCCTGCTACAAAACAGACACACCATCTATCAAAGAAATAAATGTTTCTAATCACTTTAGTTTAACATACCAGCATCTTTGATTAATAGTGCATTCATATCTTCCACATTAGTGGGCCCTGAAAAAATAAGTATCAGTAAAAGTAAATAAAATTAGCTATTAATAAATATTTTATTTAAACTCAATTTGTTAGTTTCTTGATTCAATTAGGCACAATATATTTTATGATACTAAATATATGTATAGGTGTAAAGGGAAAGTCTAAGTTTTATTATCATCACTGTTAGAGAACACAGGTACAATAAGTAAAACTATATTATAACTTTAAAAACCATTCTAGCATCTTTGAAAAATGTAATATTAAGCAACAGTCTAGAAAAAGGCATGCCCCAAATTGCTACTATATTATGCTGTTTGTTAAAAAAAAAAAATCTTTAAAAGAAAAGAATAAAAATATGAATTTCACAACAGAAAATAAAAGAACAAGAACAGGCAATTCATACAAGATGCTCTAAATACAAAAAATAAACCAGGTTATAATAGTACATTAAAAAGTGACAACAAAATTAAAAGTGCAAACAGAAAAGTGATTGCCATTATGTAATGTGGACATTTTAGAATAAAAAGGTGGTAGTCTCTGCACTATTATCCAGAAAGGAGAGTACCATGGTTAAGACATGAAAAACAGTTTATTACTATTTCTTTAGAATAAAAAGATTTCTAGAGAGTGTATCAAAGCACTTTTCTGTTAAATATGAATTTTTAAACTCACTAGTCTAATAAGCTAGAATAAGTACAGCTCTAAATAAGCAAATTGCTCCAGAACTAGACATAAAACCTGAACTCCAATCACTAAAAACGTTACCAGCATACAGCAACTTATCAGAGTGTAACTTACATAGCTTATCCACTTTCCTACAGCAGCTTAAAAAAAAAAAATGGATGGGAGAAAACGAATAATGTTCTAACTTCACCAAAAATGTAACTTAAGCAGCATAAATATTATCAAATTTAAGAATCTATAATCCCACATCAAGAAATTAATAAATTATACATTCAGAAATCAAATGTATTTTCATTCCCATAAGAAAATATGATTACTACTCAATTATTTTTTAAAATTACCACAGTAGAACTTGACTGAGAGCTCATTTTTCCCCCTTGGTTTATAATTTAAGCAGGAACACTCTACTAGGTTTTTGAGAGAAGGAAAGCCTAAAAAGTGAGCTACCCTCTAACTACTACAAATGAGATCAGCAATCTCCCTCCCTACAAATTCTCTTCGTGTTGTTTCCTTACATCATCACCTACTCAATCCCTGATCCCTTACAATGTGATTCCTACCCAACCAATCAAGTAATTTTTTGTCTAAGATTCTACTGCCTTCTTTCCTCTTACAGCACTGGACATTTCTGACAACATGCTCTTCTCCAGAATTCATATCCATACTTCTCTTCATATCTGAGAGAGCTTCTTACCTTTTTTTTTTTTTTTGCAGGGTCTTCACCTCCTCATATCCCTAAAGGTGAAAGTCTCAGATTCTGTCCTTGAACTTCTTTTCTTCTTCCAAGGCTCCTCATACACACCCCCCAAAAGTAAAGCTCTATCTACAACAACTATTAATAACTGCTTTCCCTGTTATTAAGACTCTGAAGTTCAAGATCATCTCTGATCACTTTCCCCAGGCCAGCACAAGTCAATTAGTTGCCAAAAGTCAATTAATCAACAAAAAGTTACTGAGTGTGCCAGGCACTGGGAATAATGTGTGAACAAAACAAAAAAAAAAATCACTGTCCCCTCCATGGAATTTACAGTATAGTAGAAAAGTCAGTAATGACAAATTGTTAACAGTTAAATAATTAAAATTCCTTGTGTACAAAGTACAATGATCAAGTGCTAAAAATTTCACTTTATCATTCTCTCTTAAATCCGATATCTTCTCTCCATGCCCATAGCCACTGTTCTGAGGCTAACATTTATTATTTTATCCTTTTCTCTCACTACTTCTCACAACATGCTCCAGATGGACTATTTCCCCAAGCAATATACTTGACTGCCTATTTCCCTGATGTGGCTATTAAATTTACAATAGCTAAATCTATCACATTAAAGGCCAAAAAGGCCTTCTTTCATAAATTGCTCATTCTTGTTCTCTATCCTGAAGGCTATGACTGCAGAAAAGAACACATTCAGTCTTTCTCAAATTCATATACTTATATGATCTAGGAAACAGGGCAATGCACATATTAGGAGTTCAAATTATTTTAACTGAATATTAATTAACAGATAAATTAAAATATTGCAAAATATATCTCACCTTGAAGTGTCTGCATCATTTCTAGAAGTACGGGAGTAAGAGTCTGATTATATTCATGGAATATATCTATAAATAGTACTTCAGTGCAAGGCTAGAAGGGAAAAAAATTTCTAATGAAAATTACATTAATTCTATAATAAAGCAAATACTTATTCTTAAAATCCTAGAACTCTAAAAATGTTTCCAAGTCTTAATGTTTTCTTTTCAAAAAGTAGATTACTATTTTTTGTAAACACAATGGGAAACAAAATCAAATTATAATAATTTAATGCATAATATGCAGAAAGTTTATTTCATTGTTTAAATCATTTGGCACTAAAAAATGCTTAGTTTTTTGAGGACCCTCCATACTGTTTTCCATAGTGGCTGTACCAATTTGCAGTCCCACCAGCAGTATATGAGGGTTCCTTTGGCTCCGCATCCTCTCCAGCATTTGTTATTACATGTCCTGTTGATGACAGCCATTCTAACAGGTGTGAGATGGTATCTCATTGTGGTTTTGATTTGCATTTCTCTAATAGCTAGTGATGTTGAGCATCTTTTTGTTTGTTGGCCATTTGTATGTCCTCTGGGGAGAAGTGTCTGTTCAGATCCTCTGTTTATTTTTTGATTGGATCATTTGTTTTTTTGTTGTTGTTGTTACTGAGTTGTATGAGTTCTTTGTGTATTTAGGATATTAGGCCCTTATCAGAAGTGTTGCTTGCAAATATATTTTCCCATTTGGCTGGCTGTCTCTTTACCTTGTTGACTGTTTCTTTTGCTGAGCAGAAGCTTTTTAGTTTGATGTAGTCCCATTCATTTATTTTTGCTTTTATTTCCCTTGCCTTTGAGGTCAAATTCATAAAATCCTCTTTAATTCTAAGGTCCTTGAGTTTCATTCCTATGTTTTTTTCTATGCATTTTATTGTTTCAGGTCTTATATTCAGGTCCTTAATCCATTTTGAGTTAATTTTGGTATGTGGTAATAGACAACAGTCTAGTTTCATTCTTTTGCAGGTGGCTTTCCAGTTTTCCTAGCACCATTTATTGAAGTGGCTTTCCTTTATCCACTTTATGTTTTCCACTTTTTTGTCGAAAATTATTTGCCCATATAAATATGGGTTTACTTCTGGACTCTCAATTCTGTTCCACGGGTCCATGTGTCTGTTTTGTTGCCAATACCATGCCGTTTTGATTACTGTCGCTTTGTGATATAATTTGAAGTCGGGGAGAGTAATGCCTCCAGCCTCGTTCTTTTTTCTCAGGATGGCTTTGGCAATTCGGAGCCTTTTGTGCTTCCATATGAATCTGATGATTTTTTGTTCTATTTCTTTAAAAAATGCCGATGAAATTTTGATAGGGATTGTATTAAATCTGTATAATGCTTTAGGTAATATGGTCATTTTAACTATGTTGATTCTTCCAATCCAAGAACACAGAATATCTTTCCCTTCTTTGTATTTGCTTCGATTGCTTTTAATAGAGTCTTGTAGTTTCATTATATAAGTCCTTCACATATTTCGTTAAATGTATTCCTAGGTATTATATTCTTTTTGTAAAGCAAATTTTAAAAAAATTTTAAAGAACTAATAATTTCTCTGATTTACAATGTCTCTGGTTTTCTACATAAGCTTATGAAACTCAAAACAGCAAAACATATTTTTAGAAAAACAATAGTAAATTATGTAAACACATGTCTTCACAATAAGAATAGCTCAAAGATTGCATTTGATAAATCTTCCTTAAAGGTTGGCCATATTAATAAATGTACATTTAAAAATAATTCTATAACTAAAAGCAATGAGCTGGTCTCAGAATCATACTAAGTGGTTACAAGAAATAATGTTATCAACAGAAGCTTTATAATTACTGAAATACTTCAAAGGAAATAAAAATCATTCTAGTTGAAAAGAGCTAATGTTCACTTTCAAGAACTTATTTCTTATTTCTACAACAGCAATTACTTCCCAATCAAAATGACTACAAAATGAAGAAAAGTCTAATTTGTAAATCCCCAACTTAATGAAAAAATGTTTTTCAGATTAAAGTTCATATTTTATTAAGTACTTTCCTCTCAAATATAGATTATTGTAATTATAGTTTCCTATCTATCTGACTTAATATTTGGAATCTTCGGGAGAGTATCATTCTCTACTAAGAGTTATCAAAACATTAAGCTTTTCCCTATCATTTTTTCTTTCATCAATACTTACCCTCAAACTGTATTTCCAAGAATCTCCTCCTGTTTCTTCCACTGCTACAATTAAAAATATGACAAATAATGCTCTCCAGAAATAATAGTTTCCAAAATCTCAGTTTGAAAAACAAAAATTTTAAATATTAGTTTAATATTTCTGTGAATTGTTTTAAAAGGAACACTAAACGCAAATCCTTGGAAACACAAGGTTTTATATAGATTACTATAAACTACTACTAAATTACTATAAATCATATCTGTATATGTCACAGTCACCTATCAAGTGCTTTCATCCATAAGCACTCGCTTTCATTAAAAATTATGTATGGAAAAAGCTCAAAGTATTTGTCTCTTCCAGAGTATCTGATATCACCTGATCAGACACTATCTCTACAATCCTGAGAAACATTTCATTTCAATACAATAATCATGTTTCACAAAATGATTAGTTACATTTTCCATAAATTTCCCACATTTAAAGTAAAACACTATAAGGACTTTTAAAAATCTGGGGATTCAATATTTCAGTTACAATATTACATATTCTGCATAAAGGAAGCAATAAGAAACAAGATTTTAGCTAACAGACAAAAACAAAAAAAATGTACTGTAGAGTGTACTATTGTATTTTTTTATGAACTAAATTATTTTCAAATGACAAAAGGAAGAAAAGTCTTCCAGAATGCTTCGGGCATTCTTAAAATATTAGGAAACATATGTCTATAATTACAAAAAGGCACCCAGCGAGAGAGATAAGTAGAGGCTCTAAAATCTAGCCTATGCCCAACTATAACCAAAGTAATTCACACAAAGGCACTTTATTCACACAGAGTTACTTCTTCATGAGACACACAATTCCTTGACTTTCTGTAGCAAGGGCCCAGATAGATGTATTCGCCTTATCGACTAATAAAATTCAAAAAGGTAAAAAGATTTGTTAAAAACATTTTAACTACCAAAAAATGTATTTTAAATTAAAAATTTAAATAGGTAACCCAATCAGCAATTCAGAAATTTTCATCTCCAGAATACCTTTCCGAGGTAAAAATTTCTACAAATTAAAAATATTATGCAATGAATCACAAAGTAGAAACTAACATGATAAAAGACTGGCAGTTAATTTTATATTTTTGTTTTAAACTACATAATATATCTATAATTACTAAAAATTAAAAAGGTCCCTTTCTAGAGAAAATTCTATATATTTGAAAAGGTCACTCATCTTCTGCTCCTCAATATTTTCTAATGGCTAGCAAGAGAGGATAAGTTAATTTTTAAAAACCAGTATTCTCACATCGAAAGTGCCATGTTAAAATACAATGTGTTATTATAACTATAATTCAAATAGATGATATCTATTTATGAAAGGAGGAGAAAAGCCATGTGAAAACTGAAAAACTGATTCTTACTAAAGCCTTCGGGGTCTTCTTCCCACATTGTCAGTTCTTCTTCAGTTAACAGAAAATAATGAGAGACTAATCTTCTACATATCTCTGTCAAAGTGGGATATGTGAAGAAGGCCATCTTAATCTTATGAGCTTCAAGGGTTTCAGGGCTGCTATCTAGAAAAATAAAATTTTCAAGTTAATTGTACGTTCTACACCCAAGTTGGATTATGAAAAACAAATAAATTTAAAAATATACTTTTGGAAGAAAAGATACAGTGGTGTATAAATGTTCATTTTTATTATGGACAAACCTCAAAGACTTTTCTTTTATTCATACCACACACACATTAGTCTTGCTTCTTTCCTACCACTATAGCTTATACATTATCATGCCATATTATCAATCTAAACTGAAGTGACTTACTTATATATGTCTTTCTCTCTCCTACAAGAATTTCTCATTCATCTTGGTACATATGCACACAAATGAATCCCAAATAATACAACAATTTAACCTGTCTGGAAGCAACCCCACTTTATATAGTCAGAGAAAAATTTTAATCATACAAATAAATACAGCCTACAACATGAGCTGCAGTGATTATTGTAGTACTTTAATCTTAAAGTCCCCAGGCTTCAACTGATCTTCTATTGTGCTACATAAGACAGTTTGCTAAATGCATTATATGGTTTTTAAAAGCTGGCATTCACATAATAAGACTTGAACCCTTATCTCTAGTTTATGTCCCAGCAACATTTTATTTTTCAGACTTAAATAAATGAATTTCAAAAAAAAAATTACATGAAAATAGCAATTACTTCACACTTCAATTAACATAGAAAAAGTTAAAAAATAAAACTACCAGTAAAAGCATTACCTTCAAAATTTTTGGATGGCTTATAGGCATAATTTTTGACAATCATCTTAATAAGATTCATGCATTGGACAATGAATCGTTCAAATGTAACCCCTTCACCAACTTCTGTAAATACATAGCTTACAGAAAATTCCAGTGATCTCTGAATTAGAGGAGTAAATGAAAAAGGATGCTGATCCAAGAAGTCCAAAAGCTACAAAAAAATATAAATAAATAAAATGTATTTTCCCTAAATTAATACAGGAATATATTCACCCGTAAGTACATCTGATAACTTTGCTAATAAACGTTCAGCAAGTTTTGAACCTTGGTGGGGAGTCTGTGTATATGCAGTTTCACATATCATATACATGTAATATATGTGTAATATACATGTAATATACTTTTTTTGATTTACATCATGTATTGTGGATTATATCAGATATCTCCTAACCAGCCCTTTCCATTATTTCTAATACAAGGTCCAAAACAGACCCACTTCATAATTTGTTAACAATGGGTAACTATAACACAAAAAATTTAAGTAAACAAAAGGCCTTTAAAAAGTACATTAAGTCCTCACTTAACATCAATAGGTTCTTGAAATGATATATAACAAAATCATTTTTACCATACATTAATTGATATAAACAAGCATTAAGTTCCTACAGAATCTCATCCACACTGTATATGAAACAACATTAAGCAAAACAATATAATTCAAGGACCCATTTATAACAAAAGCAAAGAATCAAAATGTTATTCTGTTTTTCCTGCATGAACTGTATTTTGAGGCATCAAATAGTTGATGAGGGACATTTCTTCTTTATAGAAGAATTCCAGCTCATAAGCACAAAAGGAGTAATAGAATTAGAATGCGACCATTTTGTGACCCCTAATGAAAATGGATGTAGGCCACACAGAAAAAAAAAGCCTGAATGTGATCAAGTCTCTAAATCTAACTACAAATTTGTAAGAAAGATGAGAGGAGGAGGAGAGGGGGATAAAGACAAACATGTTAAATAACAAACACATTAGGATGCAAACAGCCAAATCCAAAACAGGAAAAACTCTACAGGAAATGTTGTTACCTCAACAAATAAATATGAGCAAAAAAAAAAAAAAAAAAAAGGATGAAAAGAACTGACACCATTGAATTCTAATTCAAACCAAGTAGAAAAAATCTGAGAGAAATCTGAAAACTGACTAAATATTTAGATATTAAGAAGTCGTTCCTACTTTTTAAATGTGATAACCATGTTAAGATTGTGTTTTGTTAATCCCTTATCACTTAAAGACATATATTCAAATATTTACAGATAATACTGTATGATATCTGGATTTGCTTTAAAACAACCAGCCAGGAGGGGAGGAAGAGGAAGCACATAGACAAAACAGAATTGACCATGACCATATGTTGACAACTGCTGAAGCTATTCAAAGTATTCAATCCTATTTGGAGGCATATTTGAAATGTTACAATTTTTAAAGTTTTAATAAAGTCAGAGATCATAAATATGAGTTTCTTAAATGAAATTATTTATGAATACTGCAGAGCCCTATTGACTAACCACATCATCTTATTTTACTTTGTTTTGTGCGTTTTGTTCTTAACTTAAGGAATCTAAGTTAATTTTATACTGGCTCTTGGAAGATTAGGTGTGCCTTTGCTATTGAGGCTATTTAGAACATGAGAGTTGGAAATGAAGACAAATGAACTAAAAGAAACTGCTATCTAACCAAAAAAAGAAAAACAGCTCAATTCTATTCCTTATTTTCCCCTCCCAAGGAACAGACAACCTCAATCTTATTAATGAACCTTCAATGAAAAAGGAGAAGTAGGCTAAAGGTTTAGACACTGCCACCTGTCTTCAACCACCTGTTTCAGTAAAATGCAGTCCTCAAACCAGGTCTTCCTGATTGCTATAACCCAATTCTTTGTACTTTCCCAACCCCAAGGCCCAAATTTCCATAAAAATTAATATTTTTATAAAACTTAATTTCATCAGAAATGTATATACATTGCCTAGCAGTGAGTGCATCCATATAATTCTATTCAAAAGATGTTTAATTCGATGATGATACTCTATCATTGTGAATATACAAACTTCCTGATATTATACTGCCTGATACTCTTATCTACTTCCTGCTCAGATGCACTGGTATCTTCTTTATCTGTTTTTTTTTTCCAGTGGGTATGAGAATAATGAGTTTTAGAGGAATCAACTTCCCTAACAGTTAAACAGTTATTAGAACTGACTTTTTAGACCAAGGTGACTTAGACACTATAACGTATGGTATATAAGTTTAATTATTATATGCATTCAAAAGGCTTCGAGATACAAAAGTTTTTTTAAATATATTTTCCTATAAAGAGGAGATAAGTTACACAAAAGTGAAAATTTATGCTTATAAAAATACCATTTTCCTTATTGAATTTGCATATGTATTTCATTTGAGAAAACATAGTTAAGATAAAAAGAAAACTTACCACTTTAGTAAAAAGAATAATGGTCTTTTCCAGTCTATCTCTACATACATTATCTGTACCTATACTTCTACCTGTTGAAAATATATTTCAAATATTAGTACAGTTTATAATAGTCTATAAATTACAAACTAAGAAAATGACAAAACTTTTAACAAAAATACTTATATGTTTTTGCATATTTTGCAGAAGGAATTCATTATTGTGCATTTGCAACTCTCAATAAACTACAAAAATAGTTTTTATAAAACAATACCAAGATTTGCACTTATCAGACACAGTAATCCTCAGTGCCATGTTTCACAAAATTAATCCTAAAATAATACAAATGGAGGACATTTCAATGTAAAAGGGCAACAATTTTATCCATAAATTATGTCACATTTTCAAAAATTTAAATTAGTCATAGTTGAAATACTTTTCAAGCAACATGTAAAAATAAGGTCTCAAAGATTAAAATACTCATTATTTTTCCTGTATCTCTGAAAATTTCTTCTGATAATTTCCCCAGTATAATAATTAAATTTTGTATCAGAATAATGTCCATCAGCCCCTCAACTACTCTGCTCTCTAATCATACTCTTCATATTCTGTCTCATCATTTATCCCATTCTCTTCTCCTTCTGCTTCTCCCATAGGGATAATCAAAGAAAAAATACCATCTTTAGAAAAATGAACTACATTATATCAAGTGTCTTATTTATCTTTGCATACACAGTACCTGGCAATAGTATCCACAGTATTTTTACTAAACTGAAAATGACTGACATGAAACAATCAGTAACACCCTAAAAGTGAGTACATTAAAATATCTCCTAAGGGTAATAAGTCCTCAAATACAAACACATATACATAAAAACACACATGTATATAAGATATACATACCTGTATGTGTATACAGGATACATATACATGTGTGTGCATGCCCACGTGTATGTGTATCCTGAGCAAAGGTGCTTACAACACGGGAAACAGAAAAGGATAAAAAAAACCCCAGCATAAAAAAAGAAAAAAAAGACCACCAGTATAATACAACACAAATGTAAACATCAAATTCTCTTGTGTGGGGTAGTGGATTAAAAGAGCCTTAAAGATAAGCCAGTGAAGGTTAACAGACAAGGGATTTACAAATTGAAATGGACAAGGGATTTAAGGACATTTATATCATATAGATATGTAAAATGTACTAAAAGAAGCAATCTATAAGAAACCTAAACAACAAATGCATAGGGTCTACACGTAAAGATTATTTGTTAAACATGACTGTTGTAGACATCTGCACAGAAAAGAGTAGTAGCAATAGAAATATAGAAAAAGATATAAACACAAAGTAGATTTCTTTTTTTAAAAGACAGTTTCCTCAATACTAAAGAAAAGACAGGTATGTGAAAACAAAACTAAGCTTCCAACTTAACCTCAGAGAATTAATTATCAAAATACAAGATTTTAGCCTCTCTCCAGATTTGCAATTGCAGAGCAGAAGCTATTAATGAATAACGATTCTACAGTAAAAATCACTGTCATGGAAGTACTTACTGCATTCCAGAAATTGTTTTAGACGGTCAAATATTCCATGTAAAAAACCCTAGAAAAGAATATATTTTTAAAGTGTCTCAATTTATTCTGTTATAAACATTTACCTTATACTTTTTTCAGGGATACAAAAGCATATCTACTATATCATTTTAAAAAGTTAAAATTAAATAAAGTAGAAAACATTTCCCTACTATAAACAAGTCTTAGACAAGAAAATAACTGAAGTCGTCCCCTTTATCCACAGGGAATAAGTTCCAAACCTCCAGTGGATGCCCAAAACCCTGGCTAGTACAAAACCTTACCTAAACTATGTTTTTTCCTATACATACATACTTATGATAGTTTAATTTATAAATTAGGCACAATAAGAGATTAACAACAATAACTAAAAAACAAAACAATTATAATAATATAGTATAATAAAAGTTATGTGAATGTGGTCTCCTTCTCTCCCCTCACCCCTTCCTTGCCTCTCTCTCTCAAATTCGATCTGATAACCGAGATAGCTACTAAGTGACTAATAGTAGTATATACGATGTATACAACGTGGATATGCTAGACAAAGAGATGATTCTCATCCTGGGGGATAAAGTGGGCTGTATAAGTATGGAGCAGAACAGCATGAGATTTTATTATACTACGCAAAATGATGAGCAATTTAAAACTTATGAGTTGTTTATTCTGGAATTTTCCATTTAATATATTTGGACCACAACTGTCTGTGGGTAACTGAAACCAAGGAAAGTGAAACAACAGATGGGGGGGCGGGGCTACCATATTATATTTCATCTCTGCAATGTCTCATTTCAGTTATCTAAACTGCTTTGCAGTAAAATATTATTTATTAAGCATATTTCACTAAATACTGTTTTCCTGTTAATTTTTCTTCACAGCCCTGACATATTGTTTGTCTATTATCCATTTCCTCACACTAGAATGTAAGCTCCTTGAGAGCAAGCACTTTGCTTTATTACTCTATCTCAGAACCCAGGAACAGTATTTGGTAATAATAAGTACTCAATACACACATAAATATGTACCAATTATTTAAAGCAGAGGTTCTTAATCTCAAGTGTTAAATACATTACCCTCCAGATATCAGAGAAAACAAGCATTACCTTTTACCATATGGGTCTAATAAACCTTTATTTTTTTGATATATATTTTAAGACACATTATGGAGATTTTACATGTTATATATAAAGGTGTAATGAAAAACTTTATTAAAATTTTTAAGAATTTAAACATCACAGGCTTTTTTGTATCAATAAATTTTGGAGTATAAACATCATAAAAGATGTCACATTTCTTTTTAGCAAATGGGATGGTCTAGGTGTTTGTCACAAAATACTATATGATGAAGGCTTTCCACACAATGATTGACTAGAATAGTTTGCTATATTTCCTCTTTGTCCCTGGAAATATAGAGTTCAGTAGTCAATTCTTGAGGCTGAGGTAATTCAACTAGGATACCATCGTGTGAAGACTTGGAAGCTGAGATTTCACTTAAACAGTTTCACCATCATTATTAAGATCTAGAGTGCTGCTCTCGGTCTCTTTCAGCATTGATCTTTTCTAATTCATCTAAAAATTCTGAAACATCTTCCTCTGTCAATTTTCTTCTCTGACATTTTGGGCAGAAAATGAAAAATTCTGAATTCTCAATTGTGTTAAACAAAAGCTAAAAGTAGAGTAAAAAAAAAAAAATAGTGTTTCCAGTCTTCTTTTTATACCTTCTTGAAAGCTGATGTACTACAGTAGGCAAACTGCAGGACAACACTTCTGGTAATGCTTCATATTTCTGGCAATGCCATATCATTCTTCTATTTTCATACTATTTCAGTCTTTTCAAGCACAGTTGAGAATAACTGATAAGTAATGATAAGTAACAATAAAATAATTCCTAGGATGATACAATAGCAAAATGTTTCAATATAGGAAGAACAAGATCACTGAGATCCCATATGCATCTTATTTTATACAAGGGTCTAATGGTCCCATAGAGTAACTATAAGATAGAAGGAATTTTATTCTATTTTCTTTTAAATAAAATTAGTACACCAGTCAGGGTTCTCCAAAGAAAGCAGAATATTATAAAAGATATCAATTTTGATAAGCTCATCAAGAGAATTAGGAATTTATAGAATTACAGACAGCTGACTAATCTGTAGTCCAAATAAAATAACTTGACTAATGTTACAAAACGGAAAATAACTCAAATCAAAATGATACTTTAAAGAACAGACTTAGTTGCTGAACTTGTTACAAAATCATTATCTCCCTTAATTCTCACAACATCCGACATGGTAGATACTATTATTTCATCTTCATGTTACAAAAAAGGAAACTGAGTACCAGAGGGGATAATGGCCAGGGGTCATGCTATTAAGAAAATGCCAAGTCCAGATTCAAAACCAAATCTATGTGCCTCAAGAAACTAAAATCTCACTGCTATCGTACAGTACTTCTTAAACACTTTTTAAGTTCCATGTTATTTTAAGATCTTTGTTATTTGAAAAGACATCTTAATTTGTTAAAATTCTATCCTCTAACTACTCAAGCAATATACCTTAAATGCTACAATACACATTATAGCTAAGAAAAGGCTGATGTGTAGTTTCTGCAGCAAGAAGACAGACTCTCAAAGGAAAGCCAAAGGCTCACAAAATACTAACAGTATCCAGTTTATAAGAATGTGATTTAAATCAATTCAGTTTTGCTGGAAAAAAGACAAACATAATCAATATTTTAGTTTATATAATTTTATAAAACTCAGAATAAATATATTACATAAATTAAGAATTAGTGATCCTTTTGACATTATGTTCCTACCATATCATACATTCACCCACTTAACAAATAACTATTGAGCATTTACTATATGGCAGAGACTGTTCCAAGCTCTGGGGTGAATAGTGAATAAAACAAAAAGTCTCTGCCTTCATGGCACTTACATTCTAGAGAGGGAATTGAGGGGGAGCTATCAAATTGGTTTCTGAAAACTGTTTTTAGCAGTATGGCAATAAATATAAATATTTTAAATGTATCAGTATTTAAAATTGTGATTGGTTTTTGAAATATCTCCTCTGGCAATTTGGTAACTTTAATCAATACTATAAATGTGCGTACACTTTAACCCAGCATTTCTATTTCTAGGAATTTATCCTAAAGATATCATTGGAAAAGTACACAGTGACATATATATCCAAATGTTCATTTCAACATCGTTTATCAACAATTCAAAACTGGAAACAATCTATATGTCCATCAATAGACATATAGATTAATATAGGTTTTCAATAATTTACTTGTCCAATTCAGTAAATTGGACAAGTAAATTATTGAAAACCTATATTAATTTTATTTTTTAAATTAGTCCACTGATAGTAATATGGATTTACCACGCAATCACTACATGACATATAAAATATTGCCGACATGAGAAAATTATCCATAATATACTAAATTTAAGAAAAAGCAAGTAACGAAATAGCACAGAGTTCCCACTTATGTAAAATTGAGGAAGAAGGAAAGTGTATCTGAAAAAATATGCATAAGATATCTTAAAGGATATTTCCAAATTTTAGCAGTATCTCTGATGGTAAGTTTTTTTTAAGATAAAACAAGTCAAATTTATTAGAGTTGTCCACAGTCAGCAATGGTGATCTTCTTGCTGGTCGTGCCATTCATTCCTGGACCCAAAACGCTCCATGGCCTCCACAATATTCATGCCCTCTTTCACCTTGAAAAGATCACATGCTTGCCATCCAACCACTCAGTCCTGGCAGTGCAGATGAAAAACTGGGAACCATCTGTGTTGGGTCCAGCATTTGCCATGGACAAGATGCTAGGACCTGTATGCTTCAGGATGAAATTCTCATCATCAAATTTCTCCCCATAGATGGACTTCCCACCTATGCCATTATGGTATGTGAAGTCACCATCCTGGCACATAAATCCTGGAATAATTCCGTGAAAGCAGGAACTTTTATAACCAAATCCTTTCTCCCCAGTACTCAGAGCACGAAAGTTTTCTGCTGTCTTTGGAACTTTGTCTGTAAACAGCTAGAAGGAGACGCGACCCAAGGGCTCTCTGTCGAGAAGGTGATGTCGAAGAACACGGTCGGGCTGACCTTGCCTGGGGACAAACGGCTCTAGAGCTGCCTCCTCTGGCAGTAAGTTTTTAAGTGACTTTTTAAATTTCCTGTTTCTTTTCTATGTTTAACTTTTAAAAAAATAAGCATGTAACACTTTTATAAAACAAAATAGTTATCACGTTATAATGATGTATATTAGCAGTTTTTAACTTCTTTTAACAATAGAATCATTATTTCAATCAAAATCTTACCAATACACAAAAGCAAACAAACAAAGAAAAGGAATGGCTCTGGTCAGAAATACCATACTGTGAATGGCTACAATTGTGAAGTAAGGAAAGACCCAAAGACCCAATTAGATGTACTTCTCCACAATTTCTGTGTAGTCCCCTAAAGTAATCCTCAGAAAGCAATGCTTCGGCTGACCTAAACTCACTGTAAAAACTAACATAGATCTGAGTAAATATAATACAATCCCATTTTGTATCGAGATGAAATATTTGCAGCCATATATTTTTTCATAAGGAAGAAAAGACACTATACCATCAATGAATACACATTAAAACTTGTTGGGCTTATCAGTGGAGTTTTCCCCTCTTGTATATTATTTTTTTAATTGATTGCAAAAAGAAAGTATAAATGTTATAATAAGAGGATAATTTTTCATTTACTTATTTTATATTAGTTTCATATGTGCAGTATAATAGCTAGACATTTATATAATTTATGAAGTGATCCCCCGATTACTCTAGCACTCATCAGGCACTATACACAGCCATTACAATAATATTGACTATATTCTCTATGCTGTACTCTACATCCCCATAATTGTTTTTTAACTACTAATTTGTACTTTATTTTAAAAGACATATTTATTCAGCATTATGAACAGACTATTAGTTAGCAATCAACAGCATGGGTGCAAAAAAAAAAACCAAAAAAAAAAACTACATTAAAACCCTTCGTTGGAATGCTTTACACTTTCCACAGCACAGAAACCAAAATAACCTGCTATACAATTAGTCACAAATACAGTCCTCTAGTTTTTTGCCCATACATGAGGATTGTCTAAAACATGTCTTTTCTATAGCAGGTAGGCCCTGCTACCATTGTGCCTAGCTGAGTTCACAAATCTGTTATAACCTGTAGCTTCCCGTCACATCTCTGGTTCTCCTTTCCTGCTAAGCTTTCGTTCCTAGCAGTAATTTAAACCTTCTGTCATTGCCAGAGCTACTGCTGCTGCTGCTGCTGCAACTGCCACAGCCACCTAGGTTTCATGGGTTAGCAAAGCATCGCCTCCACCACCACAGGGACCAGAGCTTCTGCCTCCAAAGTTTCCTCCTCTCATGAGTCCAAAATTTGAAGATTGATTATTGTAACCGCCAAAATTATTGTAGATTCCACCACCTTTAAAACTGCTTCCATCATTACCAAATCCATTATCCCCATCCCCACTGCCACCACATCCTCCAACACCACAGCTGCCACCAAAGACCACTGAAGATTCCTCCTCAACTAAAGTTATCACTCCCACCAAAACCTCCAGGACCACCACCAAAGTTTCCAGAATCACTTCGACCTCTTTGGCTGGATGAAGCACTAGCCACCCCTTGCTTAGATAGGTCCTTCCTTACTTCACAGTTGTAGCCATTCACAGTGTGGGATTTCTGAATGATGGTCTTATCTAGAGTCATGATCATCAAAGATTTATAAAGCAAAGCCTCTCTTCTTGCCATTGCGTCCATCAGTCATGATTTCAATCACTTGGATTTTCCCAAACTGTTCTAAACAACCTCTTAGGTGTTCTTCAATATGTTCCTTAATACCACCAACAAAAATCTTTTTCACGGTTAAGTGGGCACAACCAGGTCTTTGAGAATCTTCTCTTGAGACAGCCATCTTTGGTGCCACGACTCTTCCATCTACCTTGTGTGGCCTTGCATTCATGTCTGTATCCACCTCCTCACAGTGGCATACGTGACAAACCCAAAGCCTCTGGAGCACAGTGTCTGGATCTCTCATTACCACACAGTCTGTGAGCATTCCCGATTGTTCAAAATGGCTCCTCAGACTCTCATCAGTGTTTCAAAGGTCAGAACTCCAATGAAGAGCTTCCGTGGCTGTTTGAGCTCTTTGGGAGATTCTGGCTTAGACATGATGACTGCAGGAAGGGAGCCTTTAATGATGCTTACTTAGCAGTGTACACCAACAGAAAGCAAATTCATTTGAAATATATAAAAACAGACAAAAGAATATATAAAGGATATAAATAACTGTGATGCACCTGATAATGTTACAATAGCAATCAAATTCACAAGAGTTCACTTGAATTCAAATTCAAATTAACACTCTCAATGTACCATGTCATCTTGAGAACTATTCTAGACCTATTTCCTCTCTTTCACACAATAGCTGCTTTGAATAACCATAAGTCCATAAGTATAATTAACATATACAAAATGGTAAAAAAAAAAAACCCTGCAAAAAAACCCTAGATTGTCACTTAATAAGCTTTTAAATGAATGCCAAGTATAAAAAGCAAAAACAAAAAACAAAAACAAAAAACAAAAAACCACACTATAAAATTTTCAGGAAAATACCACTTTCCCAAAATCACAAAGAATCAATTACTTCTTTTACTTACCATCACCTCCATGTTCTTATGAGGTTCCACAAATCCATTGACAGTTAACTTACGCAGCACTGAAAAGTAAAATCGAGTGTTACCTGCATCTTATTTTTTCATATTTTATCCAACTAAAATCATGGTCATAATAATAAAGAATCAGAATCACAAAACCTCATCAAGCTTGGACACAGAAAGGTACTCTCTGGTCTCTGGTTGGTTATTAAAAGTGCGAAAGATGCAACTAAAGCCAAGTTCTTGTGACTCAAAAGCAGTGTTCCTCTCACTTGTCCTAACTACTCATGTTTCTAAACTACATTGCAAAATTCAGTTTAATTTCTATAACTGTTAATACTTCTCACCTGCAATAACCTCAACAGGCTAAAATTGAAAAGGTTACCTCTATTCCATAAACTTTATACTTCAACAATGACCAAAAAGCTTCATTCAATATTGGACCACATTAATGAAAATACAGTATCCCCAAAAAGGGATATAAAAATTACTTCCAAATCTGGAACAGACTGCAGTGCTTAATTATAAGCATCATATTTTATAGTAAACTGGTGTACAATGGGAGACAAGCAGGATAATAGATTTGAAGTCAGATCTAGATTTAAATCCTAGCTCCAATGTCTATAACTGTATTATTTTGGGCAATTTTCTAGATCTCACGTCCCTTATCTGTAAAATGTGGCTAATAAGTACTACTTCATAGGGTTATTAAAGGATTCAGTAGTATCATATATGTCAAACACTTAGCATAATTCAGTAACAACAAGGATGATGACAGCATACAAGACTACAAAATTTAAAATTACCTTCAGAAAACAACTTTACAAACAGCATTGCTATAAATATGAGTTAGTGTTCATGAGGTGAAGTCTATAGTCAATATATTAAAATTGGGTTTAGAATGCACCTGTCTACAAGACAATTTCATACATCAATTACATACAACTCATAAGTTATTGCATCATAACAGAAGTAAATAAGGTTCAAATTGATCCCTTATTCTGAATGTGCTCTTTCAAATCAAAGCATCTTGGTCCACACTACCTGGGAGAGTCTTTTATTTCTCTCTTCATTACCTAGTTAACTTTCACTTTATGATTTTGATTCAAATGTCACTTTCTCAGGGAAGACTTTTCTGACCATATTATCAGTTATCATAACATCAGTAAGGCCCCTGTTATAGATGATATTTTATGTGTATATGTGTGATCATTTTATTATGTCTGCTTCCCCAGTGCCAATCACCTACACATAAATTTGTTGAATGAATAAAAATGTCTAAAAGACAGCAAATGCACATAGATGTAAACTCAGAGATTACATGTAACAAAACTCTAGTCCTAAATCTTGCTTAAGTCAAAATGAGATAGAAATTTATAGCTGGGAAAATCAAATATTTAAAAAAAAAATGCTGTGGAATTTTTCCAGGTCGAATGCTTTAGAAATAATAATATGTATCTAAGACCTTGAGCTGAGGAGGTATTAAAAGTTTAAAGCAGGCTAATACAGAGTAGAGCTGCATCCTTTTTGTCAGGAATTAAGCTGTGAAATCAGTAAAGCAAGAAAACTCTATAATCAAAGAACTCATGAAAATTCCTTAATCATTAAACTCAGTACTTACACACATTTTTGTGTATATAACCTTATATTAGTTTCTCTAATTCTTTCTGAGTAAAGATTTCTCTAGGTCTTTGAATTTCTTCCTCAAGGATGGACAAAACCATCTCTACTCACTTGTACAACCACTTGGACAATGGATTTTACTTGTCAAAATCATTTACACTTTTATCCACAAGGTGCACCAAAATGTGCTGACAGTTGGGTTTTGTGCTTCCACTAACTGGCAAATATAAGTGATACAATAGTGCCAAGAATGTCTGATGGCATCTTAAGATACTAGAGAGTATGATAAAAGGGCTTGTGAATAAAACAGAAGGGTGCTAAATGAGCTGTAGTAAGAGAAAACTAAAGGCTGCTTGACATCAAACTAAGAAACACAAACTAAAGAACTCTTAGCAAGCAGAACAGGAAACAAAGAAAATGAGCCAATAGGGTGTTTTGAAAGGAAAGAAAAGTCAGAATACATGCAAGATAAATAACTCAGCTCAGGGAAGGTAAAATGCAGACTTATGCTAAGAGAATGCCTAAAAGCAAAGCATAGAAAAACGCAGGCCAAGATAGCATCCCACCTTCTAAAAAGCACCTTCTAAAAATCCAAGTGAACCTGAGGTACAAATAAGAAAAATGGAACCTGAATTGTCAGGGAAAAAAATCTGGGAAATAGAGCTCAACTAAGCCATGGGGACAGAAGTTTGGGGGAGTTAGCAAGACAGTGATAAGGGTAGAAGCCCTTATCATTACATACATGAGACATGTAAAGTAGAAGCAAATAAAGTAAGAGTATTTGAAAGGAATGTATTCAGAGTCATGAAAGGCAAGTAATGTGGTAATGTGATATAAAAAAAACTATCGCACACTTTCGTCAATTAGAATAGAGGAAGAGCTATTCTCACCCCGCTCAACCCCCACAAAAAACAAAAAAACAAACAAACAAAAACTATAAATAAGCCCTTGTCTCTGAGGTAGAGATTAATATTTTATTTTCCCAATGTGACTGGGAACAGAAAATCCATCAGAGGAACTCTTTGGTGACTGTTTTGAGGTATGTCATTTCAAAAATGAACATATCAAGTCTAATAGTACCTTTCAATGATAGTAGAGTTCGTTCTAGTGAACTTAGAACTGCAGCTTCATTACCAGAAGAAACTTGTTGAAGGAATGTGTCTGTATGGTGATTCCACAGAGAGCAGGCAAAATTATAAATTCCAGAGGCTAACTGCAAAGAAATATCAACAAATTTGTTCACATTATAAATTTCAGTAATCAATTAGACCTACATAGTAATACGTTTCTGTTTTTAAATTGAGCGCACATTATCAATGAGATTTGAAATAGTCAAGAGTCATTTACCTCAACATTTCAAACTTTTTAAGCCAAACGGCACAGCAGTAAGCAGTTTACATTGGCTGTTGCTATGAGGGCGCACGCACACACACACACACACACACACACACTCACTCAACCTCCTATAATATTAGTTTCTTGAACCAAGACTTAGCCTAATGCAAGCATTACAGTCTGATGTTTTCAATTTATATTTTTTTCTTCTGCTTACAGGTTGCAACGCTGAGTTTTTAAAACACTGATTTATGGTTTATCGTTGACTATATCAAGTCAATATACAAATTTCTGTGTTCTGCCAGTGTTATCCATATGATTTTTGTGCTCTTAAAGCCAGGAACATACATATCATATCACTTGTCAGGCTGCTTTCCTAGTAACTTCTGATATTTAAAAAGTCAACTCTCACACTGAGATGCAGTTAGTCTCTGCCTCCCAAATTGAGGCAGAACCATCTTCCAGTGTTATCTTCAGTTTTTTTCCAGAGGCTCTAAGAGCAAACCAACTGAGCCTACATGGTCATTTTATTCAAATAAAAATCAAATGAAAGTCCATATGACTAGTTATCATTAGCATACTTCAGAATTCTTACTCAAGACATAAGTATATCATTTTGACTAATTAAACATTGCATTTATAATAAGGTTAGATATCAAAACCCAGTCAGAAATGCAATCTTGTAAATATAATAATATTTCTATGGAAAAGTCAAATTCCACTTCTATTATTGTAATTCAGTAATTTTAACGGCCTATGTTTACACGTGTAGAGAAACAGCTTTGCCATGTCCCCTGGCGACTGATAAGCCACAGGAAAAGGCCTGAACCTCAGCTAATCTGAGTACTGGCAGAACATCCTGTGGTCCTTCTGGAATGGAAGGCTAGTAAGGAACTGCTAGGGACAATCTCATGCTCACTTCCCTCCCTCTTCTGCTAGCCTGTCATGAGACAGTTTTCTCCTGCCTCCTGGGTTCTGATAAGGTATAATAAGGCTTTCTGCCCCAAGCTCCTCAGAAAGAGTTGCAGAGAAAATAAAACCACTTGGTCTAGAACGGGCTCCTCAGCAACGGGGCATCCCACAGTTTGCACTGGAGTCATTCAGCTCTATTGCTTTGGCCATTCTTTTTGGTGTGTGGAACAAAGACCACAAGGAGTTGGTACCAATTTCTAACTTCTTTTCTCTGTCCAAAATAAATAATACACTGTCTGAATCTAAAAGTGACTCCTATCTTCACCAACTGATGAGTCAGGAGTAGGACTTGGCTCTCCCTTGTCTTGGGTGAATGCTTGATAAGTACAATGACTACTTATTAAGTCGCTTTAGTATATTTTCAAATGTACATACAATAGTTCAGAGAGTAATACCAAATTATTTAATCCTAATGTTTTATTACTGCCAAAATATTATAGTGATAATTATCCCAATCAATATGATAACAGCACAAAGGTCTAAAATTGACATCATCCCATGAAATACTGTTATAACAGAGAAGCATATACTCAATCTAATTATAAGGGGTATAATCTGAAAGGATTAAAAAAGAATCTTTATCTCAAGAAACTTGTAACTTTTACTTGTAACTTCAAAAAACTTTAACATTTTTCTTAGTAAGTTAAGTACTTTCTCAGAATATGAGGCTAAAATATGTCTGGAGTCAGACCATCCATCATCCTAATTTTTATAATACTTACTATGTAATTTTAAGTTATAGTATCCTATACTTTTCCAAACATACAAGTCATAAAAATATTTTCTGTCAGTCAGAATAACGTGAAAGACTAGAAATAGGGTAGGCAAGGGTAGAAATTATACACAAGACCTGAAGTTAAGTTTTAAACTAAAGTATACTTTTTTATTGTAGTATATATTTCAACCAGTAAAACTGAAATCGATAGCCTTGACTATAATTTTTAGATATATTTTATACTGTCTTTACGTAGTAAATAAAATAAATCCCAAAGAGTGCCATATCCAAATTTTAAATAAGAACAAAAAACTTATACTCTGAACTAGTCTCTTGCTTACAACAAAAAGACAACCTGAATTATTTTATGGGCCTTCTTTACATCTCCTCCTTAAAATCATTTGTTTAACATTTACTTCTACATACAAATTCTATTAAAATTGTTCAGAAAGACTGTCATATATACATATGTCAGCCATAAGAAGAGATGACATACTGCCATTTGCAAACATGGATGGACCTTGAGATGATCATTCTAAGCAAAATAAGCCAGACAGAAAAGGTTGAAAACCACATGATATCATTTGGATATGGGATATAAACCTAAACCTAAACAAACAGGACAAACAGAGACTCATGGATATAAACATAGACTAGTGGTTACCAGAGGGGAGGGGGTAAGGGAAAGAAGTAGATAGGGTAAAAGGGGTCAAACATGTGGTGACAGAAAGAAATCTAACTATGGGTGGTGAACACACAATAAAAGATATATATGACTTACTGTTAAATTGTACATCTGAAATTTACTGTATTTCATTAACCAATGTCACCATAATAAAAATAAATAAATAAATAAATACATACATACACACACAAATAATTTTTAAAAAGAAATTGTTTTGTATCAGTGTTACCTAAAGTAACCTGAAATCTTTTAAAAGGTACTTTCAGGATAAAGGTATTTATGCAGATAATGATAATTTATATGATACAAATAACAATACTAAGAATACAATAATAGACATTTACTGAACCCTATTCTGCTCTAGGTACTGCTTTCAGCCCTTTGCCTCCTGGGTTCAGTAAATCAATTTAGTGAAACATCACAATCTAAACAGTCAATATTATTATTCTCCTTTTACAATAAGAAAACTGAGGCACAGAAAGGTTAATTTGTCCACGAGCAAACAGCAAAATTAATAAGAGGAACAGGTGAGATTTAATTTTAAATCAGGAAAGGTGCTCAGAGCCTGCATTTTTAATCTTTATGTTCTAATATCTCTTAATAAAGTAACTACCAATTAACTACATAGTAATTTCATAAAAGAAATAAGTATTATTTGTATAAATAAGTTCTAAACTTTTTAATATCAAAATATGAACTAATATTAAGTTGATACTAATCCATACATTCAAAATCAATACAGTAAATCCTGTTCTCCAAAAATTATATAATTCAATAATAGAATTTTCTTTTCATAACTACGCAAAGGGAAAATTTCCCACAAATTCACTGACACCAATACTGCTGCTAGTATAGATGCAATGAACTGTTTGAAGCAATGCATTATTTGAATCAGAATTTCATCTAACAAGTTCTACAGTAAGTCCTATCTCTTTTGTGCACCACTCCACAGGAAAATATGTCCTTTTGCTCTATCATTTGTATAGAGTACTTATGCAAGATACAGTTGATATAAACTGAATGTTTTTCACTTTATTTATTTATATATATAATACCACTATCACTTTTTGTCAGACTCAATAAAGAAAATAATGGTAACCATTTCCTAGTTCCCTACCTAGTTCCTCAATTAAAAGTAAGATTATTGAGAAAAGAAGTTGACCAAATGGAAAATGGTAACAGCTCAAGAAGGAAAACATTAAGGGAGAATCTGCCACCCTAAATCACCAGTATATTTTGAAATTATATCTGATTTATTTCAAAGGTATTTTATAACAATAGTAGTAAAAGGACAAAACTATTTTTATCTGTTATAATTTTTTCAGCCACAGCTTCTGTTACCAGGAGAATATCCCTTTACAGAATTCCACCACTGCATATGCACGACATAATTATAGTATGCATACCAAACATAAAATCCTCCCCACTCACTCCCAATACAAAGAACAGAATATGCCACAGAACATTTCTGAATACTTTACCAAGGTTCTTATTGTCATAAGATTTGGATAAAAGGAAATATTTCATCATGGTGGACTCAAAGTCATTAAAATAAAATTTGATTTTTCTCCATAAAAACATCCTCTATTCATACTTTGACTCTAAAACATGAGCAAGTTCAATAATTCAGGTTACCAAAGGCTCTACTCCATTCCACCTTAAGCAACTATCACCAATGTTTGAAATTTTCATTCCCATTTCTTAAAAAATATAACACAGTAACATTTATAGATATTAATAGCAAAGTAAGATCTTTATTAATTTTTCCCTCTTCTGGCCCTGTAAAGTAATAATATAAAATTACTACTTTAAATCAGGACTACAAATATGAAAACCACATAACTAGCTTAGCACACAGCAGGTATTGCTGAATGAAAGCATAATGCATTTGAAACAGAAATCAAGAAAGTAACGGAAAGTAATATGGAAATTTTTCTTTTAATTGATATTCTCCTTTGTTTCTAGTTCTAGAGCTAAGCACCTAGTTAAAGACATTTGGCATTTATTAAAGCTCCAATTCAGGGTTCTTTTTAGCTAGCCTACAAAAGGTCTCTAAACAAGTAGGGATGGTTAGAACGAAGAAAGAATAGAAATACTTTTCAGCACAACAGTGAAAAGAGGGAGACTAATAAAGAGGAAAAAAATAGAAGAATTTGGAAAGAAATACTGCCAACTATCTTATATACATAAGCCCTGCACAAGCTTCTATCTATTCCAGAAAACATCAGCAGATGTATGCTTACAGAAGTCTCAACTGGAAAACAAAGTAAGAAAGCAAGCAAGTAGGAAAAGAAAAATATTCCTTCTACATTTCTTCACAAAAATGTGGAAGGGGAAGGGCACATTCAGTTAGATAATATAGAAATAAGCTATTTAATGAAACTTTTTAGGTACTGGTGCACATAACCTCCAAATACTTGCATTTTCTTTTTCTAAACCAGAAGAAACAGTGCCGCCCATTGACTGCTGATTTTTAAAAAAAGACTTGACTCCATGAATATCAAAAAGGAATGCTTATAGGAAGTTTTATTTCTTTTAGCATTTCAAATATTAAAATTTTTTGCCCCAGGGCTACTGCCCTCACAATTTTCCCTAAGAAAAGTTAGCACCAAAAGACTTAAATCAAGTCTTGTAATTCATTACGAATGGTGGGGCAAGAAATATTACCCATAAACTGTAGTTTTCAAAACCTGCTTAACCTGAATCTAATCAAGGTGCATAAACAAATGTAGAACGTACAAAATTGCATAAGACGACTGACCTATTTTCTTCGACACATCAATAGCATAAAAAAAAGAAAGGAACTGAATACTATTCTAAATTAACAGGTACTTAAGAGACACAACCAAATGTACCCACACATTATTTTTCTGGCTCAAACAAAACACTTGTAGAACAATGTAGAAAATTGGCTAAAAAATATTAAATAATATTAAATCACTATTTTTGCTTGTCTTAGGTGTGATAACGTGAAATTGGTCATATAAAAATAAATCTATCCTTTTACGGATGAATACTGAAGTTATTTAGTAACAAAATATCATGTAATCTTTAAATTGCTTTATAATACCTTAGAAAAAAGCAATAAAGCAAAAACAGCAAAACGGTAACTGCTAAGTCTAGGTAATGGGCATATGGTAGTTTATATTTGTCCATTTTCTGTATGTTTTAAGATTTTCATAAGAAATTTTTAAAGCACCTGTACATTCTTAACAAAAAAAAAATAGTTATTTTAGTAGTAATCAACTTTATCTGTAACACAAGGCTTAAATATAAATTTGTTTCCATTTAGTCATGATAAAGATATATATCAAATTACCAAAATGTGTCAGGCCAGAAGCTTTGATGAGTACAAGATCTATCTCAAAAACAATTTCCAATCAAACTGCCAATGTCTCTCAACTAGTATTTATTTACTTTCAATAAAGGACATTCCTAAAGACTTGTAACATCTGTTACCTATATTTTTTTTTCAGTAAAACCAAAATTTTCATTTTGTTTTCAACCTGCCATTGGTACAGCTCAGGCCCAGGAGGATCACTCTGGCCCATCTTCCAGATGCCCTAAATCCTCTAATCCTACGAACAGCCTGTCTTCAGCCACTGGTGCCTAAACAATCCTCTTATGTATCCAAAGTATCAATTCAGTAAGAGGGAGGAGGTTAGGAAACTACTCTCTTCTCCATTTAGGACTCTACCTTTGCTCACAGCTGTATTTCAGGCATCTACTTCAGTGACTGGCACAGAGTAGGAACCCAAATATTTGTCAATGGACAGATAAATAAGTAAAAGAACAAAGCACAGATTAATACTGTTTAAGAGCAACTTACAGAGGTTTGGGTGATAAGGTTTTCAAATTTGTATTCTCTTTTTTCCACGCTCCAGAGAAGAGGCCTTGTGAACCATACAGAAAGGATAAGCTATATCCAAAATCTCTTCTGTTCAGTGCACAGCTCCTCTTTTTTTTAGATCAAGCTAGTCACCTTGGATCTCTTCTCCTTTAAAGTTCCCACCAAAAGGTTCTTCTTTCCTAATGACTAATAATATCAATATAAGCCTAGACACACACATGTTCAATTCCCCACACAAGTTCATAGCAGAAATGACCCTTTATAAATTATTGGAGTCATTCTTTGAATAATGTTTTTAAAAAGCCAATATAAAATTTGGTGGAGCAATAAACAAGATCTAGAATCAACATTGCATTTAATGCAGCAATTAAAATGACGCAAACAAAACTGAAAACAAGATCTATTTAATCTATTTGATGATTTCCCTAAATGTGAGTACATTTCTCTTTTAAATAAATTGTACTACACTGTAAAATCCTAAAGGATAGAGCTATAAGGCTATAACCATAAAAGCGGCACCTTGGTATTCTCAAATTTAACAGTCAGAATTTCAACTATTTGGGAACTTCCCCTAAGGACCGTATCATGAAGTAAGTTATAAATTTATAAGAAGAAAATGTGAAAGAGCTGTTTTAACCAACCCATCTCAAAGGAGCTGTGTGCTTGTTTTGTTTATTCAGAAAACATAGTAACTCATGAGTAAGACTCTTCTGAAGTATGGTAACTTGACTTTACCTTGCCTCACAGTTTTCTTTTATCTTCACTATGCAAATAATACATATGCTGTTTAGTGGGAATATTATTCATCATAAACTCTTCCGTTTTTAAAATTCAGTTACATTTTAGCCTTGATCATAATGACAACGTAACATAGTGTTTTGTTTCCTTCCACTGCAGATTTTAATAGCTTATTAAATAACTTTTGAGGGTTTGAGCCTTATGACTTTCCCCATGAACATCAAGACTATGATTGTCTTTCATCTCCCTCAGGACTATAGTATGTCTTATATACAGTAAGCAATCAGTATCTGTTGAATTACTCTTAAGCTGAAGTAAGACTTTAAGATTTAACTCCCAATTTAAAGCCTTAAAAAGATTCCTAATAAAACAGGTTATGGAAAATGTCCTTTTTAGAGATTTATACTGAAATATTTTTAGATGAAGCATGTCAGGATCTGCTCCAGCAAAGAGGAAAAGCAAACATGGCAACACCTCGGGAACTGTTAAATATGAGTGAAGGGTATATGGGAATATGTTATACTATTCTCTCAACAAGAGTATACTTGAAATTTTCTTAATTAGGAAAACTGTCTAACTGGTTAGACAGTTGATCCTTGAACAACACACATTAAACCATGTGGGTCCACTTATATGTGGATTTTTTCAATAAATATACAGTCGGCCCTCTGTATCCCTGGGTTTCATTTGCAGGTCCAACCAACCATGGATCTATAATATTGTTTTCGATCTCCCATTGGGATTCTGCGAATGCGGAGGGCCGACTATATGCATCGTTTTACATCTTTTTATGTAAGAAACTAAAGCATTCACAGATTTTGGTACCCATGAGGGTCCTGGAACCTATCTCCCTTGGATACCAAGGGACAACTGTAGTTAACTTTTGGGGGAGTCAAAAACTATACACAGATTTTGGACCATGCAGGGGTTGGCACCCCCAACACCTACGTTGTTCAAGGGTAAACTATGTATCAAAATTACACAGCAAAGAATCTAATAAGATCAGTAGGTCAAGACCTTAACTCTATGCCAAGAAAATACAAAAGGAATGAGACTAAGTATACAAAGGTCTTGGCTTCTAGAAAAATACAGTGATTAAAAATGCAAACATCTATCTTCAAATTATGCTATAACTAAAATTTCTACTTCAAAACTTTAATGGTGCTTATACTGATTAACCTAGAATAATAAAGATTATAAATTCGTAGAATCATATAACTTTAAAACTGAAAAATTTTTTTAAAGAATCATAAATTTAAGTGTCTGGGTCAAAATTCCAAAGCTGCTTAGTACAAAGAAACATTCTTCACTGGAAAACAGGTCCTCTCATAATTATTAACCTATTTTCCAAAAACAAGTGAAATATATTGATCTCGAAAGATCTTTTCATTTGTTAGGTTTGGATTACTCCATTTACCTCAGCATGTACCTTTGTGGGTTACACATCACATCTACATGATATTATTTGGTTAATAAATTTATAATTACATTAGAATTATTATTTGTACCTTATATTTCCTTGCTTTCATAAACTTTAGATCTTGATTTTAACTGTACTTAAACGTAAACTTTTTTATATTCAGGTTTGTATAAGAAACATACTATTTTATAGAAAATGATCCCTTTTATGTGACAAATCAAGCTCGATTATGTTACTGCAAAACAATTTTCCCTCGCCTATTGATTCTGTAATTTGTCACCCCTGAAAAGAACTTAATCTATTTTAATGTAGAAGAAAAATATGATATAAAATTATTGGGACACACTGAACAGCTTGTGCCAGTTTTACGTGTACACTGCACTACTTTGCCCTAGCAACTATCTCAACAATGAACTTACGTTTTTTCAATGTGGAAAACTAATTTAGTACATGAAAACCATCTTGGCATTACCGCAAACATTTATTAAAAGAAAGATTTTTCTGTATTTTGGATTATCAAAATAACAAAGGCTATTTTATTAACTAGCAAAATTGCTTTTTATAATAATGTCTTCCCGCATATGCTATCTTCAATTAAACTACACATCTTGTACCCCAACCTCATAGGACGAGACTGCCCTCCTAGTCTACACTATGTTTCAGGTTCACCTACTCCACTCCAAAATAAAAGGTGCTAAGCTGAACTGTTTTTTCCCCAGGTATCTTGAGTTTTGTATATTCTCCCAAAACTCCTATTTTGAAGTTTTGCACTATACTACACTTTGAAATCTAGCAGGTATCTAAGAACAAGTCTCTTCTATTGTTTATTCATTTAATTAACAGTTATTGAGAACCACTACTTACTTGCATTCTTCTAAGCTTGATAGTAAGGCTATAACGGTAAAAGCTACAGTCCTTCCTATAAAACTCATAGTGTAGTAGATCTCAGAAAGGTAATTATGACTTAGCACTGTGCTGGAAATAAGTGCAATATGCTGGGTAAACCCATATTTCATGCTACATGGAGAGTAAACAGCCTCACAGTACAAGAAAGCCAAACAAGAAAGTTGAAGTGGTCAGGAAGCTAACTCAAACAAGGCTCCTGATTAGACATAACCTGTAGAGCTTGCCTAGGCTAAATATAAATTATACCTGAAAACCAAGGCAACACATTAGGAGAGTACAACTTGAAAAAGCAAAACTAAGAATTAAAACTTCTTTAGAAGGGCAATAAAGAGTTAACTGTAACCTGGAATCTTCTAGATATGTGACTTTTATATGGAAAACTTCCAATATAAAAACAACTGAAAGGGTCTAAGGTGGGGATAAAGGTGAGAAAAATCAACAAAAAATTCACAGAAAGACTTGAGAGGATAAACTGTCCATTTCTTTACTTGAGAAAAATCAATAAAAAATTCATAGAAAGACATGAGAGGATAAGCTGTCCATTTCTTTACTCCTAGTTAGATATCAAGCAAAAGTGATAATGATTGTTTGTCCTCAGATAAACAAGATTGGCTATTTAAACTTTCTGGGTTAAAAATAAAGAGAACATAATGTGGTTCTGGATTAAACTTTGATGTATACAAAAATCATCTTGAGAGCCTGTTAAAAATTCGGATTGCCAAGCTCTATTATCAAAGTGAGGATTCCAAAGGTAAGAACACTGTTAAAAATATTTTGAGGCTCACCAGTATTACATGGTACAGTCCAAAATGTTAGGTTGAGCAATATGAAAATTGCTGTTTTGGAAGAACAAGATGTTTGTCAAATACAAAAGTGCCAAAGCAACTGAATGAAGAAAGGAAAGCATTTTCAATAAATGGTGCTAAAACACTCAATAAGGGACTACCACCCCCAGTTATGTCAGACTCCCTCCTACATCTGCTCTACATCTACCAGTTATCCAGGCATGCCAATTTTAACTTCCTAAATGTCAACTCTATACTCTCCTTAATGTTCCCTTTACCAATAGTCCGCTTAAGAGCTTTATCATCTCATCTGAACTACTTTGATAGCCTCAAACCAGTCTTTGCCTTCAGACTGTTCTCTACCAACCAATCCTCCTCACTGACAATGAAGTAATCTTACTGGACAGATCACTAGCCAGCTTAAATTCTTTCAGATGTTATCTATTATTCTGAACCTTTTGAGAGCAATTATAAAAAATTTGTAATCTTTCAATAAAATATTTAGAGAGGTAAAACTATAAATGTTTTTATACAAGTAGCAGTTTTCATAATTAAATTTAACTGTGCTAAATCACTTACATCATAAAACAGTTTTCTATCAGCAGCCAGCCGTTTAGAGGCCAAAGTCTTAGTAACATGATAGAAGGTAAGTAATGCTCTGTGCTGTCGAAGATCATCCTGGACTTTCACAGATTCTATAAGAGTGGGAATCAGTTCAGGCCACTGTCGGGGACAGTCCAATCGAGCAACTTTTGCAATCAGCACTGCAATCTGAGTTGCAATCTAGAGGGGAAAAAAACTAATCATCAGAAATAAACATATATAATCAAAGCAATTGATAAGGAATGCATTCCTCGTTGTAAATCTCCTTTTTGGTTAATTATATATGTGATCGAAGTGAACAAAAATTTCACTAAACAGTTGCTTAAGACAGTGGTTCTCAAAGTGTGATCTATGGATCTCTGGAGAGGCCTAAAACTCTTTCAGGAGTCTGTGAGGTCCTTCCTTTCCCAGTATTATATCATTTCCTTCATACAGCTTCTACCAAAATAATATATCACAACAGAGTAAATGAAGAAGCAGATACAAAAGCCTAGATGTCTTCTTTTAAATAGCCAGACATTAATGAGATATGCAAAAATGCAGAACAATGCAACTCTTCCCATTAAATTATTTATTATTTGCAGAAATAGCCATTGTTCATTATTTAAAATTCTATTTATGTTAACACATATGGTTTCATTATTTTTAATAAATATTTTAAATTTTTTCAGGTTTAATTTCTGATACAGTAAATATCAACAGTTATGATCCTTTAGGGTTTTATTTTAGCAGTATAAGGAACTCCTAAGATCACAAAATTTGACAACCACTGACCTAAGAGTAGAAATGAACATCAAATATTAGGTATCTAAATAATAGTATCCGTTCAGATCAGTATTTCCCAAATGCTGGCTGACAGAACATCTAAGCAATAGTTTACCCCTCAATCACCCAAACCCTTTCTAACCACCCCTGCCCCATCTTCCCTCATCTCCTTCAGGAACTATAAAGCAGAAAACTGAGATCATTTAAATAGGTTGAAATAAAACTGCACTGGATAAACCACCAAGTACAGTGTGCCTTATGATTCGAATTAAAAAAATCAAATATAAAAAATAGTAGTAACTTGTAAAAATTTAAGAATTTTTGTATCTCTAAGCAAAATTTATTTTATTCTGAAATCATCCTGTTGTTTTAGAAAAAGAGGGAGAGGAATCATCTAAATCATCAAATTTAATTTCTATGCAATAAGACTATAAATAAATAAGAGATTTGCTTTCAATACTGGTTCAAAAACTGAGGAAGTGTAAAAAATGTACAAGTACATCTTAAAATGACTTCTCAGTTTTAAATAATTAACAGCCAAATCTAACCAAAATTCTTAACAGCTAGAACTAGATTTCAAAATTAAAAAACCAATAGAGTAGTGTATACAAACATCACAAATGAATATTATGTAATAAGGTTTTACTTTTAATGCCAAGAAACAAAATTAGTTTGGAAAGGAAGCAAAAATTAAGGGAATTGAAACAATAGTTAGCATTCATTTTCTCACTAACCTGGTTTATTGGTTCATTGAAGTTAGTGATCAGCCCTGCACGCAATGTAGTTTTCTCTTCCTCTGAGAGAGCACTGTAAAAAGAATGATTTATTATGAAAGACAATGCTATCTAACAATGAAGGCAGGTAAGCACTACTATGAATTTTAACAATAAAAAGCTTTTCAAACAAGGTGCCCCTCATTGTTTTTGGTATATAAATAAAATAATTTCTATTGCTTGTACACTGGCACATTAAGTTATTCAAAAGCATAAATTTCCTTCACAACTGAATAAATAAGACGCAAAAAGAGTAAGTCATAGGAAATAAGACAAATCCACAGTAATGAATGTGATGTTCGCTTTTATTATGTAAAAACAGTTGCCTACAAAAAAAATTAATGGTTGGCCAAAAACAATCTGTAAGAGTACATATTAGTCTTCCACTCACTTCTTTTATAAAATCTGAGTGAGGTTATTATTCTTTGAGGAAAGAGATCAGGAATCAGATAATATCTGGAATGGAAGATTCGTTAGAAATCAAGTAGTTTAAAATCTTATACATTTTACATATCTAGAAAGGATAAACACAATAATGATAGTTTTGACTGCAAACGAGGAAGGACAAGGATGGAGTCACTGTATAAGACTGCATACATTTTGATTTTTGAACTATATGACTATATTGTTTACTTAAAAATTAAATTTTAAAGCCCCCATTTTAAAATTTGAACTATATGAATATATTGTTTTCTTAAAAATTAAATTTTAAAGCCCCCATTTTAAAGTTTCATTCTGGCAAATGAATCATCCTAATAAAATCAGCTATAAAAGCTGTATATGATTTTTTAAAAAGTTTTAAGATATCTGTTGAGGTGAACTGTGTCCTGGCAAAAAGATAAGTTCAAGTGGCTAACCCCAAGAACCCATGACTATGACCTTACTGGAAACTGGGGCTTCGCAGACGTAATTAAATTAAAATGAGGTCATGCTGGATTAGGGTGGACCCTAATCCAATGACTAGTACCCTCTATAAGGAAAGGAAAATCTAGACAGAGACACAGAGGAGGCATGTGGAAAGAAGTCTATGTGATGATGGAGTAGACACTGGAGTGATGCAGCTGCAACCCAAGGAACATGAAGGACTGCAGACCACAACTGGAAGCTAAAAAGAGACTAGGAAGGATTCTTCCCTAAAGCCTTCAGAGTGCGCAGAGCTCTGCCAAGCACCTTATTTTTAGACTTCTAGCCTCCTGAACTGTGAGAGAATATACTTCTACTGTTTTAAACTACCAATTTGTGGTAGTTTCCTAAAGGAGCCCTAGGAAACTAATACAGCATCTAAAAACAACAAAGGCAGCCAGAACTTAAGATATGGGATCTTAGGCAAAGCAGAAAGGAGTCTGATGAACTAGTACATTTCTCCATGAGATATTTGCCCACAAGAACTCAAGCTGAAAGTAGCAGTTAAAAGAGACTAAAAGAGCTAAGGAGAGGTCTGACAGTGCTGGAAAGACAAAAATTGAGCCCAGCAACAAGGCAATACTTTGATAAACACCCAAGAGTTGCAGCAGAAACCCCAGGATGGCTAAAACCTGAGATTAAGAGTAAATCAGCAAGAGACCATCTTCAACTAGATCAAGGTTGAAGTCATATCCTCCTATCTCCTCACCCAGAGAAAATGACATTCTCTCCAGATAAAGAGAATAGAATTCAAAGGCTCTCCAATTTCCCCTATACAATGTTTGGCATTCAATCAAAATTCACCAGACATACTATGAAACAGGAAAAAGTGACTGAAATCAAAACACAAATAGAAACAGGTGATACAAACATTGTAATTATCAAAATTACCCATAAAATATGTATGATTACATTCAAGAAAATAGGTAAAAAGTAGAGAATTTCACCAGAGAACTGGACTCTGTTTTTAAATTAAAATATATCAAAGGAAAAGCCTAAAACTGAAAATACAATAAATGAAATAAAAGTAACTGAAAGATCATTCAGTGGAAAAAAATTCAGGTTGAAACCTAATGAGAAAAAAAGAACTGCTTTTCAGAGAGTTCACTGACAATGTACACTAAAAAATACTAAAGGCAGTTCTTCAGGCAGAAGACAAATGAAACCAAATGGAAACCTGGCAACAGTGAAAAGAATGAACACTAGAAGGTAAATTTAAATGAATACTGCTGGCAAAATAATATAAAATAGTATATATTGTGGTGTTTAAAAATATGTGTTGAATTAAACTACTCAACCACAGCATAAAAGACAAGAAGGTGTAAATGAAATTAAAGTATTACACAGTTTTTTCATTATCTTGAAAAAGTAAAATACTAATTGCAAGGATAGTCTCTAGTTAAGTCAAGGATGCATGTTATAACTTCTAGGAAAATCACTTGAGTAATAAGTGTCCTAATCTTGTGGAGGGGAAAACTGAGTAACAAAAAAATTCTTAAATTTTTTGAATACAAAGGAAATTAACTAACAAAAAATTTAAGAAATGTTTTAAATACAAAGGAAGGCAAGAAAGAAAAAAAGGGAGGGGGGAGAGAGATCAGTCAAAAACAAACAGAAAACAAATAGTTGATGGTAGACTTAGTCCCAATTTTTTCAGTAATTGCATTAAATGTAAATAGACATAATATTGAAATTAAAAGACATCAGATTGGATAAAAACCAAAACCCAACTATTTCCTTTTTATAAGAGAAACATTATAAATGGAACACAAATAAATACTGAAAGAAAAAGAAAAAGATATACTATGCAAGTATAAACTTACTGGTGTGG
Organism: Pteropus medius; assembly: GCF_902729225.1. Lineage (NCBI taxonomy): Eukaryota > Metazoa > Chordata > Mammalia > Chiroptera > Pteropodidae > Pteropus > Pteropus medius. The sequence continues at coordinate 8,773,274 of NW_024344370.1, read as the reverse complement.
CTCTATTAAAATCAGACAAACTAGACTTTAACTCAAAATACATTATTAGAGAAAAAGAGGAACATTTCATAATTAGGACAAGGTCAATTCTACAGGAATATAAAACCTCTGAACTTATATGATCCTAATAATATAGCCTCAATATATAGAGAGCAAAAATAGAATGAAAGGAAGAAACAGGCAAGTCCATAATTGTAGATTAACACACATCTCTCAGTAAATGATGAGAAAAGTAGCATAAAATCAATAAGGATATATAATAGTTGAATAGCATAATTAACAAATTTGATCTAATTGACATACATAAAACATTACAATCCACACACATTCTTTTCAAATGCACATAAAACATTTACTAAAATACCACATGATGGGATCATTTAAAAAAAAAAAAGAAAAGAAAAACAAAGCCTAGCACATTTCAAGGAATGAGATCAGTAACAACAATAACTGAAAAGTCTCATATGTTTGGAAATTAGGTGATATATCTAATTAACCCACGGGTCTAAAAAGAAATCATAGGAGAAATTTTAAAATATTTTTAACTGAATAAAGCCATGACTACGATGAATCTTTAATGTTTTAAATGCATATTTAAGAAAAAAAAAAGGAAAACCAATTATCTAAGCTTTCATTTCAAAAAGCTAGAAAAAGAATATAAAATTAAAATCCAAAAAAATAACTGAAAATATATTAAACCTTATAAAGTACAATAACTAAAGCAAAGATAGACAAATAGTCCAATAGGACAAAACAGAGAAGCCAAAACAGAGCCAAACATAGGCAGTGTCTGATTTATAACACATTTCCCTATCACTGAAATGTGATAGGGAAAGGGTAATACATGGTGTTGTCCTTACTCCACGTAAAAACCTTACCCAGAAATCACTTCTAGATAGAACTACACCTAAATGTGAAAAGTAAAAAAGCTTCTAGTAGAAAATATAGAATATTTTCATGACCCTGGGGTGAGTAAATTTTGTAAATAAGCCACAAAAGAATTAATTATAAAAGGAAGGTAGATAAATTAAACTTCATTAAAATTAAGAACTTCTCTTCCTCAAAAACACCATTAAGAAAGTGAAAAGGCAAGTCACACACTGGGAGAAGATATTTCCTCCAGTAAGTATATTCAACAAAGGACTTATATCCATAACATATACAAAGTCACACAAATCAGTAAGATAATCCAATTTTTTAATGTGCAAATGGCAAGCTCTTCACAAAAAAAGGATATCCAAATGACTACTAAATATATTAAAAAGGTATTCATTTGTCATCAGGAAAATGCAAAAATTACCAAGCACACCAGCATGACCAAAATGAAAGACAGATTGGACCAAATGCTGATGAAAATGTGGAGTAAATGCCAACACTCACAAGCTGCTGGTGGGAGTGTAAATTGGTACAACCTGTTTGGAAAACTGATAGTATCTACTAAAGTGGAACATACATCTGACCATGAACGGCAATAAAATACACACTTATGTGCAACTAGACATGCAAAAGAGTTTTCAAGGAAGCATTATTTTCAACAGTCGATAACTAAAACTAAGTTTAATGCCCATTAACAGCAGACCAAATAGATTAATTGTGATATGTCCATTAAATGGAATGTTATACTCCTACATAAAGGAGTAAACTACTGCTCTATGCAACTACATGGAGAAATGCCACAAATATAATACTGAATAAAGGCCGGACGCAAAAGAGAACATACTACATGATTTCTACTTGTATGAAGTTCAGAAACAGGGAAAACTAATCTATGGTTAGAGATATCAGATGATACTTAATTGGGGTGCGAGAGTGTGGAATAGGTGACCATGAGGGGGTGGGGGGAGGCTTTCAGAGTGCTAGTAATGTTCTATATCTAAGTCTTATGTTCACATTAAAAACATTCAAACTGTACCATCATTTATGCACTTTTTCAGTATGTTATATTTTATACTTCAACAATAGTTTTTTAAACCTTAATGGCAACTTGCTCAAGGTTAGTAAACAAATGAGAAAACAAGATTAAGAAAAACATCTGGGTGAAAAGAATTAAAGCTCAATGGAAGTCTATGCTTTCCCATCAGAAATGATCCCTAATCCTTTCGTAACTGCTGTATTTTCCAACTTTAATAGCTCCCTTCTATCATTGAATCTCTGAACTGTTTTCTCCTATGTTTTGCTTCAAACTTGAAATTCAAGTTTTCTTCTATGCCAAAGAGTCAGGTTTAACAGTTTTCGTAATTTTAATTAATATAATATGATCAGCTACCAAAAAAGGGGGTGGGGGAGAGTGACAATCAGAAAGAGGGGGAATATTTAAGAAAACAAGTCATTAACATGCAGAAAACTTTGGCAATTCTCCAATAACAGTTAATATTCCACCTTTAATTTTATGCACATGCTATCATTAGATGAATTCAGACTATATAGCCCATTTACTAAAATATCATATGATGGGATAGTATCTACTTAATTAGGACCCAGTTAAAGTTGCATTGCATACAATGATATATAAGCTTAAAGTAATCCTTATTCCATGAAAAGAGTAGTAGGAGTAGAAACTATATAAAATAAACCTTAGATAAAAATATAAACAAGCAGTCTTTTTACGTGTCAAATTTAAACAAGAGTTTGATTACTAATCTTTGCTCCCTTGCTCCCTTTCTAAGTAAATTCTTAACATCGTCCCTAAATACATTCATCTCCTTTCTAGCTTGTATCTCAGCATGTACTAAGAGATAGCTTGGGATTTAACAACCTAATATCATATAATAACTCCATTAATGTTTTAAACTTAAACTAAATTCGTTTCTAACTCTTTATATGAAAGAACAATCTGAAATATTTAATCACGATTTACTCTCCCTTCCAGTCATTATAAATGACTATTTTGTCATTTATAACCATATTATAACTATTTATAGTCATTTATAACCATGTTTCATAAAATCAGTAAAAAATGAATTTTAGGAAATATCTAAAATTTAGATACAGCAGTAGAAAAGTTGGTGCTGCTACACTGTTTCCAAAAACTCAATAACTGTTTCTCATCACTAAATACTTTCACTCAAAATTATGAACCAATTTTAAAATAAGAGAAGGGCTCACTTTATACTATAGTATCTTAAGTGAAGCCTTAAAATATTATAGTTGCCTATAGGAAGTGAACACACAGTGTTTACGCCTTACTGTTAAAGTATACAGCTGACTTATTGGATTTCGTTAGCCAATGTCACCATAAAAAATAAATAAATAAATAAATTTCGATTTAAATAAATAAAATAAAATAAAAAACAAAACATATTCTATTTGCTTTCGATGTCATTCGAGGGCATATTTTGTATGCACTTTGAAGTACTCAGACAAGTTTTAAGGCTTTATAAATATAAGAATGTAAAGAGCTATAGTGCCATCTATTGGAGAACAAAGACTATGTTACTTCTTCAGCAAAGTTCACTATTTCCTGTCAAAGGAATTCCAGGGTGATGTCTGCATTGTCTTTCCATCAATTACATTAAATGTAATTAATTATTAAAAGAAATCTGTTCACTTAACCACCTACAGAATAGTTATAATGGAATTTGATGAGATTATAAATGTATACTATCACATTCCCACAAAGGAAATTATGCAGAAAACTTAGGGAATTAACATCCAGCTGGCTCAGAAATGACCTGGGACTCCCTTCTCAAAGACTTCTTTCTAAAATTCTAACCTCCTACATCTTAAAAAAAAAAAAAAGAAAGAAAGAAAAGAAAAAGACTTTTTCAATATGACTCATTCACTCAGCATTTGTTTTGTACCTATAAAATTAAAGATCTTCAAAAGCACACCTATAAGAAATCTACACACCCCCTCTACCGAATACAAAAGAAATAATATAGACATTGATTTGTAATTAACTATGTAGAACAGGTTAAGGCACTTTTTTTTCTTCTAAATATCAAACACTTCATCAATTTGCATGTCATCCTAGCACAGAGAGTATGCTAATCTGTATTGTTCCGATTTTAGTATATGTACTGCTGAAGTAAGCAGAAACATATTCTTTTACATAAAGAATGAAGATTAACAAGTACATTCCAATAGCTCCCTGAATTTGGAAAGGATTACACTGAGAGAAAGAAAGCAATGGAACTTACTGAGGTGCTACACGTCTCCAGTAACGATCAATTCCATTTTTAAAATACAGCACAGCAAGCCACCTTACATTTATATCCAGAGTGTGGTTTGTGAAAATATTCTGTAAATAAGAAACATTGTATTAGAATGAACGTGTAGTAAGTTGAAGGTATAGTTAATTAACACCTACAATAAAGTAGGGATAGATTTTTTAATTAAATGTTTTATTTGACTTTTGTCACTACATATATCATTATTGTTATTTTCTAAATATCTATAGCTTCTACAATTTAAGAAAACATACCTGCTCAGTAGACTGTTGATTGTTTAACCCAAGTAAGGGATATATGGAGATTTATTATACTATTCTACTTTTAAATATGTTTAAAAATCTTCCTAATAAATCTAAAGCAAAGTAAACCTAATTATGCATCACAACCTACACACACACACACACAAACAAAAAAAAAAAACTAAAATAAATACCTTCTAAATTAAAAAAGAAAAGTAGACCCACCACAGCATAGATTAAAAGATGTCAAGGCTCTTGGGATATTAATACACATTATTAAATGGACTATTTCTAAGTATCTTCCTTATCAAAACAAGTATGCTCACAAATAAGTTTGATAGTAGAATATTTTTAAGTTACATAAAGGCAGAAGTGATGTGAATAATTTCAACTGAAAATTAACCATTACTCAAAAAGTTTACTCACTGTCAGTCCAAACACAGGGAGTCCTCATTCTGCACGTTGGAGTGGTGGGAGACTATAAAAATGACTGTGCAAGCTAAACCATGCAACGGGGTCTTACCAATCAAGAAGAAAATTACAATTGTTCTCTGTGACCTTTAATTTTTATCAAAAAGTTTATTTAAATTATAAAAAATGTATAACTGTTATAAATATATGAAAATAACAAGAATAAAAGTAGTATTTACCCTGTAACTTAAAACATCACAAACATTGAGAATTAAAGTGTTTTATTTCTTTGTAAAAAAATTATCTAGAATAGTGGATGCACTGGACAAAAGTGGGAATATGTTAAGGAATAGTTTAACTGACTAAAACTGCACTACACCTCAGACCAAACACAACTCATACCCCTAGAATTGACCTCTTAAACACAAACTTGTGTAGGGAAAACCTCAAAGCCAAAAATATTAATGTGTGCTCTTTACCATAAAAAATATTATATGTTAAGAATTAAAAACATAGTATCTATACCATGATGCAGTTTTTAGAAAATCATGTGCATACACGCACGCACACACACACACACACACAAAAGATTACAAAGATAATTGGGTAAGTCTCATTTAGTCCTTAATACTCATGACAGGGCAGTCATAGTCCCTCATTTCAGGTCTCCTCTGCAAAAGAAGGTGGACTTCTCTCACCATATTAATCACAATCGACTTTAACACTTTACATGTCTACCTTCCACACTAGATTGAATCATGTCTTAGCCTGGAGTCTAGCAGAGTCCAGCATAGCAGAACTTTCATAAATGTGAGTGAATGAATGGAAGTAATGTGGGAACAACTGTGGAAGTTGGTGGATCTGAGATTGTGTCAGCTACACATAGGGAACCAAGAAAAGTTAAGCTGCAGGTGTCAATCCAAGTAGAAATATTCCATACATATTCTGAATAATAGGACCAGAACACAAGCCTAAGATCAGGCACACAATTTAAGAAATCTTCAAACTAGAATGAACCACTATGGTTAAAGAAGACTAAAAGTGCCAAGACAGTGAATACAGGGGAAAAGGAAGAATTAAGTTAAACTTAGCGGTGTTTGATCTATTATAAATATAATCTATTAATTAAGCTATTTCTCATAACACCCAGGAAAAGTGCAGATATGTCAAGAAAATAAAAATTTTAGTTTGAAAAAGAAAACAATGTTTCAAAGAGAAACACAGTGAGCAGGTAGACCTGACTCTGATACTGCAGTGGGGAGATGGCCTGAACAACTCTGACAACAACAATTAACCAGGGCAAGGATGAAGACAAAACATGAAAGTATACTGTCATGAGTTCAGCATTAACATGCTAAAATAGAAAATCAGCACAATCAAGCCTTCTGAACAGATACTACCGACACCCTGTTAGGTTACTTATTCATCCATCAACAAACATTTCTTAAAAGGCCCTCAAAGATCCATGCCCTGAATTAGTAAATGGCAGTGCAATGGCAGCCAAACAGTTGGTTCAGTTTCACTAGGTAAACCAGCAATACAAGATTTTTAAAACAATTAAAATAATGGTTTCTCATTTTATTAAAAAAAATATCATGAACTATTTTAGAACAACTTACCAGCAACACTGAATAGAAACCTGGCTGTGTCTCCCATTGTTTCAACTGCTCCTCAGCTGGTTTTAACACAGCAGTATCCTGACTGGTGGCCTGTGTTAAGACCTGAAGAACAACAGTGCTGGCACTATTGAGATCCATGGAAACCTGGCAATGATAAATTAACATACTCGAATGTACATTATACATTAAAAAATTATTAACAGAAACAAATATATAACAAGCTTCAATGCTCTGAATTACTCCTATACTTCAGTAATTCACCCACTCCATGTTTTTGCTGGATTTCTATCTTTTCTATATGCCACCCTTACTTAAAATTCCCATAATTCAATTCAAGCCAGCTAAAATAAAAATAAAGTTAAAAATCTTTTTAATAAAGCGAATATCTAAGCATATATTTTATATGCTGAACATTGTACTAAAAGCTTTATTCACTTATGTACCACTAATAATAATTCTATGTGCTAGGTAGAAAACTAAAGGATCAGAGACTTTACCTTGCCAAAGTCACAATCTATTAAGTGACAGTGCTTGGACTTAAATACCAAAGCCACTAGTCTTAGCCAGTATCTAATATTGTCTTCCTTGAATGACAGACTCAACATCGGAAGCATCTCTGCAGTCCCAAAAGCCCAATAAAATATATACTATTTGCTTAATAAATATTTGCTGAATAAAGTGATCAATTTTAAACAATAAAGTACTTCACGGTGAATCATATGGCAACTAATTAACTGATTGCATTTTATTAACTTATTTCATTAAATTTCTGAATTCAGCATCCCGTGTACCAGCCACTGTTCTAGGTGCTCAGACTACAACAGAGAACAAAACAGTATTCCTGACTTCATGCAGCTTACATTCTAATGGAAAAAGACAGATCTGTTTAACTAAAAAAAAAAAAAGAAAAGAAAAAGAAAAAGAGAAGTAGTGATAATGAAGAAAATAAGATAATGTGTTAAGGACGGACTGAAATTTAATGTGTTACTTTAGACTGGGCATTCTGGAAAGGCTTCTCTTAAGTAGCATTTACAAGAGACCCAGCCATGCAGAGCTCCAGGTAGGGAAAACAACTGAAAACAAGGCCTTAAGACCATTGACAAATGACACTTAATGAGAAAAGGAGAAAGTGAAACAGGATGAGGTTGGAGAAGTAGGCAGGAGTATTTCATGTACAACCTTATAGGGGAAAATAAAGTGACTAGACTTTTATATATGTACAAAAAAAGCCACTGAAAGTTAGGAAGAAAATATAAATATATTGATATGAATATAATAATAGAGAAATGCTCTGCTAGAACTCATCCAAATCCCACCTTCGTTCACAAAAAGAAAGAAAAAAGCCATGTCCTTGTCTGGGGCTACCACTTGAAAAATAAAATTACTGACTACTGTCAACCCCCAGGACAATTTTCACCTAGAGCAACAACTGTGCAGAACACTCATACACACGCACCTTCACACCTCACATTTCTCTGGACTTTCACAGCAAGGCAATCCTTCATTCTATGTACTCTTATTCTTATGCCCCGCACACTCTCACCACTTACCTGTTCTAATGGAAGCTGCTAGATAGAGTTCCTATCCCTACCATCCTCCAGCACCCTGCTCCATCCAGGTCCTCCCTAGAAGTATATGCCCTATCCCTTCCACACCTTGATTTTGGCCCTTGCTCCCAAGAAGCCCATCCAATGTGGGAGGGAAAGCCTAGTTCATATATTTTTGGAGAACTAATTTTGGTCCAAGCACTGTGATAGCTGTTAGGATAAATAAGAATGAGAGTCTCTTTTTCTATCCAAATTCTGAGGGATAATTAATTGAGAAGCAGAGAGAAATATTCTTATCCTTAAAACAAACACTATTATGAGTGGTTCACCTAATAAGTAAAAAGACTTTAGGTCTGAGAAACAAACCATCATTCATAACTTCTATTGGAAGTATTTCCAAGTACTAATTAACTTATAAGGGAAGCTTTAAGCAGCAATCAGTTCCTAAATTACAGATTAAATGCATCCTCAAAAATAACAATTCAAGAATGAGACTTATAATGGATTATTTAAAAAACACATGTTTTAAAGATCCCAAACAAATCTATAAAAGCAATCTGGCAGGTGGACTAATATTACTGTTTTATAGAGGAAGAACTTACAGCTATCAGGAGAGTTGTCCAAGGTCATGTAGCAAACGTGTATGGCAAAATGAGGCCTGATAACCAGGTTTCTGGAAATCCAGCTCTTGCTACTATAACAAAATGGCCTCACCACACCCTACTCCCACATGTCCACAAACCTTCCATGCTCTCCCACAATAGGTTCCTGGAGAAATTGTCAAAAAGATGCCTGAATCCATCAGAAATCTAAAAATATCACATTTTCTATGCATTAAATATCCATACAGTACTCAATTGTGAAATTCTCTTGAAAGGACAGTGATGGCAACAAAGAAAGAGGGGTAAGGGGAGATGTACCAAGACATTCAGATGTAACAGTGGAAATAAACTTCACTGGGGTTAAAAGACAGATTACTACTGACTACTAGTAACCAGCTGGAGAGTGGTACACCTGGAAAACTAACCTTCAGTACTTTTTTTTGAAGGGAGGATTAGCATGCATAAATTTAACAGGGTTTCTACTGTTATTTGGACCTAGAAGTGAAGCAGACACAGAGTCTCCAAAATAGCTAAAGAGGACTGAGAGTGATAAAGATGGAAGAGGAAGAAGAAGGGAAAGAAGGAGAAAACAAGAGAGGCAGACTGGAAGATAAGAGAGACAGATGCTAACTTGTGGGAATGGCTAAATGTATTTCTCAAAGAACTTGACAGGATCTTCACAGAGATCATCACCAGATAGACCTGAAGACCAAGGAAGCTAGTCTCTCACTGGAAGCACTGTTAGGTCTCCTATGCAGAGGTTAACATGTATTGAGGAAAATCCTCTGTACATGTTAGAAGAATGTATGTTCTACCTTTCTGTGTTTCTATCTATAAGACCCTTAAGACAAACAAGCAAACAGAAGATTAAATTTGTCTTTTTTCTCACTAATAATGTATACATTGAGGTTGCTTTGATTTTCATTAATTTATATAGTTTTAAAATCAAGAGGAAACACTACTTTATTAGCTCTCAACGACAGAAGAGAATTAATTACTCAAAATTTAAATGCATATTCTTTCTTCTCTAAGAACAATAATAGAAAAGGAGAAAGTGAAAATTAAGAGGGCAGTCATTTTGCCCTTCTCATTATAGTACTTCACAATCCAGTCAGTTCGATTTATTCATTTGTGGACTTATACTATTCTTTGATTCTATGAAAGTCTAAACAATTTAGTAATGTGTGACCAAGAGCCTAAAAATACTCATATCCCGTTACTGGATTTTCTAGGCTTGTTTCTATAAGATACTTTTTGAATTCTGAAAAAATCCAAAGTTATACAGATGTGCCTGAAGTTAGAAACTTACTAATTTTAATTACAAGAAACAGCAGACAAGGGAAAACTCAGCACCTCTGCTTGCCACCAACAGACAGACTTCTCAGGCCTGCAATGACTTTAATCTCAGCTATGATGATTTTCTTTAGACTACTATATTATCTGAGTTTGTCCTTAAAGAGATTCCTACCCCACTATTAAGTTAAAGCAGTAAGTAAACTGACTTAGAAAAAGAAGGTGCAAGATTACAATAAAAATTGAAGAAAAAAGAATCTCAAAATCAAAAAGGTACCCTTGGTGAAATAATTTATTCAGGCATGGATCAATAAGGGATGCTAAAATCATTAAGTGAAAGAGTAGCTTTTGGGGAACAGTGTGTCCAAGTATCACCCCACAGACTATTTGCTTAATGTAATAAACAAACCAACCTTTAAAAAGGAGGGATCTGTCAGTCACCAGCTCAACCAAAAAGGCAAACTTAGTATCATGAACAGCTGCACAACTTGACCTTCAGTGCTTCCCTATGTGATGCAATAAGAAGTACACAATCTCATCTTTGAAATAACAAATAATCAGCTTTAATCTAATCAAGACTCTAGACCCAACTTGAAATAGAAAGTCTCTTCTTTTCCAGAATACTTCTGGAATGGTGGTGTGAAGAGCTACACAAATCCTCTCCTCAATGAAACAACCATAATTGGTAAAAATTATTAAAAACCACCTTTTAGTCTCTGGAAAGTGTAGTTAAGAACATGCAGCAAATAGAGAAACCTTCATGCATAAACTATTACTAAATCTTGAAAAAAACAGCAAGAATTTGTGGCATTGGAGCCAGGAACTCACTCCTGCCCCATGGTGTGATATAGCCAAGAACATGGGGATCCCTCTCACCACAGTTCTTCCAAAGGGGCGAGCAACCAGCATTTCTCACCCACCCCATCTATGTGTTGCAGCTCTATTCCAGGCAAGCACAGCTAAGTGATTCCACCCAGACATCACTCCTGGCACAGATACTCTAGCCCAAGCACATCAGGCCCCAAGAGTAGTGGGCCTTAATCATGCCTACCCCAGCCAGCTCAAAGGGCAGAGGTTCCACACCAGAAATAATAACAGTTGGAGATTTCAATACTCTTCTTTCAATAATGGATTGAACAACTAGGAAGAAGACCAACAAAGAAGTCTTGAACAACATTATATACAAACCAGACCTAACAGACAATTACATAACATCCCACTCCACGACAGCAGAATGTACATTCTTCTTGAGTGTACGTGGAGTGTATGTGGAGCATTCTTCAAGATAGACCATACGCTAAGCCACAAAACAAGCATCTATGAATTTAAAAGGATTGAAATTGTTCTCTAATCACAATCAAAAATAGAAATGTGGGAATTTCACTCACATTTTCAAATTTCAACTTACTACAAAGCTACAGTAATCAAGACAATGTTGGTGACTGGCATATGGATAGCTGTATATGTCAATGAAACAAATCTGAAAGTCTAGAAACAAATCTTTACATATGAGGTAAATGATTTTCAACAAGGGTACCAAGACAATTCAGTGGAGAATTGTCTTTTCAACATATGATGTTGGAACAACTGGCTACTCACATGAAAAAGAGTAGCTGGACCTCTTCTTTACACCATACACAAAAACTAACCCCAAATGGATCACAGAGCTAAACATTAAGAGGTAACACTATAAAACTCTTAGGAGAAAAATCTAGGAGTAAATCTTCACAACTTCATACCCACTGGCATGGCTATAATCAAAAAGATATATAATAAGAGATATTGATGAGGATGTGTAAAAATCAGAATTCTGATGCATTGCTGGTGGGAATGTAAAATGGTGCAGCTGCTTCAGAAAAGTACGTCAGTCTCTCAAAATGTTAAACATAGTTACTATATAACCCAAAAATTCCACGTCTACATATATACCCAAGAGAAATGAAGACAAATGTCTACACAAAAACTTGTATAAATTTTCACAGGAATATTATTTATAATAGCCGAAAGTGAAAACATCTCAGATGTCCATCATCTGATGAATGTGTAAATAAAATGTGGTATTTACATACAATGGAATATTATTTGAGAATAAAAAGAAATCTTTTTTCATATATGCTACAATATAAATGAACCAGGAAACATTATGCTAAGTAAAAGAAGGCAGTCACAAAAGATCATATGTTACATGATTCCATTTTAATGAAATATCCAGAATAGGCAATTTTATAAAAACAAGAAAGTAAGTAGTTGCCTAGGGCTGGGGGATCAGGGGAAAATGTGGAGTGACTGCTAATGAGAACATGGTTTCTATTTTAGACAATAAAAATGTTCTAAAATTTACTGTAGATGTACAACTCTGTGAATATACTAAAAACTATTGAATTGTATAATTTCAGTGAGTGAACTGTATGGTCTACACATTATATCTTAATAAAGATGTTTCAAGTACTTTAACTATGTAGATGCCAGTCAGCAAGGAATAAGAAAAAGTGACTGAAGAAATAAAAAACGTGGCTAGAGTATCAACAATAACTAATGTTAATTCAGAGCAAGGGAGAGAATTTGTTCAAGAAATTAAAGGAAGATTAAAGACATAAGATTTTGGACATAAGCCAGACAGTTCCAAAGATGCCAATCCCATTCAAATTCATACTGTACAGTTTGGATTCATTTCAGTTTCTCAAGGTCATTTGGCAATTTGGACAGGAAAATTCTTCTCTGTGCATGAATTATAAGTTATGTAGCATCCCTGCATACTATATGTAAATAACACTTCATAGGGATCATTTTGACTAAAGATGTTTCCATATATCTCTAAGTACTGCAAATTAAAGAAACACTAAGACTACTGAAGTCCCTATGAGACTTCATGTAGACTATCAAATATTTTGAAATAAAAGATGTGCAATAAAATATATATAACAATAAGGAGAAGAGGAGTTGTTTCCTGGCTTTTTCTTCTCTACTCCTAAAATTTCCCATGTACTCATGAGTTTCAAAGAACCTACAAACGCTCCCACTTGGAAGAAGCTACAAGCTTAAATCTTCCTAAGCCAATCAGGACTTAAAAAAATTCTTGGTCTGTTTTGTACTTAGATATTTATAGTGTCAAATATAAAATATATGTGTAAAAGTATAGAAATATAAAAATGCCTAGGAATAAAAGACAAAAAGGAAATCTATCAGATTATAAACTGTAGTTGTATTGAGGGTAGCCCAAAGGGTTATAAGGATTCTTACAGTCCACATATTTTACCATTATGATGAAAAAAAAAAAAACCACATATTTAGAGGCCAAGAAATTTCATCTTTACCTATTCTAAATTTCCATGGAAAATTTGCTTCATTTCTCTTCCCTGCTTCTAAAAATCCCAATTTCCGAAAAGCTTCAAATCATCGTGTATTTCTCTTGTCAAGCACATACCAAAAAATTCATGGTAATATATTAAATATCACATATTTAAGTAGATAATGTCACTAATTGCACTCTCATCATAAAAGTTCAGGAGAGAAAGCTTACGAACTTGGTTCAGTAAAATGATTTACTAAGCAACAGTACTGCCATACTACCTATATTTGTGATGGCAATGTTTGCCAAAAAACGATCCTCACTCAGGAGACCAAGTCTTGTAATCAAACAGCAGTTTTGCCTGCAAGTAGTCATCTCTACAAAGCATTTAATATTCTTACTATTGTGTTTATTAAAACAAGTTTAAAATATTTAACAGCCTGAGAAAAATAAAACCGAAAAGCTCTGATTTACTAATTATTTAATTTCCTTTAAGCTTCACATATTATATATAGTATATTTCCATTACAGAAGAGGAAAATAAGTTTGTATTTGTTAGCAATATAGTCTTTTTTTTTTTTTAGCAATACAGTGTCTTTAATCAGATTTCTAAGTATTCTCCACAAGTTCCCACATCAACTTCTTCACCAGGTAACTGTGCTACTAGATCTACCATTCTAAAGATGTAAAAATAGAGTAATCTGCAGTGCCACCTGATGGTAAGAAGTGCTACACCACAAACAGTATATTCCAAGCATCCTTTTTCCCTCAACGACAGAGAAAGAGAAGGACATTGAAATTCTCAGTGACCACTTGGCCAGGACAACCATCCGGAAATACAGTAAGGTTTTCAAGATTCAAGAAGTGAGGTCAATAAATGCTGAGAAAAGAACTCCTGTGGGAAAGAAATGAATGAAAGCCTTAAAGAATAATTTAACAAAAAAGGTGGGATTCAAAATATGAAAATGAAAGCCTTACCATAAGGCAAAACATGACAACCAAAAAACTTCCTCAAGGGCTGTTTTTACTTCTGTAGTTCAATACTGCATCTTTAAAAATACTCTCTATCAAAACAAAACATGTGATAAAGCCATGAATGTGTTTTGAGCTTTACACAAAGTAAAAATGACAGAATTTAAGAAAATGTAATAACATAAACAATGTTTAAACATAAAGGAGACTGAGAAACTGTGGAACATGTACAGGCAGAGTAATATTAGAAAAGGGATGAAATCACCTGATGAGAAAAGCACTGCAGTATTCCACAGAAGATAAATATTCATAAAGAGGAAAAAGAATGGCCATATACAAGCCACTGAGAAAGTGACATTAATAACTTAGAAGCCTCAATTTTCCTCCTGGAAGAACAGGTATTGGGCAAATAAAAACTTGGAGAGCAGGCCTTTGGTTAAATGTATAAGCACGATAGTATTTACCATGTATTACTGAAGCATTTCCTACAGAGGGATGAGAGGAAGATGTTATTTTTTTTTTCAATGATGGTTAAATTCCTGCAAGTCAAATCATAATCTACAGCCCAAATCTACAAAAAGAATAGGAGGCAGAAAACATATTCTTTGGGCATTATGAATAGGAAATATTACAAAATTACTAAACTGCTTGGAGTTAAAAGCCAATTAGAGAAAGACAATGTATCTAAAACAAGAAATGAACTCATGTACAGACCAGAGAAGAGTTCAAAAAGAATAAAAATAGAAAAGTTATCGTACTAGAAAGCTTAAAGAGAGGGAAATTCTATTATTTTGAGGAAACAAAATCTAAATTAAAGCAGGTTGTTAAAAAACAAAACAAACAAAACCAGTTAAACTTGAATCTGAGCAAGCTTCTAGTTTGTACTACCAATGGTAGGTAGAGGGAAAGTAGGTAAAAGATGAAATAAGATTGAAAATGAGCTAATAATTGTTAAAGCTCGGTGATGGATAAACAGGGGTTCATTATACAATTCTACTTTTATGTATTTTTTTTTTAAATGGCAACTAATGGACCATGATACAGAGATCACTAAAGTTGCTGTTCATAGCTGATATCGCGTCCTGTGGAAATCTGTAATTGCACTAGATAGTAAAGCACCCTTTCCTCCACATAATTCTATTATTACATCTCTTTCCTTGTTTACTTGCATCTCATCTACAAAATCATGAGCTGCTTAAATGCAAGAATTTTATTTTATTAATCTATATATGCCGACACCTACTATAGTGTCAAGGATATATCAAATCCTCAGTAAATGTTTGATGAACTAAATAAAGCAATAATATGATGGTAATTTCTAAGAGCAGAAGGCAAACTTTTAGAAAAGGTGTAACAAAAAGAGGTCAAAGAAATAACATCCTTCTGGAAGAACAGGAATTATATCAGAGTAAGGAAAGAAATAGCTACAAAAGATACTATAAGAAATCAACAGTATGCTGAATGGCTGAAAAAAAATAATGAATGAATAAATAAGTAGTCCATTCAGTATCTTCCTCTACTGAAATGGGGCTCATTAAGCCAACAAAATTTAACAATACTTTTCACTGGGAATATCTATTTCTAACACCTTGGTTCAGATTATCATTATTATCTGAATGTTTATATAAACCATCTAAATAATTTCCTTGCTTCCAAGAATACATACCATCCCTTCTCTGTCCTTCCTTTTTCTACAGGCAGATTGCAGTGTGACTCTACAGTCCTTCCATGCAGACTTTGAGATTAAAATCCAAACTACCAAGCCTAGGAAGTAAGGACCTTAGTGATTTGGGCCTTGCTTGCTTTTTGCTTTCACCTTCTGCTGTTTTCTGCCTCGTGTGCTTCTGTCATGCCAAACTATCTACAGTTTCTCAAAAGTTTTAGGCTGCTTTTTAAAATTGAGTCATTTATGTGTCGTGTGTCTTCTGCCTAGAACGTACCCCTCACCTGCCTGACAAACCCCCTTACTGTACTCCTGTGGGTAACTCCTACTCAGCACAAATGCTGCCACCTTGTTTCCTTCTGGGAAGCCTGCCCTAGCCTCCCTGTGGTGAGTTAGGCCTCTTACATTCTTCCGTGTAACAGCTTATCATAGCACTTACACTATATTGTAATTGTTGTCTTTTTTCCTCTCTAGACTTGAAAGCAAAGACTCATTTATCTCTCAGAGTAATGCTTGGCCAGTTAAAACTACTTCATTGTTGAATACTGTAAATCCGAAATGCATCATCAGAGTTTAAAAAATGTGGAGTTATATACTCTGGAGTTAGACTGAGTGGGCTTGAAAAGTAAGAGAATTGGGTTCATTTTTGTGACTTTATAGCAGAGATTGGGATTTTGTCATTGAATTCATTTGTTTAACAAATATCTATTCATCACTTTTTGTTGTTGAAATTCTGATCTCTTTAATGTAATCCTTAGTTGCTATACATAAAGCAACCTTGAAATTTGAAAACCATTATAAATATTGTAAATATTGATTATTATCACAAGTATTAAATAGTGTATTTATATTTATCATTGTTCATATGTGCCAGTTATTATTTTAGATTCTGGTAATACACCTTTGAACATATCAAAGTCCCTGGTCTCTGAACCTTAAATTCTAATCAAGGGAGTCTGGACAATATATTAGAATGTCAGATAGTTAAAAGTGGTATGCATAAAAATTAAGGCTATCCAGACTAGAGAGCTTCTGGGTGAAGGGTGAGCTATTTTACATTAGACTGCCAGGAAAGACCTATTTGATTAGTTGACAACTTAAACAGAGATTGGATTGAAATTGAAAAGCAAGATATGCAGATACCTAGAAGCAAGAGTTTTCCAGCCAGAGGGAACAAATACAAGGAAAAGACAAGGTACATTTTATATATCTATTCCGTTAAAGAGGGACAGCATGTTGTCTCCAACTCTCTCTTACTGTAGGTGAACACTCTTATCCTTGTCTCCTTGTAGTCTATGCAGGAATTTCTTTGATTATAGCACCAAGTGTGGAACTGTTGGGTCATAGGCTATACCTTGGTCATAGACAGACAGACAGACTTTCTTTTTCTTTCTTTCTTCTCTCTCTCTCTCCTCCCTCCTTCCTACACTCTGTCCTCCCTCTCCCTCTCTCTCAGCAATGGCAAGATTGTTTTCCAAAGTGGTTGTACCAATGTGTACTCCTAGCAACAATGAATAAGGGTTTATTTCCATACATTCTTGCTAGCACTGAATATTTCCAGACTTTGTAATTTTTACCAATCTGATGATTGTTAAGTAATATCTCAATTCTTAAAAAATTCCTGATAACCAGTGACATAGAATCTCTTCTGATATTTATTTGGCTTTTCCTATCTGTGACTTATCTATTTATAACCTTTGTCCAGTTTTCTCGTTTTGTTGATTCACAAGGGTTCCTTGTATATCCTGTACAATACTCCTTTCGGTCTTTTAAAATTCTCCTAATCTTTACCTTGTTAACTTTGTGTATGGTGTTTTCACTGACTCCATTCATTCTGCTCTTCAATTTATCCGTAATATAAGCTATGGTCTTGATGTCTTATTCTGATTCTCAGGTCAAAGCTAAAAAAATCCCCAAACTCTAAAACACCTAATTTCTCTTGAGGTATCAATAGACACCACCATGATCCAAAAGAAAGAAATCTTTTGCCAAAATTTTTGTATTGGGTTAGGAGACTTGAATTCTAGGTTTCAGAAATGTCATTAATGAGCTGTGACTTTATAGAAGTCACAGTTTTTTTTTTAAACTTTGGAACACAGTTTCTTGCTCAGTAAAACAAAGTGTTTAAATTAGATATACTTACCGTTTAGAGAACAGATATGAATGTCTCTATGGTGACAGGGAAATTATTTTAATGATTCGGAACATTTTAATGATAAAATGTAGAATAGTTCGTAATTGGGGGGACGTTACTGGGCATACAGCCTAGACCTGTTTTAATGAATAATTTTTTATAAATGCAGTGACTATTTAGGCTAAACTCTCAAAATAAGAATGAGATTCTCCTAAAACAGAGTTATATAGACACTGATGTTCTGGACCAGTGATTGGAAATTACCAACCGAAGATGTATATATTTGGCGAGAACCAGATGATATCTTAACGTTAAACTTAGCAAAAGGTTTTGATTAAACTTAAATCTGATCAGTTATAGTTTATTAAATTTAGGCAGATGCTGTTACTCCAATTCAAAGAACAGTATCTGGCTCAAAATCAGGCTTACAGCTTCTCCTTCCTATTTCTTTATGTCAGAGAAGGAATTTTAAAATCAACAAGCATAACGGCTGTTGTTTAGTTTTAATACATATGTGTATTTTTTTGTTTCAGCCAAAGAGATGTCAAAGAGGTAGTAACACTACTTGGGGCCTCACTGCTGGCACTATCTTGGTGTAGGGCTAACTACTGTTTAGGATAAGCTCCTTAACTTTTCTCATTAGGAGGTGTTCATTCACATATACCAAACAGGCAAGAGACTTATTATAGTTTACTATTGTCATTTCACTAAAAACTCCAAGTGAGACACGAATACTTGGGTTTTCTGAACAGGACTTCTCTCACAGCTGCCTTGTGGCCCTGTGTACCGCCTTCTTACATACTATATAATCTACCCATATATTTCTCTGTCTCCCTCCACTAGAGCACAAGCGTACCTTGTTTAATTGCAGCTCACTTTATTGTGCTTCACAGATGCTGTGGGTTTTTTACCAATTGAAAGCAAGCCCCCCATCAGCAAAAAGATTATGACTCGCTTTCTCGTTATGGCCTAGAACCGAACTTGCAATATCTCCGAGGTATGTCTTCATGCTCTCCGTAGGGGCAGAGATATTTTTGTCTTTTTAGATCACAGATGTATCTCAAGTGCCTAGACTAATGTCTGACATTTGTAGGTGTTCAATAAATACTTATTGAATAAATGAAGGCAGAAAAGTCTAATGATAAACCAAGTAAATATCAGAAAGCTGATTGGAGAGCATAGGATTAGAATGAAGATAAAGCCTGCATTAAACTCTCTGGTGATTCAATTTGAATTTACAGTATTCGACAATGAAGTAGTTTTAACTGGCCAGGCATTACTCTGAGAGATAAATGAGAGAGTTTTTGCAGTCAAGTCTAGAGAAGAAAAAAGACAATAATTACAATATAGTGTAAATGCTATAAGCTGTTACACAGAAGAATGTAAGAGGCCTAACTCACCACAGGGAGGCTAGGGCAGGCTTCCCAGAAGGAAACAAGGTGGCAGCATTTGTGCTGAGTAGGAGTTACCCACAGGAGTACAGTAAGGGGGTTTGTCAGGCAGGTGAGGGGTACGTTCTAGGCAGAAGACACACGACACATAAATGACTCAATTTTAAAAAGCAGCCTAAAACTTTTGAGAAACTGTAGATAGTTTGGCATGACAGAAGCACACGAGGCAGAAAACAGCAGAAGGTGAAAGCAAAAAGCAAGCAAGGCCCAAATCACTAAGGTCCTTACTTCCTAGGCTTGGTAGTTTGGATTTTAATCTCAAAGTCTGCATGGAAGGACTGTAGAGTCACACTGCAATCTGCCTGTAGAAAAAGGAAGGGCAGAGAAGGGATGGTATGTATTCTTGGAAGCAAAGAAATTATTTAGATGGTTTATACAAACATTCAGATAATAATGATAATCTGAACTAAGGTAGTAGCCAGAGGAAAAGAGTAGATGAAAGAGGTATAAGAGTTGGTAAATAATTAGTAAGTGATGAGAAGAGTAGCACATACAAGTAATGAGTTAAGATTCTAGGCATCTCCAACTGAGTGGTGCATGCAAGGATCATGGAAGAAAGAGAAGCAACTTCAAAAAGGGTTAGATATAATTTCTGGCATAAGTTTAAGGTATCTTAAGACAACAATGTGTCAGAGTTCAAGAACAATCTTTGCTAAAGAGACAGAGATTTGGGAGTCAACAAAATAGAGCTAGCGGTTGAAGTTATCAGGGATGAGACCACTCAAGGAGAGTAGGCAGAAGTAGAAGACACAACCCCAGAGTGAAACGAATATCAAGGTGGTTAGAGAAGAAAGAAAAATAAACCGAGGAAAGACTGGCCAAGACACAGAAAGGAAATAAGACCATAAGTGTTGCAGAAGTTTAAGAGTATTTCAAGGAGGACAACTAGTCAAAATGTCAAATTACTAAAAAGATTCCATTACGTTTCACAACAGAGATAATGGTGATCATCAACCCATTAAATTCAGTGACAGGAGACTGCCAGCCTTCAATATACAGAAAAAAAAAAGGTAGTAAAAAGGTGGAGAAAATTAATATAACTGTTTCAAGAAACTTAAGAAATAATTACAGATGAAATGAAAGATGAATCTAAAGTGAGGAGAGTGCATTTAAGATGCGTATGTTTAATTCCTAATAAGTTAGTGCCACTAGAGAGTAAAAAGGAGATCACCAAGTGTTATGGACTGAATTGTGTTTCCCCCCAATTCGTATGTTGGAGCCCTCACTCCCAGTATCCTCAGTATTTGAGAGATTTTTGAAGAGATGATTAAGTTAAAATGAGGCCATCATCCAATAGAGTTGGTGTTCTAATAAGAAAAAGAGGTCCCAGAGGTCCCAGTGCACAAAGACATGACCATGTAAAGAGGCAAAAAGAGGGTGGTCATCTGTTAAGTTAAGGAGAGAGGCCTCAGATGAAACCAATCCTACTGGAACTTTTATCTTGGACTTTGAGCTTTCCAAACTGTAAAAAAAAAAAAAAAATTTTATTGTTTAAGTCACACAATCTGAAGTATTCTGTTATGGCAGCCCTAGCCAAATAACAGACTAAAGAAAGTCTCCCTGAGGAGGAAAAACTCAGCACAATTAGAAATGAACAATAGAGGTAGACATGTTTGCCAAATAACAGACTAAAGAAAGTCTCCCTGAGGAGGAAAAACTCAGCACAATTAGAGATGAACAATAGAGGTAGACATGTTTGCAGGTGAAAGAGAACAAAAAGCAGTAAAATTGTCACCAATTTATTTCATTACCTCTGTGAAGTAGAAAGCAACATTATCCAGGAAAGAATAAAGGAAGTGGTGGGTTAATAACTACCACAGGAAACAGGAGTAGTTACTGGAGACATACAGGATTATTGGGCTGCTCGTCCATTACTCAATAAATGTTTGTTGTTAAATGAACACGTAGCTGTCATTAATGAAAGCTTTAATTCAATTTTAATAAGGTGAACTCTGGCAGCAACTAGCAAAAGAAAAGCATTGGAATGAATCAGAATCTGGGTTATGAATCTAAAAAAGTGTGACCTTATACGAGTCACTTACTATTGCTGGGCCTTAGTTTCTTTAACCAGATACATCAGACACGATAATCAGCATAAGATGATCTCACGTTAAAATAAATAATACTATAATTTTATTCAGTCTTCTTTATCAATTGAAGTGCATCTCAAGCTTTAATGTACATCATGTCATCTAGAGAGCCTGTTAAAATGCAAATTCTGATTCAGTAGATCTAATGTTAAGGCTGAGATGGTACATTTCTAATAAACTCCTAGGTGATGCCATTTGCCACATTTTGCGTAGCAAGGGTATAGAACACTGATCCAGCTCAAGCTCTACAAAGCTTATAATTGTGAGCTTATCTGTAATCAGCTTGATATGCAGAAAACCAAAGACACTCCAGACTCGCACCTGTACTAAGTGTCTTGCCATTCCCTGAACTACTCTGATATTAACTGACAGTCCACATTGGGTGCAGATAGAAAAAGAATAATTCTGCCAACAATAACACAAAACTAGAAGCCGAAGATTAAATACAAATATACACTCATATACATACATGCAACACAAAAGTTAAAATCTATCTAATCAAACATATTATCTCCCAAAATATAAATATTTTTATTTCTTGAAAAACATATATATTTATTTCCAAAAAAAATCGTTAGTATCTCAAGCCTACAAGTATTTTTTTGCATTCTAATTTGAT
Organism: Pteropus medius; assembly: GCF_902729225.1. Taxonomy (NCBI): domain Eukaryota; kingdom Metazoa; phylum Chordata; class Mammalia; order Chiroptera; family Pteropodidae; genus Pteropus; species Pteropus medius. Next base: position 8,751,173 of record NW_024344370.1, on the reverse strand, counting down.
CTGAATGCAAACACATTCGCAATGTCACATAAAGATTTTTGTATTAATTACCAAATAATTTTCACATTTGTTAGAACCTCTAATCATATTACCACAACTAATTCATTTGTGGTGAGAATTCTCTTCTGCTTTAGGAACTGTAACTAGGACAGAGCAGTCTAGCCGCGCTAGGGCTAAAACATATTGCCACAAAGCACTGCTATAATTAAACTGTTTCTACTATTCCCTGTGCTAGGTTACGGGTTGGGGAGAGGGGGATGGGGTCCACATTCCTATCAAGACCAATAGGGAGAGATTTGCATTCTAAAATCACGAAAATCTTCCTCTGTGACAAGATAGAAGAAAAGGTGTCTTACAATGGATGTCTTATATTGTAGTCACTCTGTCGTTAACCTGAAGCCTCTGCACTGAATATAGAAGTTTGAAAGAACATGAAAATGGAGGAGTGAACTCTCCATCCAACAAAAATATATGGTTGTAAACTGTTCTTCCTTACTCCCTTAAGAATAACCAAAACTCAAGGACACTACCGCACTACAACAACTAAGCTCCTTTTAACTGGGTGGGGAGGGAGTATGTCAATTGCAATCTTGGCACCAGTAGGCAATTCACCAGTCCTAGTTATTCTAGTCAAGTTACTTTGAAATAATACTTCCCTCAATCACCACCATGTCACAAAAGACTAAAGAAAAACGACAAATGCGATGGGCCTCAAATCGTATTGCTCAATCACAAATTCCCCCCAAATATAAAGCTGCAGAAGTCACTGGGCTTGAGCACTGGCGGCCATACCTTAGCAAGCAGGTCCTCTCTGAAAATGTGTACCTTCCTTCACTTCCTTCACTAAAGGCAAGCAAGGATCTAATATTTAATTAAAGCGTTCACAGTATTGCCATTAGCAGCAGTGTCGTGTGTGCGATAACATACAATGGTTTTATACTAAAGATGACCATGGTCTCTCAAAATTTGCACCACCTATATCCCAAGGGCAAATGCACCACCCTGGCCCGCAATAGCATCCAGAATGGGCACCCTACGCTCTACTCATCTTGCAACCCAGTGTCTGCCTCCCCGTACCCTGGTTCCTCTATGCCATGCTTCCCGCTCCCGTTTGACTGGGGCAGCCCCGAGCTCCCAGGAGTTCCTAGGGTTACGCAGAGAGTCAAGCGTGCAGGCCGCCCTCGCCGCGCCACTGTTATCCCTTATCTCCCGGTAGCCCCACGTTCTTCCTTCGCCTTACAGGTCTCCGCTGTCCAGCCCACTCCTCCCTTTCATCGCGCGCGCTCTGGGGCTCTCAGGCCGGGGCCTCACCGCTTGGTTCGGTCCGGAATAGCCCAGTTCTCCCGCTTCCACTTCCCAACACCAAGCGGCAACGGTTGGCCCCGCGCCCCACGCTTACAGTCCACACGCCGCCGCCTACTGATGCCGAAAGCGGCTTCTAGGAACGCGCCATGTTCCGCGTCGCAGCTCTAAACGACGCGGACGCGCGAATATTGCGTCACCGGCTCCCAGAGCGCGTGGAATAGCAAAGAATGACGGCGATAGGACAACGGCGGGAAAAGGAAGGAGGGGCTTCCTCTTCGAAACCCAAGGCGCCGGGCATCTAGATCAGCAGTGTGCGCTTGCGCAGTATAGAGTGCAGGCAGGCTGGACTCCGCGGGATCTGTAACCATGGAAACCATAGTGCCGCGTTTCCCTACTCCTGAGAAAATCAATTGTTTCCTGGGTTGATTGAAGCTTAAATTAGAACCATTTTCCCTTCTGTAGTCTAGATATCATCTGCTAAACTGCACTGTTTCATGGGTCCTACTCTCATCAGTCAACCCCCTCATGAATATTTTTTAAGGTCCTAAACTTGCTGGGTGCTCTACTCCAAAAGGATAGCTAGGGTGGAAAGATTAAGAAGGAAGTTCAGTTCTCCCTGCCTCTGCTACTAGCTAGCTTAGTGATCTAAGTTTTCTTATCTCTAGAAAGAGAAGTTATGAAAAAAAAATAGAGATTAATAATAATAGATAACATTTCTGAGCATGTACAATGTAATGTACCAAATAGTTCTAAGTTCTTTATATGAATCATGTATTTTAATCCTCAAACCAATCTTTTGAGATGCTTTTTATTATGCCCATTTTACAGATAAAAACAAAAAACAAAAACAAAGCACAGAGAAGGCAAGTAACCTGCCAAAAGTCACACAGCTAGTAAGTGGCAGTGTTAGGATTTGAACCAGGCAGTAAGTCCTGCATTACAAAGATGTTCATCGCACAAGGCTGTTTTTAAAAGTAAATATGTAAAAAGTTTCTAAGTGACTACCAAGAAAAGAATGATTAAATCATGATACATGCATATATAATAAAACACAAATTGTCCATTAAAATTATGTTGACATGAATTTGTTGACATGTTAATACATTCACAATGCATTGGTGAAAGAGTAGGTTACGAAACAATATGTTCAGGATATTCTCTTTTTAAAATAAATGTATGCCAAAATGTTAATTTGTCATTAGTTAAAATTTAGAATTTGTCACTAGTTAAAATTATGGGATGTTTTTCTTTTTTGCTTAATTGTATCTTCTGATTTTACTGATAGGTAATACTTCTCAAATTTTAATTCTGCCTAGAATTACATGGAATCTTGATAAAATCACATCCTGATTCAGTTTGAGGTGGGACCTGAAATTCTTTGCTTCTAATGAGTTTCCAGTTAATGCCAATGCTGCTGGTCCACAGTCACATTTTGAATAACAAGGCTATAAGGAACGTGTGATATTCCAAAGTGGAGGAACACAGATTCAAATTTAGATGCATGCTTTATGGTAGATAGAATAAAATATATCCACATCCTAATACCCGAAATCCGTGACTATTTACTTTTCATGGCAAAAAGAATTTTGCCAGTGCTATTAAATTAAGAATCAGGAGGTGGGAAGATTAATCTGGATTATCCAATATAATCACAAGGGTCTTTATAAGAGGGAGGAAAGTATCAGAGAGAGATGTGACTGTGGAAGCATAGGTCAGAGCAATGTGGGGCCATGAGTCAAGGAATGCAGGCAGCCCAGAGAACCTGGAAGTCAAGGAAACAGATTCTCCCTTACAGCATCTGGAAGACACTTAACGCTGCAGATAATTTTAGACTTCTGATCCTTAGAATTCTAAGATAATAAATTTGTGTTGTTTTAAGTTATGGTTTGTGGTGAATTTTTTTACAGTAGCAATAGAAAAGTAATACATGCTCCAAAGTCATAGGCTTTCCAATTTGCTACATTTCATTTAATATTGCAACTTGTGTAAAATTGGGCCTTGGGCAACTCCATAACACAGCTCATTAGATACTTATAGATTAACTCTTACCAGGTTGTGAAAATAAGTTTTTGAGAAATTAATTGATCTGCCCCTGGTAATATAATTTGGAGCAGATTCAGTTTTGTTTATGATTTTTTAAAAACTTGAAACACTATGACTTTCAGTAAGGACTGATTACAGTAACTATGGTATGTTCATAAAATAGAATATTATCAACATATTAAAAATAGCAATGTAGATTTATATTCATTAGCATTAAACTAAACATGTCCATCATATTTAGTTAGGTAAGAATAGGAGCTTAGAAAATTTTTATATATACAAAGTCTTGGAAAATATGTTAATGACAATGAACTCTGGGTGGTGGGTTTTATGTTCTGAAATCTTGTTATATTATCTAGTTTTTGTAATGGTTAAGTATTATTTTAATAAACAAGAAGAAATAATAAAACTATTTCTAGTTTGGAAAAGGGTACATAAGAATACTCTGTACTATTTATTTTTTTAGGTGAAATTGGCATTTTTTTCATATACTACAAAAATGAAAATTGATTCAACTGTTTTTGGAAAATAATTTGTCAATATGTAGATCCAGGGACTAAAATGTTCACAGAGTTTGCCTAAATAATTATATTCTTGGAAATCTACACTAGGGAAATAATCCAAAGCATAGAAAATATCTTTCATGTATGCACTAAAATGTGTATGGCTTTATTTTTTACAACAATGGTATAAAAATGATTTAGTAAATTCTTATGCATTCACAAGGTGAAGTCTTCTGTAGCAGCTTTCAATGTTGGTCATCAAGACTGTATAACTTGGAAAAATGCTTTTTATTTTCCTGTATTTTATGAAAAAGAAAAGTAAGTTGTATTACTTCAACTATTTAGAAATACATATTGCTAAAACAATAAAACATGTCAAAATGTTCATAGACATTATTCCAGCATAGGGAGATCACAGGTAAATTTTTCATTTCTTTCTACTTTGTTTTTCAAGATCTTTGCAAGTTTGTTTTCTTGTTTTGTTTATAATGTAGTTGTCCTATGTTTGAGGCCCAGGAAATGCATAGAAAGGGAAAATAAAGTTAGTTTTACTTACTACATTTCTGTCGTTGTTACTTTGGACATAAATTTATGATCTGAAAATATCAGAACATGTCTATGGAAGAATCTTGCTCATAGTATTCAAGGTACATTATTTCCTTCAGCCAAATTTCATCAAAATTTTCTGTTAATAGACAGTACAGTGGAAAATAAATCTCTAGGTACTCTGAAACTGTCAAGCTTTGTGAGGCAGCATTTCATTTTAGCATTTAGATTTGGATATCATCACAATAATGTTTCATTGTTCTAATCAAATCAAACAGTTTGATATTAATTAGATTTCAATTTCATTTTTGTTTAATCTCGTTCAGGTGAATTATATTCCTTTCAAAGGAACATAATATTTCAGTGCTGACTCTGTCAAAAGTATGAAATTCAAACATTGTTTTATCACTTTTGAATACATTAAAAGTTACAAGAAACTATATTTTTTACAATAAAATGCTCACATTATATTTTTATTCTTTATTATATTCTCTGCACATTTAAAATGTTATCATTTAAAATATGCTGTGAATGTAAATAAGCATCTTCTACAAGAGCAAATGCTATTATAATTCTTTTTCAAAACATTTTACTAACAAAAAACTATAAGAACGTCAATGAATCAATTATGCACACACAAATTGAGAAAAATAATTATTTTTAATTAACAAAGGATATAAACATGAACCAGAGAAGCATGAAATTATTTTTTATAATTACAAAGCCATTCATAGCTGCAAAGATAACCAATACATTCCAGCATAAATTTCCAAAGCTCATTTCTTTAATGCAGCTCATATCTCAGCATCACACAATTCCCTAGGACTCAGGGGATCCATGTTGCATCCAATATTATCTCACTTCTGAATGATGCCTTGGAACTAACAGAAAAAAAAAAAATGGATGAAATTTGGCCAGAATACTAAGTGATCCCAATTATTTGAACGATTACTGTGTATTGATGATGGTAGCTTTCCCCATATATTTTCATTCCTGTAGAAATTCTTCAACCATTATTTTAGTGCAAAAAGTAGTGAATCCCCACCTTTAGTGTGCATCGGAATCTCCTAGAAGTTCTGATAAAATCTATTTGCCAGGGCCCAAACCTATTCTGATCCAGAATGTTTAGAGTGGGGCTTGGGAATGGGAATTCTCATTAATGCTATATTAGTTTGCTAGGGTTGCCATAAAAAAAACCAAAATACCCCAGATTGGGTGGCTTAAATGACAGAAATGTGTTCTTTAATAGTTCTGGGGGCCAGAAGTCCAAGATCAAGGTGTCGGCAGGGCTGGTTTCTCCTAAGGCCTCTCTTCTTAGTTTGCAGGTGGTCGCCTTCTCACAGTGTGCACACACATCCTTGTGTCTCCTGGTATGTCCAAATTTTATCCTTTTATGAGGACAGCAGTCAGATTGAATTCAGGTCACACCCTGAAGGCCTCATTTTAATAGTCACCTCTTTAAAAGCCCTATTTCCAAATATAGAGATTAGGGCTTCAACATAGGAATTTGGGGAAGGAGGGAACAATTTAGCCCATAACACCTGTCCTAGTATATCTGATGCAATTGGCTCAAGGTTCACAGCTAGCAAACACCAATTTAGTCTCTAGCTAAGCTAAATGTGCACATTCACTTCATTCTTTTAGTTTATATGGCTTAAAATATGACAACTCTTCTAGCCAGGTCTTGTTATATTATTCCAAAAGAAAATTATCATTTGGTTTCCATTCTTATTGCCTCCTATGCTACATAAAATAGCCTCTCACACTCACGCTCTTGATCTTTCTCCTCTACTTTTTCTTCATACTTATCACCTCTTGACATAATGTTTTACCTGACTAGATTATTAGCTCCACTTTGCTTTGCTCATCGCTGTATCCCCAGTGTGCAGAACAGTGACCCAAGAAGATGAGTATGGCTCCGATCCCCAGTATGCAGAACAGTGACCCAAGAAGATGAGTATGGCTGAGATGCCTTCTGTAAACTAAAAGGCAAGGTCTTCTGAGGAGGAGCTGGGGAGGTGGCAAGGAAGGAGGACTGAGAAGAATTAAGGTTTGAAGAACTTTATGGAGAATGGGAGAGGAAGGTTAGAGGGAATTCAAGAAGAGAGGCTGTGCAGGGTTCAGAATTCAGCTAAATGTGGTCTATTAATGCCTCCTATCTTCACTGTTGTGTGATTCCCAGCAGCTCTCAAACCTAGACAGGAGCAGTGACAGCAAAATGGTTACCATTCCTCAGTGACCACCCTTGCTCCTTAGCATACATCTTAGCCCTTTCACAATAAATCCCTATTTACCTTACCTATTTAGTCCTCAGCTATACCAAGTTTCTTTTTCTTCCGTAAACATCTTTATATCTTGGCTTTGTTAATGCCATCCTCTTTGAATCCCCAACCTTTTCTGGCTAACTTTTGTTTGTCCTTTAAAGACTCAGCTCAAATATTAGATTTTGAAAATGTTCCCCAGTTTCCTCAAATATTAGTCATAGTGCTATGGTCATAGCTATTCCTCTTTTAAAACACACAGTCTTTGGAATATACACCTACATTCAAGATGAGGCTATCATTTTTACTGTGTGATGTTCAGCAAGATATTAAACATTTTTATTCTCCAGTTTGCTCATCTGTAAATGGATATAATGATAAGACATATTTCAGAGAACTGTTTGGAAAGGTTAAATGACATAATGTACTTAAAGTACCTGGGACATAACTGATCAGCAAATGGTGTTATTATTGCAATTATTTGTCTCCCACTCTTGATAATTCTTTAAAAGCAGGGATCATGTCATGTTAACCTTTTTATTCCTAACATCTGATACAGTGGCTGGCACACTAGATTCTCCAGAATTGTGGAATATAATGATGAGTAATGGAATGAACTAGGTGGTAGAAGATGCTACTAGGGTATACAAGTTTTTGCCTGAGTTAAAACAACAGCAAAGAAAGACCAAGGCTTGGAAATGCACACACAAATTGTACAGGGAAAAGTCATCTTTGTTAATGACAGAAAAAAAACTGTTTCTTCAAGGAAATTGGGTACATACAGAAACATTAAAAACTGAAAGCCAATACACTGGCAGGCAAAAGTGACATGGACCTCGTACTCATGGAGCTTATAGTTGGATACGTTGTCCTACCATAATACCCAATGCATACCAATTACCACATTTACTGAGTTTTGGACTTTTTGTCTCCCATGCTACTTAAAATAGCCTCTCCCACCCTCCACGTGGATCTCTTTCTCCTTTGCTTTACTGTTTTCTTCACACTGACATAAACTGTGGAATAAACTATTTAACTTTGAATCTCCAGCACCCGGCAGTGTTTAATACCTAACTAGAGCACAGTAAACGTTTGGGAAATGAATAACAGGGCATAAAAGGAAGCGAGGCAACTAGTAGCCCTAGTGGCACTAGACACTTACTGTACTCTTGGAGTTCCTTTCCACAACGCCAGAAGGGGAACACTCCCCCAAAGGAGCAAACTCCTCATCCCAAGGTGCTGGGTTTCCCACCCCAAAACTGCTAGGAAACAGGAGCGAAGCACGTGACAGAAAGAAACCTTTTCTGGACTTCAGCGATCCTGGAACCCGGCCTGACACAGCATCCACAAAGCCTAATCACATTACATAACATCAATCTCCACCGAAACCTGTTGAACCAACGGGGTGGGCACAGGCACGACAGGCTCCGCCCCCATTCTAAACTAGCCAATCCAAACTGCCAGAATCGGTAGCGCGGTGCCTTCCGGGATCTGTAGGCTCGCGAGGTTAGACTTCTCTCTAGCTCGCGACTACGATTTCCCGCGGTTACTGGGCTCCAAAGTTGGCCCCTTTCTGGAGGCGGAGCCCAGAGCGAACGGGGTGTGACGGGTCCTCGCCCCTCTCCCTCGTAGCCGGGAGTACAGTGGAAGTTGCGGGCGGAGGTTCCCACGTGGTGCGGTGACTCCGGGTAGCCGGCTTTGGTCCTCGCTGACTTCGTGGGCCTTGTGGGCCCGCTGCCTTCAGAGATGCCGAAGATCAAGTCAGGGGCGAGCGGTCGCCGCCGCGCGCGCCAGGAACTGCGCCGGGACCTGAAGAGCGCGGGAGGTGGGGACAGCCAGGAGGGAGCTGGGGTCGGGTCGAGTCGAGTCTTCCGGCAAGACCGAGGTCTGGGCTGGGGCAGTGAGGTTGGCCGGGCCCGCGCTCAGCGCGCAAGCCAGAGGTTCCTGGGGCGCCGGCTGCAGGCCCAGCGCGCTGCCTCTGGGTTCCTGTCCACCAAAGGGATTGAGTTAAACAGAGTGTGGGTTTCGGCTCGAAACATGATATTTGGTGCCGCTTGTTGGAGCAGGTATCTTCCGCTCACCAACCTGTTTTCTGCTCCGGAACGGTCTACTATCTAATTTCAGTTGGGAAATTAAAGCTGTTTCTTGTTTCTTTCAGGACTCATGTTCAACACGGGGATTGGGCAGCACATTTTGAAAAATCCTCTCATTGTTAACAGCATTATTGAGAAGGTGGGTGTGAAAGAGGAAAGGTAGTTCTTGGGTTATTTATTTTATTCTTAGGGATATTTAAGCGCAGAGAGGAGGCCTGGCACAAAATAGATGCTCTATAAATAATTGTTGAATGAATTGAAGAATTGTCTAGGATTCACAAGCTTGTCTTCTGCATGATTTGCTTTATTCTGTGGGTCTGGGTTTCTACTGGCTCCAAATCCTTTTTCTTTCTATAAATTATTTACTTTATAGCTGGACATTTGTTCAATTCTAGATGATTATTCTATTCAAAATCACTTTATCTAGGCACTGTCTATGACTGTTAGTTTTTATTTACTCCAGAGCCTAAAGATAATGTCTAAACAGACATCATAGAAAGTTTGTTCGCCCCGAGAAACTTGTATGGTACAATCCAGCTCCACATATAAACTCTTTAGAGTATTCTTCCTGCGTGGTCTCTTATTGTTACCGATGATTGGGTGCTAGGACATGAAATGTAGGTGGTGCAGATTACTTTCATGGCTACAAAGAACGCATCCTGGAGCTGTAGAAAGAGCTTTACATAGTCAAAGGATCTCACCTTGACTTCCTGTTGTTGGCAAAATGAGGATTTTTAACCTTTTTGGCTCATGGATTCCTCTGAGCATCTGATGAAAGCTGGGGACCCAAAATAACGCAGCTGTATGCATACAAACACCCACTTTTACTTACAATTTCTAGGTATTCCTGCATTCCTAAAACCATACATGGGTTGAGAATTGAAGAATTCTGGTACAACACACTATGGTTCTCAACAAGGTCGTTATTTTCCAGTTTGAACTTATCGATAACAAAGTTGTTAATAAGATGCTATCAGAATCATTTCCAAGGTAGAAAGTAAATGCCAATCCCAGAACTGCTCTCCTGCTTTTCTGACTCCTAAAATTTTCTGACTTCTAATTATTGTCCCAAGTTAGGAGAGATGTTACATTTCCACTTGCAAATGTTAATGGAATAAATTAGTTAAGCACATAGATCATGAATGAATCTCCTAAAAATGAAATAAGTATAAAATCTCTTAATTGAGTGCTTTTGAGCAAAGCTGTTCAGGTGTAAGTTAAATTATGTATTGAGATGTGCCAGTGAAGCTGAAGTGGTTGTGTTTGCTTATAGGCTGCCTTAAGACCAACTGATGTGGTGCTGGAAGTTGGACCTGGAACTGGCAATATGACTGTTAAGTTGCTAGAAAAGGCAAAAAAGGTAAAAAGAATATTTAGTGTTTAGAATTAGAAATGACTACATGAGTAAGCTCAGGTGGTTTACCCATATAAATCTTTTAATTAATTGCTATTATTTTAACAGTTACTCTTGATCCTTTGCTAGAAACTTTGTCTTAGAAAATATGGGTGAAATCAGTGAAGGTGGTCAAAAGGTACAAACTTCCAGTTATAATAAAGAAGTCCCGAGAATGTAATGGACACCATGGTGACTATAGTTAACAAAACTCTACTGTATGTTTAAAGCTTGCTAAGAGAGTAGATCTTAAAAGTTATCACAAGACAAAAAATTTTGTAACTGTAGTGCTGGATAGACATCTTGCAGCGTATACACATATATTATTATTATGTTGTACAACTGAAACTAATGTTATATGTTAATTATATCTCAATTTTTAAAAATGGATTAAAAGAAAAAATATGAGCTATATTAGGAAAACAAATCACATTAGACATTTCAATACAGGGAAAGTAGTATAGGGAACTGATTACATGATTGTTACAGAACTAGAAGAATGAAATGAGAACATTGAGGTAACCCAAGAAAAGTAATTCCAAAGAGCAGCTACCACCTCGAGGCTCGGGGAAATAAAGTAAGGAGGTTGGAGATATTGGAACCTAGAACTTTGGAAGAGGAGATATGAAGAGTTGGAGCATAGGCTTCAGAGACTGGGGTGTCACCTGGCTGCTGATAGTACTGTCTTTGTCTTTTGGATGACCCAGTTTCTAATTAAATGGAACCATTGTTGTGTCCTCTGGTGGAAGTAGGCAGCACATTTTAAAGAACTTATCTGAAGAAAGTTTAATGGAGACTATTGACAAAATGTGGGAATGGAGTTAAAGGGAACCAGTAAGCATTAGTGAAACACCCAGGGACTAGCAACAGCAGATAACAGTTGCCATCTACAGCCTCAAGTGATAAGAAGAGGGAACTGTGTTATGGAGCCATTGAAGAGGGGAACACAGCCACTGCTAGAACATCTGCAAGGCATGGGCAAGCATTAGGAAATTTACAGCTTCTACCCTTGCACCCTATAATGCTGGAACCTTTCATTGACAAATTCCTACCAGAAGTCAGAGGGTGAGGGAGCTGGACTGCATCACCCTACAGGGTACAGAGAAAGCTGAGAGAGGATCCAGGAGCCAAACGGACTAAGTAGGACCTATGTCTACTCTGTAGACATGGTCTTCCTGGGAGTAATTAAAACCTCAGCTGATATTGAATTTAAAAGACAATTTCAGCCTTATCTGGTATCCCTTTTCTTTACTTGAGAAGTTATCAATGCTATGTATTCTGGACTTAATAGATGAGAAAAATGATATACTCATTCTTGGGGTGGTTGTCGTGTATGCTTCTAAGAATGTTTACTACCCAGACATTTTGTTTCTTTTTCATCTGTGCAGTTATAAACCATGAAGCCAGACGAGCATGATAATTCTGTCAGTCATTTAGGTAGAACTCTCATGTAATCTCGTTGTCCACTTTTCTGGGTGATGTTTCTTGTTCGAAATTGTAGAGAATAATTAAAGGAATATTGATGGTAGAATTGGGAAAAAGAGATTTAATTCATACAAATCACATAAGAATTACTGTTGAGATCAAAGTTTTATACTCCATAATTACCCTAATTTTTTTTTTTAATTTAGGTAATTGCCTGTGAACTTGACCCAAGGCTAGTAGCAGAACTTCATAAAAGAGTTCAGGGCACGTGAGTATTCATAACAGAATTAAAGTGCAGTTCAATCTCATAAAAGAATATTATTCTAATTACTTTTTTCTTATTATCAGGCCTCTGGCCAGCAAACTTCAAGTAATGGTGGGTGATGTGTTGAAAACAGATTTGCCATTCTTTGATGCTTGTGTGGCAAATTTGCCTTATCAGGTATGTTTTTAACATTATACTAAATGTTTCTCTGGTGTGTCTTTCCCAGAAATAACTAGTTAATTCTCTTACAGATCTCTTCTCCTTTTGTCTTCAAGCTGTTGCTGCACCGACCTTTTTTCAGGTTTGTTGACAAACACCAAAATTACTGCCAAATCTTAGACTGACAGTTTAGACCACAAACACAGACAGCCAAAGATTAAAGTTAATTCAGTTGAAAAAGTACTGGACAATTTGTTTTGTAGAAAATACCGATTTTCGTGGAGATTTTACTCTCTTTTCTTTTTTCAATTGACAGTTACTTGGGGGAGGTATACTGTAAGTTAGTTCTGCTTCTGAGACCAAAGGACCTTTCCTTATTTTCTCATCCTCTTGCCATTAGCTCAGGTTAGACCTCTTATTACCTTATGTCTAGACAATTGTAGTGGCCATCTAAGTTGCTTCTAGTACATTCTATAACAATGATTTTCAAACTTCAAGTCAAAAACCCCTTAGTGGTTATAAAATAAATTTAATGAGTCACGACTGTCATTTTTTAAAAATGGAATAGAATAGAATGTCAGTAAGTCATGACATTGAATAGAATGTGTCAGTGGGCATACATTGCCTGTGGTCCTACTGATTATAGCTTTATAAAAGTTTTGTTTGAGTTACATAAACATATACATAGAGATATTTGTGGCCTGGGTTACAATGTCAGATTTTTTTTTAGTGCAACGTGTGATCAAAAAAGTTTGAAAGTTGAAACCAGCTTTAAAGATGATCTGTTCAAGCTTCCTCCAAAAACCTCTCCATTTCTTGAATAAAAAGTCCATGTTTCTTAACCTGTTAAATCGGGACCCTGATTTCGCAACCTACCTGTCTTACCTCAGCTCTACCATAAGGGTGTTAGCTACCCCGTGAATATAGTTTGTCTACTGAGCCACTTTTGGTTTGGTTTTGTCTTCCTAGAAAGGGTGATAGACTAGTGTTGATCTGAAATACTTTCTCATCTGATCATTGAGGAGTTGCATTTGGAAGGGATGAGAAGTGCAGCCATTATAAAATTAAAAGGCTAACTGGATCATTTTGTGGTAATAAAGCTAAGTGTTCTACCTTCTAACCTGGTGGACTAATTGCCATGAACCATAGATACTGCTTTGCTCTATTTCCTGGCCAAGAAAATCTATTAAAGTTCAAATAAATTAATAAAGTGACCATTTTTCTTATTCCTTTCTGCTGTCTTTTCAGATGTGCTATACTTATGTTTCAAAGAGAATTTGCTCTCCGACTGGTTGCAAAACCTGGAGATAAGTTATACTGTAGACTCTCAATTAATACACAACTGTTAGCACGTGTGGACCATCTGATGAAAGTAAGTAACTATTATTGAAATAATGTGACTTAACTCATCCTTGATCATCTAGCTGTGCCTTCTATGAGAACATATTTGATTACTAATTTATATTTTTGAGAGGACTACTTAAACACTTTATAATTAACAGGTTGGAAAGAATAACTTCAGACCACCACCCAAGGTGGAATCCAGTGTTGTAAGACTTGAACCTAAGAATCCACCACCACCTATCAATTTTCAGGTGAGATTAAAATACTGGGTCATTCAATAAAGGAGAAAGAAAGTCCATGCTGGAAGATGTATACCTATAGGACCAGAGAAGTACTGAGTCAACTTAAATGTCCTAACAGGAAAATATTAATTATGATACATCCCTTGATGGAAAAGGTGGAATAATTTGACTCAAGATAGTTATGAAGACCACAAAAAAAGCGTGGAAAATGTTTGCAAAAGGTAAAGAGATTAGAATGCCACTGCATTTTGCTGAAGATAATAGCTGTGGAAAACATCTCTATTTGAATAAGACATGGAAAACAATAAAATGAAAGTAACTGTTAAGAGTAATATTATGGGTAATACTTTTTAATCAAAATTCTATTTTTGCGATTTAAAGACAGGAAAGCCAGGTCACTTGATATGCTTGCTACCTTAGTGCAATCACTTTGGATCAAACAATTGCTTGTGTGGTCAATAACTGGAGGTAAATGGAGTGGCTTGTCAGTTACTCCTTCAAGGTGTACTGTAAAGGATATATTCTAACCTGTTTTGAATCATGTTTTTTAAAAATGACGCTTAGATGCCAAAATGCCATATTGTTCTTTGTTTAGATGTGGAACAGTTATATATTTTTTCTAATTTTTAAAATTAGAAAAATTTAAAAAATTTTTAAAGTGAGGATAAAATACTCCAGTGAGGTATACACAAGTTCAAAAAGGTATACATCTTACTTCTGCATATGTGTCAGCCAGATCAAGATACAGAACATTTTCATCACTACAGAAGGTTCCTTTCATTTTTATGTATTAAAAGACAAAATAATACCTAGCAGGCCTAGGAAAGTTTGATATTTTTAAGGAAATATCCATCTTCTATTTCAGGAATGGGATGGCCTAGTAAGGATCACCTTTGTTAGGAAAAACAAGACACTGTCTGCTGCATTTAAGTAAGTATTTCACTAATCTAAAATGCATGAAGGACCAGAGTTCCAGATACTGTGCTAAGTTCCTGGAGTTGGGAGTTAGATCAAATTTTTTGGTAAAAAGAAAAAAAAGTTGATCACACAACTGCCTAATTTTTCTTTGGAAAAATGGAGGAATGATGGACCCCTGCCACATTTAAGATTTGTGCAGTTTTATTAACTTGGAAAAATATAATAGCATTTGGGTACTAAGGGCGAAAGAAGATGAAAGCCTTAATTTTAGCTTTTTTTTTTTTTGAGGTGATGTTTTGTGGAGTCTAGAATTTCTTTAAAATTTGAGATGTTCATTAGGACTTTTAAACATAACTACGTAGTGTGATCATTTTGTAAGTGTAAATATTAAATACATTTTTTAGTTTCTTAATTTTGCCATATAAAACATAGATTTAATCTTAAACTGAAAGGAAATTATTGATAATCTCTCATTTTGGAATAATAATAGTGATGTCATTTATTTATGCTACAGGTCAAGTGCAGTACAGCAGCTGTTGGAAAAAAACTACCGAATTCACTGTTCGATCCATAATACTGTAAGCAGAACATTTCTCTGTGCTTTCAATTTGTTTTAAAATGTCCATTCCTTTTTCATCTATCATTACAAAATTCATTTTGTACATTCCATAAGATCCTTAAAAGACAGCATGTAATATATAACTAACACAGCTTTAACTCTAACAGGTCAGTGCTGATGTATATCCTGTGCAACAGATATGAGCAGCCTTCATTACTTCACTCTGTTTACTTTATTGAGCCAGATTCAACTGAGTCATAATTTCCTGAAAGGTTTAGGCTTGTATAGCTTGCATAGCTTGAAATAATTGTGACTATCCCTTCTTGTTTGTTGCTCATATAGCAATTATAAAGTTACCATTTCTTAGTAACTTTAATACCCAGAAATTGAAAATAATTAGAATATAGACTGAATAGCAGATTTCCAGTTGTGAACCTCATGCCCCTTAACTTGTGCAACATTTTCTTTAACTGATTTTGTCTGTGACCACATACATATACCTGTATAGAATGACTATGTAATGTTTGATAACTTTTCTTTTAAATTAATTAAAGAGCAGATAAAAGCAAATTTCCTTTTTATTTTTGGATTCAGATCTTACGTAGTTTAATGTACCACATTGCTACCTCCATTTTCTTTTATGAACAAACTCATTAAATATCTGCCTTAGAAAATATTAAGCTGGATTAAAAAAAATCTTTGAAAGATGTCAAGTATGATATATTTAACATTCTCATGGGTTGGAGAAGTCCTCTTTGAGAAAAATTAGCTGGTAAAATGAGATTTGTGCCAAGAAAATGTGTTAAAGGAGTAACAATTGCTTTAAAATCTAGTTTACAGATCTAATTATTTTATGCTATGAAGTACTTTGTGAAGCCTGAAACTGATAACTATTTTAGAAATTTTAAGAAAAAGGGCAATATACATTAACTCATTCAAGATCTTCTGAGCATTTGGTATGTGCTAAAAGATCAGCCACTTAACAAATTAGAGATCCAAGTCTTATCTGCACATATAGGTTTTCTAAACTGTCGTGAACAGATGGATGATGACTATTTTGACTTACTGAGCTAAAAAAAAGAGTCGAGGTGACTTCATTAAAGATATGTTGTTCATTTATTACGAATCTTATATTGATAGATAATACCAGAAGATTTCAGCATAGCAGATAAAATACAGCAAATCCTAACCAGCACAGGTTTTAGTGACAAGCGGGCCCGTTCCATGGACATAGATGACTTCATCAGGTAATTACATTTTTCTTTTCTTAAATGTTTACATTTCTTTACTGTGACACCTTCAGATTAGAGATTTAAAGGCTTTCAAGCAGTATAAGGTGCTACCTGGGAGTTATTGCATAGCACTTCCATGGCATGGAATAGTATTTGGTGTAGAAGATAGAGGCTAGTTAGCTGCAGCAGAATGAACATTTTAAGAACAGTAGTAAATAACAGTCCTAGCCTGGAGATAGCCTCTGTGTCAATGTGTGTTGTGGTGTGTGTGCTCCTCCTCTCCAGCTCCCTTCCCCAACTCCCATTCATAGTCTTAACAGTTTGTCTCTTCAAGTAGCCTGTAAGGTAGAAGGATCATAATACATGTAGTTGGAGTTCATTCTTTCTTTATTGAGAATAGCTATTATTAAATAGACTAACCATGAAAGAATCAGTTACAATCATATCTGGTTATCATTTCTAGCTGGTTTAGTAACATACTTACTTTGTAGACTGAGGCAAGTTCTGCACACCTAAAGGGTGTCATAATCATCTGGGCAATGTACACTAAAATTTGTTTTTCTTGAATTAAACAAGTAAGGCTCATGAAAACAGAGTCAGGCTTAAATTACCCAGGTAATTATTAATCTGTACTCACCGTTTTTAATCACTAACAATTTGATTTCCTAATAAACCATCCCATACTGCACAGTTTTTGCCTCTTAACCAATTCATTTTTAAGGCTTCCATATTCTAAGGGCTGAATAAAAAGTAGATTATTAACAAAAGTCATTGGTTTGATTTTTCTAAACACATTTCTATGTAACTAAGACAAATGGGTTCATATTTTATATTGGCGGGTTAGTAATACCACTGAAGTTTTAATTAGATGTTAATCCTATAAGTACCGATATCTCACTTTTTTAGACATTTTAATACATCCTGACCTGTTTCTACAGGCCAAACTGGAAATAACCTCAGGTCTAAATAAAAATATTTCATCGTATTTTCTTCATTCTCACAAACTTTCTTCAAGATAATTAAGCATGTGCAGTTTGCTAACTAGGATCTGATTAAGTACATAGGTAGGTATCCAGAGAAAAACATGTAAATACTTAATTTGAACTCTGGTAATGGCTCAGAGAGGAAGCATGGACATATATGTAAGATTAGTTATTCATCTGTCTTCTCATTCCAGATAGCTCTTGTTCACTTATCATGTTGAAATGAAACAAATGCCAATGATTTCTTAAGTCTGGGATAGTGGAGGTCTAAGGCAATTTTAGTCAAATTCATCTTAAGATATATAGGCTATGATAAAAAAGTACCAAAAAGATGTGGTTTAAACCAATGTTTAGTTGAGGAAGTTTCTTTAATGACTAGTGTGAGGTGTGGGTGGGCTTCATAGGTTTGCTGATGTTTTCATATTTTAAAATTTATGGTGTGAGAACTATATGCACTGCCATGTGCTACAAGTTAGCTTTTCAATAATTGAATTTGGTTTCTTTTTTCAGATTGCTACATGGATTCAATGCAGAAGGTATCCATTTTTCTTAGGTATCTGGAAAATAGAATTTTCAAACTCAAGAAACGAAACTGGAATTATATCTTTTTAATGATTTGAGAAGATGAAATATGTTTTTCCTGCACTGGGACACTGTGCTTGACTATTTTTGATTTAATATTGCTGTTGTCAACACTTATTACTCTGAATTTTTAAGGTAGTTATGTCCATTTAAGTACCAAAGTTGTTTTGATTTTGGTTTGTTTTTAATATCTAACATAGGGCAAGGTCCAATCTGAACATAATCTTCAAGTTTAAGAGCCGCAGACACGCACAACTTTACACTCAAACTTATCATTTCTAACAGGTTATTGTATAAAGATGTTACTTTCCTATTTTTCATGTTATATATTATTGTGAGGATCTCTAGGTCTTCAGCTCTTTAGGCCTATGTCACTCAGGTGTAAAAATTAAAATATGCTTAACTTAGTCCCATATACCCATGCCATTTCTTCTTGTTATTCATGTGTATAGTAAAACAACTGCTCCTTAAAATGTTTGTTTTCTCTCATTCTGTTTATCCTATACAACTTCTATCATTGCCTACCCCTTGAGCTATCCTGTAACATCATAGGCTACACCAGGGTTCTGGGTAAGCCTAAGTCAGCTACTGAGATCACGTAGTGCCAGACATATTACTTCTGGGCATGATTCCTTACCTCTGAAATGAAGGTGCTGAACTAGAATGTGAAATGAATGATAAGATTGTATGATTTTTCTTGGGGAGACAGTCATAAGTTAACAAAATCTCTAAAGGTTTTATAAATCAAAACTGGCTTTAAAGTTAAAATCTGACCTTCAACTTCAAAACACATAAAACAAAATTCAGCTAACCTTTCCCCCACAAGTACAAGTTCCCAGTATTCATATGACTTCTGGACAATTAAAATTTTGAGTACTTTTTCATAAATATGATGCTTAGTTTTAGGCTATTTTAAAAATATCTGGTTTAGATTTTCAGTAGATGTCATAATCAAGTCTTAATTAGCTACTATTAAACCATTATTGATATAATACTAAGTGTTAATGTATTTTAATAAAGAATTATAATAGCTGATTATTTTATTTATGTAAGGAAATAAAAATATCTTCATTGATATTTGGCTTGCTTTATACCTAACAGAAGTGTTTCCAAATTATTTTAATACAGGTACATTGAGTAAACATAAGGAAAGATAAGTTGTTTACCTTGACAGATATTTTGAAATCCGATTTTAAAGTGATATATTAAAACATTCCTATATTATTAAAATGTTTGTTCTAGTTATTAATAGGGATATCAGCTTTCAAGTCTGAGAAAGTAAAGAATGTTTAATCCAGATCCAAAAAATTCTTTAAATAGCTGCATCAAACCACTTTTGTTACATAAATATTAAATATACTTAAGAGTAGGTTTTTTAAAAATATCACAAAACTGCTTACTTTACAAAGTTCACCTGTACCATCTCTATACTTACAGGAAAATTTTAAGATTTAATTCCGCTTTTCCTCTATTCCTTAGGAACTTCTGCTGAAGTTTAGTCTCTTTTCTGGCCTTTTGTTTTACCTATGTGTAAAACCAAAGGACTGGATTATACTACCAAGATCTTTTCTAGTACTGATTTTGTATATACCTTGATTACTGATCAGAACAAAGCCATTATAGGATAAGGCAGCATATTTGGATATAAAGGGACCTTCCAGAGATAGTACCCATGTAATTTACATAATAAATTAAGACTAATCTATTGAGCTTTAAAATGAGCAAGCTCCTCTTTTTATTGCCCTTTGAAGGTTGGTTAGCCTCAAAAACTACCTTTTAAACAGCCTCTGTAAGGTCAATAGTAACAGTTCTCCACTCTTCCTTTTCTCTTTGAAATAAACACAAATAGAACATATCTTATAGCTGCAAGAAAACCTGAGTCCTTTCCAAAACAAAGGTGATTATATTGAAGAAAATTATCTCTAAACTCATTCCATAGACTTCATTTATTAATGAGCACATCGTCAAAATCTACGTTTGTTCTAGATTTCAAGTTTACAGAGGAGCATTTCAACATGGTGTTAGGATTTCCCACAACTACCCTCTGAATTCTATGAACAGTGAAGTTGGGAATCTGGCTCATGTGACTCTCTATTCATAGCTTCCTTTGGCTCCTATGAATGAGCTAGCAGTTCCCTAGAGTAAATCAACACAAGAAAGATATCCTTGGGAGATTTTTTGTTGTTAATCTACTCCTGGACTCCTAGGAACAGAGGGAAAACTCCTAGAGAGATATAGAAATCTTTTAACAAAATATTTACATGAAAAGTGGCCAGCTTTTTTCCTTGGAGTAGCAACCTGTAAAAATAAGTGCCACCATTTAAAAAGTAGCATACCCTAGACCAGCTTATCGGTGACAATATGGTGACTCTCACCACATAATCGTGAAACATCACACATTAGGTAATGGATAGAGCTTGGGTAAGATCTGCCTTTTAAGGCAGTCAACTCTTTTTTTAGCTTAATTCTTTTTCAAGGGAGTAATGTACTGTCTACACTTGGCTTAAACTAACAATTCTATTATGGACTACTTTCAATGTACATGTAAATGTTCATGCATCAGAAGCCAATTTCCTTTAACAGTACATTTAAAAGGTACATTTTGGGGTGCAAATGGACACTTGAACTTAAGAGTAATGGTATTGGTAAGGGTCAAATTGCACTATTAGTCTTGTTAATACCACACCAAAACACACACTGCATATATATGTATTACCCTAAGATAAAACTCTTCTCAGAATTTCATTACTTTTTATTATACACCAACTAGATTATATTTTAGTTCTTTACAAAGAAAATGCTAAGAAAATTATATCCACATGTTATATGGTTTTAAAATCATAATTCCAGATTTCTTTACATATAAGATGGAGTGGTCCAGCAGCTATGTCCACTGTCACAGACTTTAGTTCCATTCAATGATATGGCACATCCTGCAAAATTAACTAGTCACACACAAAAAATGTCTCAAATACAGTAAAAATGTACACACAATAAAGGTAAATTTACAATGACAAATAAGGAATGTAATTTATCTTGGCTGTGCTTCAGAATTTTAGGGTCAATAGCCTTAGTCAAGGCACAAAGCAGGAAGAGGTGAGCACAGCTGTCTCTAGGAGTGGGCAAGGTATGTACAATCACTGATGAGGTATGCATGCACGCAAAGGATTTAAAACTGTTCAGTCTTGCTACGAAAATTGAACCGAGTTAAAAGGAAATGCTGCGGCTTCCCCCTACTATTCACCTCCAGATTAAGTCCACAATCTTACTTCATCACATAGAAAATAAAATTGGCAAGGATCTCCAAAAGTAAATCACTATTTGGGTAAATGAAATAAAATGCTTCAATATTCCCAAATCTTGGTTGTGCCTCCTGGGCTAGAAGCATTTTGTAGACAAAGTTGTGTTTCACAAAACTGAAATGTCATTCAGGTGAAGGGACAAGACACTTTCCACAGACACTTAAAATTTCAAACTTTCAAACGGCCTTTACAGCTGAACTATCATATGTTACAGTATTGAGGGTTCTGGGGGTCCTATAGCAGCAAATGCCAATTTAAAGGGCACGGGGTCTCTTCGGGTTGATTTGCTTGCTGGCCTGTTCTTCTTCTTGTAGAGCTGCACGAAAAGATTTCACTTTATCTTGGAAAAAGAAGAATAAGAGAATAAGTATTGTATAACAATACAATATACAACTTTATGGGTCCTATCAAGTCAGCTCTCTTATTTCATAACATTTACTCAAGATTTTTCCTTTTCTTCTCTGCTGTCCAGACACTCAGAACTAAATACAATGCTCAACTAAAGCAACAGTTTCATTAAAGATTTCTGGAAATACCTGCTTTTTTTCAATATTCAACAGGTTTCTGTTTTGGACACATTTTACAGTGTTCAATTTTAATTTATTTGAATTACTTTTAGAATGCAGACAGGCAATATATATGTGTAAAATATGTACAGTCACATCCAAAAAGAACATGAATCTTATTAAACTAAAATTGACATTTCTTCTCTCAATATTAGGAAATTTCTACTCCCAACTCCTATTTTACATTTTTAAGTTATGAAACTTAAAAAAAAACAAAACTTAAGTTTTAAAAAAGAAACATTTTTCCTCATACACAAGGAATTGTAAAAGGAGATGGGGAATTAGAGGAAAATGCATTTCTTGGTCTTACAATTCTGTCTTACTGTCTACCATGTACTGATTCAGTCACTGAAGAATAAAAAGTAAACTGGGGGCAAATAACAGCAGTGAAGATTTTTTAAAAAATCTAAAATGGTGGTTCTCAACCAGGATGATTTTTGTCCAAGGACATTTGATAATGTCTAGATATTTTCTGTCACAACTAATTAAGGAAAGAAACTAAGTTAATGCTACATAATCTAGTCTGAAGAAAATGCATACAGAAAAGTTGCTTGTGAGTTATGGCAGAAAGATGATCAAAACACTTTAAATCAAGGCTTGAATATAAAGAATATGAAAAACTAAATTTTAGAAACTACATCTGCACAAACAATTCTGAAATTGGGGAACAGTCACTACTAACTCTATAGGATATAATTTCAAATAACCAACTTCGTACAGGACTTAGTTTAAAAATTTAAGCAGTTTGGTGCTTAAAAGCCAGCCATCTCAATCTGGTTCAAATTGCATTGCAAGTGCACACACATATGCCCACTTGCATATAAATGGAGACAGCTAATTTGTGTATGCCTAAGAAATTAGCATATACAGTAAATGCATATCTGAAGCTGCACAGATAAACTAATTAAAAAGCCAAGAAGACATGACATGTGGGTAAGCCACATACTTTACTTCTCTTCATAAGCAAAGTAGAAAGAATAGTTTTCTTGAAATCTTTATTTTTTAAAACAAGTATTCCAAGAGAAAATATGACACAAGATGTATAGAAAAGAGATGTAGATAGGAGGCTATAGAAAGATGACCCTAGGAAAAGATTTCTGAAAAGCCTTGGCCTACCAAACTAAAAATGTGAATGTGTATATAAAATTTACAAATTTGTTAAAATACATTTTCCCTCTATAATCATAATATCTTTATCTTCTCAAAAGATTAAAGACATGACTACAGAGCACTTGAAATGATACTCCATGTTTCTTTTTTAGAAATAACAGAATGGTTGGTTTGTCTATATAACTCTAAAAAGATGTTAACTGGTATCCATAATTTTCACTTCAAATGTCCTCCTGAAATATGAAATCCTCCCATTAACTACATACAAACATTAAGCAGATTTCGAACACTAAAATGAAAAAAGAATTACCCCGTAGCTCAGTTAAAATGTCTATTTTTTGCTCAAGAATAGCTTCAAGTTGCGTAGCATATGAATCTACATCATAGTCTACTTCTTCAGTCATCTCTAGGAGAGCCTTTTCATCTTCTAACCATCGAATAGATTCCTAAAAGGACAAAAATGCAATAATCCAATAAGTCTCTAAGACAGAATCAAATTTATAAGTTTTATATATGGTAAACATCAACTATACTCAAGATGGTATTCGCTAAAATATTAATAACCATAAAATATACAGTAAAATTAAGAAATATTTCCTTAAATTCAAACACAAAGACAGACCAAGCAAGATGACTTCATTTTTCTACTTTTACTCTACCTTGGGTCGGGGGTTAGTTAGAGGAGGAAATAAATCAAATCATAAATACCAAGCTGAATCAGTCTGACACTTCCTCACCTGTTCTGATATTCTTTGGAGGAGTTTTTCTTACTGCTGTGCTAACATGAAGACAGTAAAATAAACTGACCTAACATAAAGAAAGGGGTAGTAGAAGGCAGTTCAATCCTTCTCTAAAAATAGACAACTGACAAAAGCAAATAAAGTGGGAGAATGGTAGTAAATAAACTAGATCTTTAAAGAAAGGTTATCTGTAGACACCATTCGGTATATTCAAAATTTACCATGTCATATGCCCTAAAAATATACATATGCATACACACACACAAGTACTTTTTTAGATTTGTGTGACAGTCAAAGAATTACGAAAGGTTTTAGTTAATTTCTCTAGAGAAACATTCTGATGAAAGGTCCTGTCTCACTTTACCTGGAACACTGCTCTGTGATCTTCTACAACTTGTTCTTCCATTTCCACCATCTGTGAGACAGCTTCATGGAAAGTAAACAACTGTGGAGAAACTTCTTCTTCCTTAA
The DNA here is from genome assembly GCF_902729225.1 of Pteropus medius. Taxonomy (NCBI): domain Eukaryota; kingdom Metazoa; phylum Chordata; class Mammalia; order Chiroptera; family Pteropodidae; genus Pteropus; species Pteropus medius. Next base: position 8,727,131 of record NW_024344370.1, on the reverse strand, counting down.
AATAAAAACAGTTTAAAAATATGAAAGAAAGTTTACATTTAAATGTTATAAAAAAGTAGTTTTTCTATGTCATTTACAAAAATGTATTTAGCAACCGAGGAAGCTTGAATGGTAAAGACAACTAAAATATAATATGACAGGCAAAGCCACAAGTTCTTTTTATAGGTCAAAAATATTTAATGTAACACTAAAAAAGACAACCCAAACTTGAGCATATCAGTAAGGGCCAATTTTCATTTAGTCCAGGTGCTTCATTGCAGAATACCCTAAAAAAGTTATCTCTTGGAATAGTGTAACTTCTCAAAAATACCTTTACTGCAGGCTACGAATATATTAAAGTATTTCCTCAGTGTTGTTTACTTTTCACTAGCCATTTAAGTCATATATGTCCTTAATTCCTTTTCACTAGAAGAGAGATATAATGTCTTTCATGACTGTGACTATCAAAGTGGTGTTCTCAGGTCTCATTCTTACTAAATCTTAATTTCTGAATTGCACTATATGATTTGCTTACAGGTTTTTACAGAGATTTTAAGTGACAACTCACAACTTTATCAATAAAAAGCCTACATACATATATAATATATTCATATTTTGGTCCTACATCAAGTCAAAACTTCTCTGGCCTTGCTTTTTTCTTTTTTTAAGCTTCTTTCCCAGCTCCAGTGTTTAATAATTTATTTGCGAAACATGCTGCTCTAGTGATAAAAAAGTTTACTTAAAATTGTTTTATAATATGTGAGTAGAAGAAGCAACTTTTTAAAAATAAAATACATGCATGATTCTAAATATATGTGTATATTTTGGTTAAATATTTTAACCAAATATTTAAGTAGACATTTGATTCTTTCATCAATAAACTACCATTCTGAAAAAGTTTATATAATCAAGTTAGCCAAAGAACTCTTTATCTTCTCTTTGGGAAAAGAGGCATCTGTTTTTTATCAAGACATTTAGGCATTATTCTTTCATATTCTTTGTCTTTTTCTCTCTTTCCCTCTCCCTCTCTCTGTTAAACAAAGGCAATCATCTTTTCTGCCCACCTCCCTGCCAAGCTCAGAATGTCTTCTTTCTTTCCTTTGCTTTAATGCAAGTTCCTATCACTTCCATGCAGCCTACTCAGAATATTTTTTTGTCTATATAACTACTTCTTGAATTTTAATGTACTTGATTATCCTCTAGTTTGTTTATCTGTATTTGTTTTAGACCCTATCCCATTTTAATCTACCTTGTTAGATTCAATATGGCAATAAGAATGTGTACGCATGTACCAATACATAACTAAAGGCTAATACTAAATCATCTCATGATAGTTCCCTGGGGATGGCAAAGTTGAAAGAAATTCACGCTCAGATATGGAGAAGGCTGTAAGAACTCATGATGTCATGCTTAAAGCTTCTGGATGAGTTCTGGTCAGCTAGCCAACCTCTTTAAATCACAGTCCCGCAGAGACCCAAGAGATGCAAGAATAAAATGGAAACGATCTGCTACAGGGAGTGCCTCTCTTGTTCTGGTTTTCCATATCTTTGGGAGGTCTACATCTAAGTGTAATGTAGGGTGTGCTTTAAGGATTTTATAAGCAACTAGTATCCTTCAAAACTTTTGGGGACGGGGGACAGACTAAGGCCAGGATCTTATTTTTTAGTTCTTTATGTTCTATGTTCCAAAGTTTAGAACTCTTACTTTAAACCAGGTTTCTCAACTTCAGCACTACTGACATTTTGGGGGAAGGAAGAAGACTATTCTGTGCATTATATGGTGTTTATTACCAGTATCCCTAGCTTCTATCCACTGGATGAGGTTGTCACTACTCATTTGTGATAACCAATGTATGAGACATTTTTTTGGTTATGTCTCATACATTTTTCCTGAGGGGCCAAGTCATTCCTGGATGAGAATTGCTGTAATAAGCTCTGCTTTATTAATAGAGAGTAATTTGGAATATGATAATAAAAAGTAGTAGAACCATTTGTTAATTCTAGAATATTTTAGGCTTTAATACCTGCCGCAAAGTATAAAAACATTAACTTAAGTTATAATGTTTTCAAAGACTATTTTATTGCAGCTAGCAATAAATATAGTTGACGTAAGATTTAGCTCTGTAATAATAAATACTCGTTTCAATCCTGCCTAGCTTCACCACTTACTACTTGTATGATCTCAGTCAAGTTACTTAATCTTTTAGAAAAAAGTCAGTTAAAAAGTAGGAATAATTATAGTTCCTACTATATTGAGTTGTGAGAATTGTATCAGATAATAAGAAAAAGGCTTAGCAAATCTATGTCATGTAGCAAGCAACTAATAAATCCTACCTTTTATCATTATGAGAAAATACTACTACAGGATTCTTAGTGGAAAATGAATGATACAAAACTATATAATGATATATTTAAAAAATGAAGTAAAATAACTATAAATAACTTTTACATCTCATATACCGTAAGAAATCTCTCAATTTATCAATTATGTGAAAATGTGTATTATTTGTTTTGGTTATTTCTTTATATATTTGTCCTTCTATAACGGGCACATATTTTATTATTTTTTGAGTAACCAGAAAATCAAAATTTTAAATTGAAAAATGCCACTAAACATTTCAAACATATAAACATATAAACAAACGTTAGCATTTTTTATATAGTTCATGCATCTTTTTAATACATGTGTATATGTCCCTAGTTAATTGTTTTTAATTTTTATATATGATTTATTATATGTATCATTCTTAAACCTGTTTTTTTCCCTATGGTGCTTTAAAAATTCCCACATTTTAATATCGGTATAAAACTTGGGGGGAGGGAAAAAGTTTGGATCATATGTATTATCTGGCCCTTTCTTAAAGGATCAGATATTATATATTTTAAGCTTATGAGCCAAATGGTTTTTGTCACTTCTGTTATGGTAAGAAAGCAGCCAGACAACCCATAAGTGAATGAGCATGGCCATGTTCAACAAAACTTTATTTGTAAACAGATGGCTGCCTCATAGCCTCTACAGGCATCCCTTGGAGATATTGTAGGTTCAGCTCCAGACCATTTCAATAAAGTGAGTCCTGAAATCAACTATAAGAAAAAACTGGAAAATATGTAAACACACTGAAGCGAAACAATATGCTACTGAACAATGAATGGGTAACAATGAGATCAAGGAAGAAATCAAAAGATCCCACTAGAGATAAATGAAAATAAAAACACAATGACTCAAAATTTATGCGACACAGCAAAAGCAGTCCTAAGAGGGAAAGTCAAACTTCAAGAAAAAAGAAAAATCTCAAATAAACCATCTTACTTTACACTTAAAAGAACTAGAAAAAGAACAGCAAACAAAACCCAAAGTGAATAGAAAAAAGGAAATAATAAAGATCAAAGCGGAAATAAAGCAAAATAGAGTCTAGAAAAACAATACAAAAGATCAATGAAACCAAGAGCTGGCCTTTTGAAAGGATAAACAAAATTAATAAACCTTTAACTAGACTCATCAAGAAAAAAAGAGAGGACCCAAATAAATAAAATCAAAAATGAAAGGGGAGAAATAACTATGGACCCCACATAAATACAAAGGATTATAAGAAAATATTATGAGCAATTATATGCCAACAAACAGGAAAATCTGGATGAAATGGATACATTCCTAGAAATATACAATCTCCCAAGACAGAGCCACGAAGAAACAGAAAAGCTGAACTGACTAATTACCACAAATGAAAATGAATCAGTAATCAAAAAACTTCCAAAAAACAGAAGTCAGGGACCAGATGGCCTCCTAGGTGAATTTTAACAAACATTCAAAGAATTAACATCTATTCTTCTCAAACTATTCCAAAAAATTCAAGAGGGGGGAAGGCTCCCTCTTCTATCAAGACCAGAAAAGATAGGCATTTATAGATGACATGATACTATAGAAAGAGAACCCTAAAGATTCCACCAAAAAACTGTTAGAACTGACAAATAATTTCAGTAAAGTAACAGGATACAAAATTAATATTCAGAAGTCGGCTGTGTTTTTATACACGGATGATAAACTATCAGAAAGAAAAATTAAGAAAACAATCCCATTTATAATTGCATCAAAAACAATAAAATACCTAGGAATCAATTTAATCAAGGAGGTAAAAGACTTGTTCTTGGAAAATTATAAGTCACTGAAAAAAGAAATTGAAGATACAAATAAATGGAAGCTCATGGATAGGAAGAATCAATATCATTAAAATGGCCATGCTACCCAAGCTATCTATAGATTCAATGCAATCTCTATCAAAATACCAATGGCATTTTTCAGAGGACTAGAACAAATAATCCCAAAATTTATATGGAACCATAAAAGATCTCGAATAGTCACAGCAATCTTGAGAAAGTACAAAATTGGAAGAATCACATTACCTGATATCAAACTATATTATAAACCTATATTGATCAAAACAGCATGGTACTGGCATAAAAACAGACACATAGATCAATGGAACAGAACTGAATGTCCAGAAATAATTCCATAGCTAGACGGTCATTTAATCTATGAAAAAGGAGGCAAGAATATACAATGGGGTAAAGACAGTCTCTTCAACAAACAGTGTTGGGAATATCGAACAGATACATGCAAAAAAATGAACTGGACCACCTTCATACACCATACACAAGAATAAACTCAAAATGGATCAAAGACTTAAATGTGAGACCTAAAACCATAAAACTCCTAGAAGAAAAGATAGGCAGTAAATTCTGATATTGTTATTAGTAATTTTTCTTCTGATATATCTCCTAGGTCAAGGGAAACAGAAGAAAAAATAAACAAATGTGATTTTATCAAACTAAAAAGCTTTTGCACAGCAAAGGAAACAATCAATAAAATGAAAAGACAACCTACAGCATAGGAGAAGATATCTGCCTATGATATATCTGACAAGGGGTTAATATCCAAAATTTAAAAAGAAAAAAAAAATAAAGTAAGTCTTAATTTTTTTGCTGGTGGAGAGGCCTGCCTTTAATTTGTAAAAAAAACAAAACAAAAAACAAACAAAAAAATCTGTGACGTACAATAAAGTGAAGCACAATGAGGTGTGCCTGTATTTTGCTGACCTGATTTAGATGCTAGATTTCAATGACCAAGTACTGCTTGATGAAATGAACTAAGGTTAGACAATTAGAACTATATTAAGTCACTCACATTTTGTTCACAAAGAAGTTTTAAATCATCTCTCTGAGGGGAACTTCCGACACCCCACTGTGCCTCTAAGTCATCAATCTGATTTGGTGGATGGTGCATTATTGGACGGACATCACCAGCAGAAGTAGGATCCACGGTCAATTCTTTCACCCTATAAACAAAGAGGTATCTAAAATTAGTAAAGACTTATAGCAGAAGAACAAGAAAATACCAACCTATTCAATATAAAGGCAATTCAATTAACGTATTAAGATTAATGATGTCAGCTTTCCAGATCAAGTGTACCTGAAATCCATGAAAACACTAACGGGATGTTTAGCTGTTTAATTTTAGGAATTTATTTAGGTAACTTTACAATTATTTCAAATATAATTATTGTGCGTAATAAATGAGAATTAGCAAAGTATGTAGATTCAGTACTTCAGAGTAAATGAGACTGCTGACGAAATTAAATGAACAGAAAAATACTAATAATAGCACTTAGATTAATAATATACTTTGCAGATTTTTGGTAGCAATAATGCTTAATTAAAATTAAAATAGCTATATGTGAAATAATCTTATTCTAACGTAAAAAGCTATACAATGTAAATTAGCTCCATCATTTACTAAATGTTTACCCATTAAATTTAAATTTATACACTTGGGAGAGCATACACTAAGTCAAGAGGATCTTCATTATTTTCTTGCATATTCAGAAATTTACAAGAGCAGAACAAAGGTAAACCTTTCATTTTAAAGAGACAGTTTATCCTTTAATGGTACATATGCAAAGATGACATCATCCTTAAAAATGTGGGGGGAAATGGAAAGCCTGAATTCTAAAAACATTTTAAAGCAAATAAATTAACAAAGTACATAAAAATGAAGATCATGCAGCACAACCACCACCTGAAAAACGAAATAAAAATGAAAAATCAAATGGCTCAGGGCAAAAGAAATACAAATAAAAATTTATACATAGCACAATTGAACTATTAAAATAAACATCTTATGTATAGAATGAACTAGACCTGGTAATCGAAGGAGAAAAGTCGTCATACTCATAAGAAGGAGAGAGATCAGGGCGACTGCCACTACCCTGTGAGAAGGGAATGTCTGATGGACTAATTCCAAACTCCTTTACTCTGCAGCACCAAAACAGCAACAAATTAAAAGAAAACGCTCTTGTAAAGACAGCAATGCATATTTCAAATTTTCATTTAGTACTGTTTAATTCGTTTAGAAGAGGATATCAATATTGTTGTAACAATATTTTAGAACATTTTAAAAATCCATTATAAGATTTAGAAACCTGTCTTATTCTCTACTACACAGTCCTTTGTTTCTGGTGTCCTTTTCTCATGATCCTTTCTAGAAATTTAACTAGACCATCACCTAAATTTAAAATGCCCCTTATTTAATTACATGACCAATCTAATTTCCTATGTAATCAATATCATGAACATTTTGTGAATCCTCAACACTCCTGAAGTCTTTTCAAACAGGACACAAGAGAATTAAGTCTTAATGGAATCCACTGTTTGTAATGAGCATCTAGACTGGATTCATCTGTCCTTCATCCTTTATAGTCACTTTGGAAAGCTTATTTACCACACACGCTGACAAATCTAAATTTCTAATACTATTTAACTCTTTTTACTCCCAATCCATTTCCTTTTAGAATCTCCTAATTTAGATACCATGTAAGCCCCTAATCACATATTTTTCCTCTATTCAAAGCCCTCTTGCCCAATCTAAACTATACCATATGCAGCAATTATATTCCTCAAATGAGTTATCAAAGGAGGTATTTCCAAATGCCTAGAGATTTGGAAATAAAAGGCAGAATTATTTGTCCCAGATGGATAGTCATGTTGCAAATGAATTACATTACATGATAACAAATTAAAACATTTTACTTGAACCTAAACAAGAGGAATGGCCAGACACAGCATTTTCACATTAGGGCGGATTCCTTTGCAAAGTCTGAAGACCCTGGAGGGTTTTTGTTTCAGTTCTACACTGTGACAATATTCTACTACACTAAACTGTTCTTCATCTCTCCTACTAACAATTTTGAAATAAGAAGCACTTTAAATTAATGATAAAAACCCCAGAAATACCAAAAATGTTCATTACAGGGATCAATTAAAAGTATCATATATATTTGCAGCTAGGAGCTCATAATTCATAGTTTAAAAGGAATCAAATTTAGAAATGAAGTTCTATTATATTTTTAAAAAGTTATTATATTTTAAGAATCATGCAAAAGGTCAAGAGATTTATACTTTCCAACAGTTTTTACTATAATTTTTTAAAAATCTCTTTAGTTGAAGCAAAAGCAAGATACAAAAGAACAAAGGCTACTCTACCTAATTTATGTCAAGTTCAAATAGAGCTACACCTATGTTATTCACGGATAAATTCATAGGCAGAAAAAACTATTTTTAAAAAGAAAGAAAAACAAACTTTTCCCACAGAAGTCAGGACAATGACTACTTTGGGGTAGAAATTAATGGACTTGGGCATGTTATTCGGGATTTGTGGTCAGGAAAGGACATACGGGGAACTTTCTGGGGGCTGGAATGTTCTATTTCCCAATCTGATGCAGAAATTTTCACTTTATAAGTAGCCATTAAATTATTTACTTAAGCTTTGAGTACTTTTATGTATGCATATGTATCCCACATTTTGATAAAAGATTAAAAATAAAATTTCCATAGTGATTAAAACAAAGAAATAATACAAATACTTGTGTTCATCAAAACTGAGAGAATCTCCACACTAGAAATGGAATAAAAAGAGAAATTTTATCTCTAGGTTAAAATCACAAATGCAGTATGTGATAACAGAAATTTTAAACTATATAGTCAGTCATCCAAAACAAGTGCAATGGGAACAATCTATGGAAAAATATAAATATGCCATCACGATCCAAAATTTCAAGAGTATTTCATGACTATAAAAAATAAACTGCTTTAAATAGTTTATAATCCTCTTGTCCTTTCATCTGTAACTATCCAGTTGCCTATTAGTTTGTAATACTGACACGAATAATAAAACGTAACCCACAAAGAACACCAGAAGGAACTGTGCTGTCACTATTTACTTTCAATCTTAGATTCCCCATGTATAAAATTTAATATTATCAGAAATAATTTTTAGCATATAGCATAACAATTTAAGAAATACAGACTGGCCCCTGATACTTACTGCAGAGTCTTAACATAATAGAAAGAATTTACATGATTTAAATGTAGTAAAATATTGTAAAATGTTATTTAAATGAAAAAATATAATCATGTTCTATGATAGAAAGACCAATTCTACTAAAAATATAAATCTCTTCTCGAATTACAAAACACATCATTTTGGCAAAATAATTATAAATAACATGAAATTTTCCTTTTGACAATTCAAAGAACAATGTAATAAGATTTATCCTATTAAATCAGATATTAAATCAAACCACAGATGTTCTATTCCCCTCAAACTTCAAAATGAATAATCACTTCTCATACCTATTTGCATATCTTAATGTATTAAGAGTATTTTCACAAGATGCCATTCCTGGAGAGATTGTGGCAATCTATGGGGGAAAAACGCAAAGGTAAATAAAATGTTATAAATGATGAAGACAGTAATACTTATTTACATAGCTCATCACAGTCTAATCTTAATATGGTTATTTAAAAAATTATTAATGATATCTGAACTCCAAGATAACTTGCTATCTTATGCCAACGATCAGATATTAATTATACACTCTAGTTAAAATATAAACAATTCTCTGAATGCATGAGAAAATGATCAAAATCGGGCAGAAAATGGGGTCAACATCTAGTAAATGGGAATAATAGCATTGAGTGGCTGCCCCCATCTACCTTTAATAATTTTTTTGCCTAAGAGCAAGCTCTACTGCTGTCAGACAGAACAACTAAAACTTCATTAGAAACCTAAAGTTTTACGTGTTAAGAAACTGAAAGAGAGTTTGAAGGTGAGGATCATACCAGCTGGAAAGTGAAGTTTGTCCCAGAAGAGACAATCACAGAAGGAGAAACTCAAATTCTGCATATAAACTGCCCAAATGTTTGGCTGACCCCTGAACTAGGCATACACAAGGCTGACTCCAAGAAACATAGCTCTAAGTCTAAAAGAGCTAAACAGAGATTTCAATTTCAGTTGCTGCCCACAGCAGGAGAAGAGTTTAGATAAGTTCAGCTAAGTAAATTTTCTGTTAAATAATAAAAAATTGATAATCTTTAGAAGAATGCAATAGAATCCAGAGTGTCTATAAGTCATTCATTCATAATAAAAATGATATAATCCAAAATTATTAGACATATGAAGAAATAGAAAAGTATAACACATATTCAGGAAAGCAAATCAATGGAGACAACCCCAAGAAGACTCAGATGTTGGAATTAGTAGAATGCATTATTAAGTGCAATATAATCCTCTCTGTCAGACCATCTTACGTACACTGTCTCTCTCACAAAAGAAGGATTTAAATGATTGTCACTAATATATATTATAATTTCCCCACAGATATTATGTAATTATTTATTCAGGATTAAAACAAGACAAACAAAAAACAAACATAAACTTACCATGCAGGTACGAGAGTTTTCACCAATAAATGAATCTCTTAACACCTGAGTGAGTTTGCTTGCTCGGAAAGGAGTATGAGGTTTATTTCTACCTAAGGCTCTAATGCACTCCTGAAAATTAAGAAAGCAAGTTTCAGAGATTAGGCTTCTTATAAAGAGTAATCTTAATTAACACATTTAAAAGATCTCTTACTATAACTCTAATATTTAAGATCTGATCAGCTCTAAAAATGCTATGAACAGGTTTACAGCATAGTAAAGAGGTTTCCATAAAATCTAATTCAAGAAAATGAAATTTATAACAAAAAACCCAAAACCAACAAACTACTATTCAAGGAGATTCTTCTGGAATCTAGGACTAATGTTTAGAAGTGAAAGGAAGTAGATAACTATAAAAAGATACTTTTAAAGTGTAATACAAAACAAAAAAACACAGAATGCTTTCTTCTAGTCCTGCCAATCTTTGCTTTTCTAGTCGAAGAAGACATAATACAAGCCTAACTTTTTGAAAGCCATTCCACATTTTTCTGAGAAACTTATTTCTTCATTCTATTTTGTAATTCCTTGCTCTCCTCCAAGAAAATATGACTGATTAAGGCCCTCTGGAATTTTCCCAAGTAGCCCCGGAACTGGCCTGCCAACTAACAGATCCTTTATCCACTCTAAAAAGAATAAATAACGTATGTAAAGAAAATTTCTGGGTACAATATACATCTATAACTGCAAATATAAGCAACTAAATTTTGATAACCTCTATTATTTATTAGACAAAACAAGTAACTATCATTGTGTAGTAGAGTAAACATAAAATCAAAAGTAAAAGATCTTTCACAACAAAATACATTTTATTTACCTTGAGTGCTAAAAGGCTTTTATTAATTTCAGCACCTTCAAGCCTAGTTTGCCTGTCTGCACTGGAAGTATCAGCTCCTCTTTCATTCCCAGCCAAATCGATGAGAGAAAATTTGCCATGTAGTTTCCCTTTCCTCCTAAGAATAATCTGAAACACTGCATGGCTCCGAGATGAATGTGCATTTGCAGATGTTTGACCGGATGTTCTACAATGAGATTATGGACACTGTGATACACAAAAACTTCAACTGAATATACAAACCACAGTATTTTCATTTAAAAATATCCAGTTTTTATTATCTAAATACAAAAGACATTTTGAGTTAATAACACTTAAACATAACCAGATTCATACAACTAAATCTGACATATCTCTAGTATATTTATAGTATGATAGCAATATAATTGCTATCATTCAAAGTTACATGTTCACAAAAGTTTTTATGAACAATAATTTTTACTTCCAAAGTGCACTGAATAACATCCTTGCTTTGTTTTTGTTATAGTCAAAGTCTCTAAAACTAATTATGAAATTGTTTCCCTTTCTTAATTAAAATGAGATTTACCTGCAACTGTTGCCTATGTCAATGAGTTTCAGGACATCTTCAACACATTTGACCTCTCGTTCCTGTAATCCCACCACTTGAACCTGCTGTTTTCCATCTTCTAGCACTCTTAATTTTGTTTTCCTGTTTAGCAAGTCAAACACCTAAAAAAAAATTCTAATTAGAAAACTAGCTTTAAAGAATCAGTTCTATAAAAATGAGTCATTCAAAATCTGAAAATTATTTCAAATAATAAGTTTTAGAATAAAGTGCTTAATACTGAAGTTGAAGAGTTTCAAAGGGAATTAAGAAAATCTCATAACACAAAATTCTAACATAATATTCCAAATACATTTATAAAAATTATGTGGCGGCAAAGGTTCCACAATGTGAATGGACATAATGCCACTGTATACTTAAAAATGGTTTAAATAGTAAATTTCATGTTATATATAGTTCAATAATTTTTAAAAAACTAAAAAAATTTTTTTGACGTTTCCACTTACCTTTCCACTATAAATTTCAAAAAAGGTTGCATACACTTGAAGTTCTAACTTCTTATAGTTTGGCTTCTTTAGCATTAAAAAGACATCTCGGGCTGTCAAGAATTTCACATGGAGAAAATTTAAGATGCAACGAATACTTTTGTAAAAAGCATTTCAAATTTTCTATTTTTAGAGAAACCAGTTAATCTTTACCCACAATAATGTCAATAATAAAAATGAAGACTAAAGTGAACATTAATTTACAAAAGATAGTAATAATACTTTTTTTTTACATTTAAGGCTTAGATGCCACTCTCCATTATTTAATAAAAGGAAACTACTACCTATCCTTATAAATAGCATAGTTATAGGTGGTCATAATAAGGTTACTCTCATAACCATACCAAATCGACACTTTTCAATCATTATTCAACAACGAATAGTAAGCTCCAATGAGACATCACAATGACACAAATATAATCAAGATTTCTACCCCGAATGCACAGTTCTTATCAAACAGTCTGATAACCTGAAATGCACATAACACAGAGTAAATATAACATTACAGATATCCTTAAAATCCTGGATGATATTTCCGAGTCTTATTTCAAAGGCACCTGAATAATATTCAAGAATATTACAAATGATATGCACAAAGGGCACTTACCTGCTAATGCATAAATTCCTTTAGAACAATCTTGGTTCTTTCCTGAAAAGTCACCTCCCATAGTCTATATTGTAAAAAGAAAATAAAGAATAATAGACATTATTCAGGAATAAATCTTTAGAATTTAGGTCTAAGAATTAAGCTATAAGGAAAAAAACTAGCTTCATACCAGAATATAACTGTAATAAACTACTTACATGAGTTTTTCCACTTCCAGTCTGCCCATAAGCAAAGCATGTAGCCATTCCCCTTTCGAATATAGTTTCCACTAGTGGTCTAGCTGTAAACCTTAAAAATAATATGCACCAGTTAGAATGTGCTGTCAATATTTAAAAAAATAAATAAAATATCTAGTCTTATTAAACAAAACTTATACCATGGTTTTTAACAAATCAATAATCTCAACTGTTAGGTCATAATTGAGCCCTTGATTCATTAAATATTTTAAATAACCATATCTTAGAATTACTTAAAGGTCTTTAAAAAATAATCTCAAGCAATAATTTCATAATAAACAATGATCACAATAGACAAAATAAAAAAACTGATAGTAACTGAGCTATGACACATATAGAGGACATTAGGAAAGTTTAAAAAATAACAATGAAAGATGGTAATATTAGCCAGACAGGTAAAACATACATAATGAAAATAAAACAAACAATAAACAGGATCAAAAGTTTCAATACAAACAAGAGTGGTAATCTCAATAGAGAAAAGGTAAAGAGGTTGGAAAAAAACTACAAAAACATATCTTAGACCATTTAAGCAAGTAGAAAAATGATAAGTGATAAGATTTCATTGAATGTGGACAAGTAAATATAAATTGTGCTTAAATAAGACACTGTTCTGAGTTGACAGTCTTAATTCAAGAAAAGGATACCAAAATATTATGGTTTGGATTATTTTTCAAACCTATTTTTGTAATCACCACTAGTTAAAATTAAAAAGTAGGAAGAACAGGAAATATTTCATTCATTGAACAGAGTAGTAAAAAGTATGATGGATAACAAATCTACCTTCTATATAGGCTTCAAAATAATATATGTGAAACACTTTATACAGCCCTACTGATTTTTTTTTAAAAAGGTACAACTAGAGAAAGTACAGAACAAAAGGAGCAGACAAAGTTCTAGAAATGAGTCTGCAGAGTGATTAGACAAGAAAAGTTCTAACTCCTCAATCCATAGAAGTTAAGGATAAAAGAAAGGAGACATAATCAATATTGGTAAAGTTAAGAAGCATGAATATAGGGCGAAACACAGAATGTTTACTAAATCTATTATATACACACAAACATATCTTTATAATGATTTCTTGAAAATGATTATAAAAGGCAAATGGACATATTTTATGAGGCAGGAGTGGAAGCAGGGAAGAGAGTGAATGGGGAGGAGAGGACTTCATTCTCAGAAAGGTAAAAAATACACAATTTATAATTATAATTACCTTTAAAACAATTTCATCGCAGTATTTCTATCTAGCATCCACATATTCTTTAATTTTGTCCTTTCTTTACAACTGAACTCCCAGTTTACTGGCTTAAAACCAATGGAGTTGCTTTCAACACTATTTCATTTATAACATGTGCAATTCTTAGGACTCTTAGTAACTCTGTAATTTTCTGTTTACAGTCATATTTACAAAATAAAAGGGCATCAAAACACAGCATTCAAGTAACTGGCAAGACAGCTCTGCAAGGACTCAAACAGCAATGCCGTTAAACTAATTTATATGTTCCAATAGTTACTAGTGAATGTTTACAAACTACATATGAAAATTTAAATTTGGCATAAAAATTTGGGCTATCGATATAGTATATACATAAATTTGAGTTGTTTATAAGTTAAATATGTGAATATATAAGAATTTCATGTATTAAAACTAATCCAAAGCTTAAAGATGATAAAAACTAGACAAATGCAAGTAAGTTTAAAGAACCTTTTTTTTCTCTTAAGTTGAAGTATGAGCTAAAACAAGATTTAGACAAAGGACTGATATATAATAAATGTTTCAAGTTCCATTACTAGTACAGAAATTAAGAAGTAAAAAACAAAGGTCCTTTAACTATATCCCATTCCTCGAAGTATAGAAAATGTCAACATTTTCCTAGAAATTTTCTATCCATATACATGTTGTGAAATTATAATAAGTTAATCAGTAATGAAAACTATGATTTGGGGGAACATTAAAGAGAACAAATGTTAATATTCGTTATAGTGTTTATTTTATATTCTTTGTCTAAACTCAGAATAAGAAAGCATATTTCACCTCCGAGTGATATGCCAGTATCACGTAAGTTGCAGGGTAGTGAGGAACACATGGTATAAGAACAAAACTCTAATTTAAAATAAATGTATTTACCTACCTGTAAACCATTTCATTAGGAGCTGAGTCATCAAAGGCATAATCGAAACGAAATGTTTGGTTTTCTAGGTACCTTGTTAAATCTACTTTTTGTTTTGGTTCATGTACCATCACAACATCTTTACTAGGGATTGTGATTACATCAAGATCTTTCATTTGAGTTTCTAAAAGAATAAATGAAAATCAATGCCCAGTAATTTTCACAGCATTTGAATTACCGTATGAAAATTATTTTAAGTAGTACGAATTTACATAAAAGTAATGAGTTCTGTAAATATAAATATCCCATAAATATGCTCAACAAGACAGAAAATTTCAACAACAAAGTAAAACTATCAAGATTTTTGTGAAGCAAGAATCAGGAATGGCAATAATTCATAGGCAGTAACAAATCAACAGATCTAACCATAGAAATCTGCATAATGGTTATGTACAAATTAAATGACTAACATTTAGCTGTTCCAAATCAATTTGATTTCTGCTATTACAAAATAAATTACAAACAGGACAAAAGCAATCTTTTATTATAATTCAATAAGCATCATACCTTTTTTATTGAGTGGTCGTTTTCTTACACAAACACATATCCTATGTTCATCAATCTAGAAATAAAATATTTTATTTCAGTGATTATCAGTGGAATGCGAAACGATAAAAAGTAAATAATGCAATAATTCTTTCAGAGGTTTTAGAAATTTAGGCATGGTATAAATAAGATAAGTAAGCGTAAAAAAACAAACTTTAATAGTTATGAGACATATTTTAATAGTTATGAGACGTATTTCTAAAATTCTGAGTATAATGGAAACTTTCTTATTTTTTTATTTGGTTAACCATTAGAAAGTAAGTTTGAAGAGGGTATTACTATTTTTAGTAGCATTAAGTTCATGTTAAGAACCTGCCTAATTCACTTCAAGATATGCTGTATACGAAAAAGTAAAATTTCCTACCAAGTGACACATTTTCAGGTTGATTATAGGGAAAGTTGTTGGCAAAGGTAATTAACTATAGACAAGAAAACTGATTCCAGATTATTGAGCAAAATAATTGCCAAAATTTTCTATTTTGCCAATTCTTACACATAAATACCTTTCATAAAATTTATCTCCCCAATATCTCCTTTTAGTAATAATTAGCATAAAGTAGGGATTGGCCTGCAAGCCTGATCCAGACTACTACCTGCTTTTGTCAAGTTTTACTAAAACAGTCACACTCATTCATTTATGTAGGGTCTGTGGCTGCTTTCATACTACAAAAACAGAATTGAGTAGTTGTGACAAATACCATTATAATGTGGTTCACAAAGCCAAAAATATTTACTATTAGCTCTTTTCCAGAAAAGTTTGCAATCCTTGTCCTTAGGTATGAGCTCAGATGTAGTGGGTTAAACATATGGGATGTAAATGTTATAAACAACTTTATTTAATCCTACATAATACATCTGCTGACCACAAAACATATTTTGTGTACTCAATACTATATTCTGTATGTAAGATGGATTATTTTTTATAAGTAACAATTACAAAAGTATTCCCCGTTTAATAAATTCTCACTTTACAACAGGAAAGGAGTTGAGTAATAAGACCAAATATTTTTTGAGCACTGCATTTCTGGTCTACTGCAGTCCTCAACAACCACTTCTTATTATTAAAAACCAAAGTAACAATTATTTTAAAATAACATAGTAAATTGGAATGACAGTGAGATCTATAGCTTAAGCCAAAAAGGAAATAAGCTTGAAACTGAAATCAAAGTATAAGTGATGATCAGAAAGGAAACTGGGTGTTCAGACATCACTCCTTTAACAGCTGCTCTGCCCAATCAAACACAGGGAGGCTTTGCTTTGAAACGGACATCTCTGTGGGAAGCAGGTCTGATATATCAAATTATGGAAGATAAGCATAAATGTGGATGAGTTCTTTTCTTCTTAAAATGTAGGGAATGAACATCCATGAAGAGATGAAGGTTTACATAGTAAACATAGTATTAAATTAGTGGCTATCAAACATGTTTTTATTTACAGTACAAAAAGTTCCAGAGCAATGGTTTACAAAGAATCTTACGGGATCTGCTGTTGTTAATGGTCTATAATCCAAACTTCCTCTAAAGTCTCTGATCATACACATAATTTCATAATTGGGGTTTGTAGCATCAACGTCCTATGAGAAGACAAAGAAAATCATCATTTATTATTATAGTAATGTGGTGTTTGTGATATATGGTTTGAAAATTAAATAGATTGTATCATGTGTCACAGCCAAGCCCAAACTCAAACTGGAGATGTGATATAATTTAGTTTCAGAGTTCATGACTAATAATATATCCAGAAATCATTTTCATATTAATAACAAAATTCTGTTAGTCTACACACATTGTGCTAATTCTAAACCAAACTCTCCTCATTAAAGCCACCTTTGACCTATTTCAAAATTTCATCCATTATACCTTAATTATCCTAGAAAATGGAGCAAAAGAGAAATAATGCTCATCTTAAACATTAACAAAAAATTCCAGAAAAGCTGAAATTCTATAAAAATTCATTTAATCAGATTCTTCTCCCCAATTCTTAATCTAGCAAAGTAGAAATAAAGATTATATAGATTCGTTTATGTTTGCTTCCTATTTTTGTTGGCTCTCTAAAAAAACCTAAGGCATGGTAAAAACAGCTCCAAATTGATAGGATATAGAATTTAAAGGAATCAAAAGCCAATTTTTTAAATCTTTGAAACTCAAATTATTAAATGCTTACTACTGTGGAAAAGAGACAAAATGTTTTAAGATGTGATCACTGTCTGACCGTGCCTCACTGACTCAGCCTCTCATGCTAGATCCAGCTAGTTTCACTAGATAAGGGTCAGAACAGAGACTACTTTCCACAAACCCCCTAAGAAACTGTGTGACTCTTCCTCTGTGTCCCAGGCTTCTTGGTTCCTAGAATAGGCCCTTACACTGTCTGGGCAAGTATGTAAGGCATTTCTTCCTTTCCCATCCTGCCTTGTCTTATATAACCCTTTAGCACCTGCCACATGGCATGGAGGATAGCCATGTCACTTGCTGCTGCCCAATTCGCACCTCATATGTACGTCTCCTTATTAAATGCTTAATGTAATGATGGAGTGTGTCAGCCTCTTTCTTTGGTCTCTTGGCAATGGGAAATTTTACGTAACAACTATAATTTACTTTTTTGCTTCAAAACTGAGAAAATTCAGATCCAGATACAGTAAACAGCAAGAGTTAACAATCTCTCTTAGCCATGAGTAATAAATTACTGAACATTCTAAGTCATATTTTTTTTTCATGTACCATATTCAGGTTTGCTCTGAATATAATTAAATTTCAAAACTGTTATTGAAACTTACTTTCAATTAATCTTCTTAAAGGAAGTAACACCAACGATGCCAATTGAGAAGTAGAATGTAAAGTGAAAAATAAGAAATCACAGAGATGTGAAAATATGATGAACTACCCAAAGGAAACACCAGGTGGCATATGTGCTAACTATCAGTAGATTTATCTGTTTCGTGTATTATTTATTTCAAAACCAAACTGGTCATTCTCAGGTCATTTTCAAATAAAAGCCGATTTACTCTAGCTGAATATTATACTGAATCCACAATTTCCCAACAAAACATCTTTATGATTAAAGGCATGTGAACATACTCCTAAAGAAACGATACTGTGACAGGAAACAAATTCTGAGAACAGATACAATATAAGGTCAATGGAGGAGTTACATGTAAAATAATAATTTTTAATAAGTGAAGAACTATAGAGAGATAAAAGGCCAGTCCTCTATGTAATTTTCCCAAAGCTAGTAAACAGTTTTGCTACTAGATAGCTAAAGGAACACAGAGTGGAGCAAAACACAGATAGATACACTTTCAATATCCAGTATGACTGAAACTCAAGGAATTTCCCCCCTTTCAATGTGTTACACTGACCTTATTAAGCATGGAAAAATAATAATAAAATTTATGACATAATCATGCACTTTAAGTGGATATTCTTCTGAATGTATTTTTAGATATTTTAAAGTCAAAATCCTTTTACTCTTGATGTTATGACACATGAATTAGAATTCTCTAACATAATAGCTTATTATTCAAAATGGAACAAACTAGGACATACCCACTAAAACATGAAAAGTACAACTAGTAAAATCTGTAACAATAACTTATTTTCACAAGAGTTTATTCTTTCCTCACTATCAGTTTGAGAAACTATGTTAAAATCTTAAATAAATGCCTCGACTAATTTTTCCTAAGCCAACACTTTTACTGACGCAGTCTAATCTTTATTGGTACGTGAACAAAATATATTCCTGTTACAAACCTGGGCTCTTTTTTCTCTAAGTTCTTGCTGTTGTAGTCTCCTTTTTTCTCGTTTTTCTTGTAATTTTTCTACTTCTTTCACGCAATTAGATTTTCTACGCGCTGAAAGAAAAAGATGAGCTGTAGAAGTATAGTCTTCTTTTTAGAGTTTTGTACTTATACACAAAACTTTTATGCATAATTTCACCACATAACCAAAAAAAAGTATACAGTGATAAAGCATGCCTATAACAACTATATGAACTTTACTTATGAGCTGCTTTAACAAAAGTAGGAACAGGACAATATACAAAAAAAAGAGTCAAAAAAAAAATGACTCATAGTAATACATGTCATCTCTTGGTTTAGAATCACAGATCTCTGAAGTAAGAAGCATAAGAATTTCTTCTATAACATCTGTCAAAATATTCTCTGGCCAGAATTTTAAATTCAATGCAACTGACACACTGTTATAATTTTATATTTATAAAATTTTTTTTTCCTCTAAAATATACATTTAAAAACCCAATCAACAGACTAAACTAACAAGAAAAAAGTTTTTTTTCTACAGTGGTAAAATGAAATCTGCAATCAACTTTGTAGTTAGACTGTTTACCATTTGGGGACTTATAAGAATGACCAAGAGAGAATACATGTATGTCTAAAATGACTGAATCCTTGATACATGATTTACATACAAGGGGGTCCAAATTCCTTTTTTGCAGCTTGAACTGGAGATATATCTGAAACACTACCATTCTGTTGTGCAGAAGAAGACTGTTCAGGAAGTTGACTAGGCCGTGCACGTGCAGAACCAACCACTGTAAGTAAAACAAAATTTTAAAATTCAGAACAAAAAATCAGTAAAGGTGAACCTTGGTAAAAGGAACAGTGGTATCTCATATGAACTGATACTTAATAGTTGCATTAGCAAATTGAAAGGTTTTCTACTTATATGAGCATAAGCAAAATATATAATTCTGTTCAACCAACTGACAAGCTAAGAGGTTTTCAGCATAATATGTGCAGACTTAGGTGCCACCAATATAATTTTAAATATAAAACTCTAAATAATTTACATAAAAACCAAAGCCAAGTTTAATTTTTAATAATCATTTTAAAAATGTAAGTGTACAAAATATGAATTTTAAATGCATTCTCATTTTGAAAAATTTATAATTCAAAGTACAAAAACTTAAAAGTCCTTCAACCCTCCTTATATTCCAATTCTCATTCTTTGCTCCTCAAATATGCAAATCTTTAGCAGAGAATTTCCTACTGTGGATGCTATAAAAGTGAAAAAGACATATAACATTAAATATAAATATCATATTCTACAAAGAAATATAAATTTTCACAAGACTCAAAGGACTGTGTTTCAAGAACTTTCCCTCTAGTTCCAATCTCTCCTAATACCTACGCCCATCCTTCTTCACCACCCATATGGAGCAACGTCACTCTCAGAAAGGACCACTCTGAACTGGTGAAAAGTAGATGAGAAGCAAACTATGCTTTGTATCTTCTGGCTGAAAATATATGGAAGACCTGCAATTAACTAAAATTTATACATGTTGATTTTTTTTTTTTTAAGCTGACTCCTAAGTTACTCATGACACTTTCTGGGAAGCTTATTAGCTAGAAAATTATGTAAAATGTCATGATGATTAAATTTACTTTTGTGGAATCAATCAAGTGACTACTTCCTCATTCCTTTCTTTCTCAAAATACTCTCCTCAAATCTGAAAACTTACTGGGTAAATGAAATGAATCAAAAATTGCATAGATCAGAGTTTCATATTCATCACATACCTTTAGAAATCGTTTTTTATATTGTCAATATTATTGTGTTAAAAAATCAAGACGACACCAATCTTAAAATTAGCTACATAATGTTTAAATAAATAATAATGTCAAGGATAATATTTACTTTTAATTTATCTTGTCAAGGCCATACTAAGAAGTCAGTAGGCAAAATTAATAGATAAATATTTGCTTCACCTCTATTATCTCTTGGAGGAGGGTCATTCTTAATAGAAGCCACAGTCCGTCGATTCTGTAAGAGAAAATACTCATTTTACTCCTCATAATCAGCTTCCTTTAATTAAAAAAAGTAGGCTGACATACAATAATATAAAACTAAGTGAAGAAAAAGTATGAACGATCTTCTAATGAATCACGACTAATGCTTTCAATATTCAAGTTTCTTTATACGAATATTCTCCACCCAAAAAAATTATTCAGGAATTAATGTGAGCCAGGTACTGCTCTAAGGACTTTGTATGTATTAATTCATTTAATCTTCACAACAACCCTATGAAGTCACTATTATTGCTATTCTGGTTTCACAGATGAGGAAACTGAAGTAAAGAGATGTTGAGTAATTTCACTAAAGTGCACTTCTAATCATTATGCCATTCTGCCACAACTATGTAATACGTTTCATTTTGAATATCAGGGGGTAATTAATAAAATACTAGTTTTAGACAACTTACATCCCATTGTTAAGCTGAAACATCAAAATATTATGAGATGCACACTGCCAGTTATACTAAAAGGTTTCATTAGACTTTCAAAGACTGCATAGATTAGGGCAGCAAATATTTGGTCCTATTATTTATATACCAAGACTTCATTTTATTCACCTAGGAAAAAAAGATACCAAATAGTGCAGTATTTTTCAACTCTAACTGCACATTCAAATGAGATGGGTACTAGTAAAAAGGTACTGATGTTAGGGCCTTCTTTTAGATAAAATAAACCATCTCTGGGAGCAGGCCTCGGAATCAGTATTTTAAATTCTCCAGGTGATTCTAATGCGCTACAAAAAAAGGTTGCTAATGACATACCCAAAAGGATAAACTATGAAGATCCTTCAGCCTGTGAAACCAAATATGAAAAACAGTCCTTTTACAAATGGTAATTAATGACCCCAAAGCAGTGACTTTCAATATGCTGAAATTATATAACTTGAAAATCTGCCTTATGTTCATATGCATGGCTTAAAAAGCAGAAGGTTCTGTTGATATTGCTAAGCTTCTATCATATTATATTTGGATGTCTTCCCTGCAAAATAGTTGAGTTCCTATAGGGTTAGAGTTATGTCATATTCATATTTGTAAGTGATAAAATCAAGAATGTAGAAAAATCAACAAATGCTTGTTGAATTGAACATAAATTGCAGATTCAACAATTTTCAGGGGCTGTCTAGCTTAAAAACAGTTGTATTTTGATACAAAGTTTTAACAGTCAGAAGTTTTAATAGAAATGCAAAGGAATTATCTTTTAATATAAAAATAGCATGCCTTTTATTTTTTTATAAAGATAAAACTGTTAGGGAGGATATAGCATGGTTATGGTTTTAAAGTTTATCTTCACAGACAATACAGAAATAGTTAAACTATACTCCATTATTTCCCTTCTTTAATAAACATAAAATTAGCAGAATTACTATTTCAAAAGACTATTGGAATGAAACATTATTATGAATAATAAAGTCATTCTTTCTTTATCGAAGTCATTTGTATTCATTCAACAAACACTAACAAGCAACTGTTTTGACCCATATCTCCTGAAAAGCTATTCGTGTTAGGAAAAATCCTAATCAGGCAAGGAATTTCTAGGATGTTATATACTGATTGTCATAACTGTGCATTAGACAACCTCAATCCTTGAAAGTATATATGTATATACATGCATACGGATGGCAGAAAGAATTTTTTTTTTTTAACAAAGCAACTAATACTTAAAACATATTCCCACAGCCTGCCAATTTCAAAGCAGCGTGTGTGCGCACATACACACACATTCATTCTCTGAATTTTCATCACTAACCTTTACAATTTTGTTTACTTTGGCTGAGGATGTTGGAGGTGGAGGTGTTTCTGGACTGGGTTCAATTTCTTCATCAGGTACAAGGTCAGGGTTAAGTGAAAAGATGCTCTCCAAGTCAATCTGTTTTAAAAACCGCATGCGTTTTGAGTGTACTTAGACAAACCTTTTACTTTTTCAAATAAATTTACACAGAGAGAATAAATGTTAAATAATTTTAGCCTAAAGAATGGTATTGCTTTAAAAATTAGATTATCTAGAATTATAACCCACACCTTTAAAAAATATCTCTTAAGGTTAATTTTGTGGTCTTGATTATATGTCCAATCACATAAGATACACATAAGGAGAAATCTCTCCTCTTTCTTTGAGTGAAATTTTTTAATCGTTTGAAAGATTTTAAAAGAATGATAAAGAATACATGTACTATATGAAAATTATATACTTTTCTGTTTCGTTTTATATTAAAAAATTTGATAGCAGGACTAGAAATAAAAATTTAACCTAATGATCATACCTCTTTGCCTTTTGTATCTCCATTTTCTATCCATTCAACAGTCACACTTTCATTATCTTCATTTAAAGATGTTACCATTGCTTGATGTATTCGGCCTAAATGGTAATAAAATATAATTTTTAAAATGCCGTGAATTATGGAATGCCTAAACTCTGTCAAATACAATTTTATAATTCACAAACTATTAAAAGACTACTGTACTACTTTTCTTACAAGAGACTGCTACAGACTCTCAGGATTAGGCAATAAACTTTGTCCATGGCACCATAAATCGATTTGCTACAGGTCAAGACCAGGAACCCAAGAAACTGGATTATACTTAAAGTTTATTTTCAGTATACATGATAAATGGTTACATTTATCACATAGAATACCTGAAATTTTTAAGACTGCTGAACAGTTATAGTCATTAGAAAGTTTCCTTATTATGAGCCAACAATGACTCCAGAACACAGAACAAAAATTCATAAGGCAATTTTTAATACTATACTGTTATAACATACTTTTTATTTAAAAGTCATGATCATATACTATACAAATTAATAATATTAATTTAAAATTTTTAGAAAAAGAATCTGAGTGCAAAAAGGTTTGGAAATGTTAATCTAAAATGTTCTTTTTCTGCATATTGCATATGAAATCCTTACTTTCTCTGATGACTCTAGTATTTATCATCTGTAGAGAGGATAGTCTATATAATGTATTAAACTTGTTTTCCCTCTTTTAACAGATTGTGGATCTTACCTGTTAGTAACTATAAATCTAAGTAATTATTTTTAATTCTTACATAATATGCCATTGTTTATCATAACTTATTTAAAACCTATTGGTGGTCATTTAGATTATGTGCAATACTTTATTATTATAAACACTGTAATAAATACTACTATTGCATATTTGTCATTATGTACTTGCTAGATTATTTTTTAGGAACAAATTCCTAGAAGCAGATCAATAGGTTATGTGTGTATGTTGTGTGTCTACAGTTGACCTCTGTAAAATGTGGGGTTCGGGGGCACTGACTCCCGCATAGTTGAAAATCTGCATATAACTTCCGACTCCCCCAAAACTTAGTTGTTCCTTGGTACCTGCAGAGGATTGGTTTCAAGATCTGCCATGAATACAAAAATCTGCAGGTGCTCAAGTTCCCTATATAAAATGGGGTAAACGCATACAGTTGGCTCTCTCTCCATCTGTGGACTCCCAATAGCAGATCGAAAACAGTACAGGTATTTAGTGAAAAAAATCCATATATAGATGGACCCATGCTGTTTGAAGTCACGTTGTCCAAGGGTCAACTGCGCATACACATACACACACATACGCACACACACACCACATGTATATATGCATATGTACATAAATACACACATATATACATGTGTATACATACATACATTTTACTTATTTCATGTTTTCATATTACCCAATTATTTGATTACTAGTCAAGTAAGGATAGAAATATTTGTTACGTATCTACACCTTCATATTATCTAATAAAATGAACATACAGAATTTTCATCTGTAGTCTCGGAATGAAGTCCTTGGGACATCTATAATTTACCTTATGATAATTTGTAGCTCTTAAAAAAAAAAACCCTGGATATATAGTACATAAAACAATGTTACTATAAGAAGAGATACAATATCTTTAAAGACAATATGGACACTAAGAATTTTATAAGTAGTTATGCATGAAATTACTGTTAATCAGTATCTTTCCCCTATGGGTGCATATAAAAATCTGAAGTAATAAATTAATATAATCTTGTTTCAAAAATTCAAGCATTAAAAATAAAAGTACTCTCAAGTGATAGATCAGTGTTTTTAAAAAAACTAAAATAGGCTGGAGGTATCACACTGCCTGATATCAGATCATACTACAAAGCGACAATAATCAAAATAGCACGATATTGGCAAAAAAACAGACACACAGACCAAGAGAACGGAATTGAGAATCCAGAAATAGGCAAATAATTTTCAACAAAGGAGCCGAAAATATACAATGGAGAAAAGAAAGCCTCTTCAATGAATGGTGCTGGGAAAACTGGAGAGCCACAGCAAAAGAGTGAAACTAAACTGCTGTCGCCACACACCAAAATTAACTCAAAATGGATCAAAGATCCAAATATAAGACCTGAAACAAATTGCATAGAAGAAAACAGGCACTAAACACATGGACCTTGGATTTAGAGAGATTTTATAATTTTGACCTCAAAGGCAAGGCAAGTAAAAGCAAAAGGCAAAAATAAATGAATGGGCCTACATCTAACTAAAAAGGTTCTGCACAGCAAAAGAAACAAAACAAAGAGGCAATCAATTGAATGGGAGAAGATATTTGCGAAGAATGCCTCCGATAAGGGGCTAATATCCAAAATATATAAAGAACTTATACAACTCAACAACAACAACAAACAAATCATCCCATTAAAAAATGGGCAGAGAAGCTGAACAAATACTTCTCCCATGTAAACGTGCAAATGGCCAAAAGACATATGAGAAGATGCTCACCTTCACTAGCTATTAGGGAAATGCAAATCAAAACCACAATGAGAACGGTAGGATGCATGTTTAAATAAAATTATCTTATGACAAACAAACAAAAACTACAATGAGATACATCCTCACACCTGTTAGAATGGCTATCATTAACAATACAAGTAATAAGTGTTGGAGTGGTTGCAGGGAAAAAGGAACCCTCATACACTGCTGGTGGGAATGTAAATTGGTATGGTCACTATGTAAAACAGTGTAGAGGTTCCTCAAAATATTAAGAATAGAATTACCATATGATCCAGCAATCCCTCTTCTGGGTATCTACCCCAAAAATTCAGAAACATGTATCATATACACATCTGTTCATTGCAGCATTATTCACAGTGGCCAAGATATGGAAACGATGAAGTGCCCTTCAACAGGTGATTGTATAAAGACATGGTACATATATAAAATGGACTATTACTCAGCCATAAGAAAAGATGAAATAATGTCATTTGCAACAACATGGATGGATCTTTTGATTATCATGCTAAGTGAAATAAATCAGACAGAAAAAATTTAGAACCATATGATTTCACTTATATGTGGGATATAACACTGAAAGCAACAAATGAACAAAACAAACAAAAACTCATAGACAGATAACAACTTAGTGATTACCAGAGGGAAAGGGGTGGGTAGATAAGGGTAAAGGGGGTAAAATATATGATGGAAGGAAATTTAACTTTGGGTGGTGAACACAATGCAAAATACAAATGTATTATTGAATTGTACACTTGGAGTCTATATAATTTTATTAACTAATGCCACCCCAATAAATTTAATAAAAATAAATAAATACAAAAAACTAAAATATATACTGGCAATCTTTCCATGACAAACCAACACATTAATTTTAACAACCGATATATTAACAACTGCATAGCATTCCATAAAAGGAATGCATCACAATTTAATTATTCCTTTACTAAGAGTAATTTAAATTGTTTCCGACTGTTTGCCATTAAAAGATGTACTCATTGCACTCATTACCTACCTGTACATAGGTGTAAATGTTTTCACAAATACAATTTCTAGGAGGAGAATTAATAAATCAAAGAAACTGAAATTTCGATATTCGAAAACTGTTCTCCTTTTACCTTCCCATCATTATGGGACGTATTCTTCCACACCTTTGTGGAAACTGAGCATTATTAATTTAAGATTTTTTACCAATCCGATAGGCCAGATCTTTCTGTAAGCTACTACTTTCTAAGCATGTATATGTCAGAGACTGGCCCATTTAATCTACACTAGTTTATTTAATATAAAAAAATATATTTATGAAGTATATACATCCATTTTTAAAATGAAGAAACGGGCTACAGCCATGCTACCCTGAACAAGCCTGATCCCGTCTGCTCTCGGAAGCTAACTAAGCAGAGTCGGGCCTGGTTAGTACTTGGATGGGAGACCACCTAGAAAGAGCAGGTGCTGTAGGCTTAAAATAAAATAAGGGATTGTAAACTGACAAGGTCCTTGCAATCCGTGAGGTCAACCAAGGGTTGTCTCTCCTAAAAAATTTAAAAATAAATAAAATAAAATGAGGAAACTGAAGCTCAAGGTGACACAGCTAATAAACAGTACAGATTGAACCTTGGTCAGATACTAAAGCTGCTATTACCACTACACTTCTCTGCTCCCCTATGTTAAGCTGATGAAAAAGAAGCCCATGTAGCTTAAATTGCAACCCAAGTAGCTTAAATTGCAAACACCCCTGTAAAAATGTATAAATTATAGCACAGATTCTCAACTCTCACTGTACACCAGAACCCCCCAGGCAGCTCAGATAAGAGTCATTTCTTATCATTCCACTGTAGTCACCTTGGTGCAAGCCACCAATGCCTTGATTCTAGGTAACTGCAATTTTCTCCCACTAGTCTCCTTGCTTTTCTACCCTATCTGCCCTCTGTATATTTGCCATACAACAGTCTACACATTCCTGGTAAAAACTAAGATTATATTGCTCTTTTTATCAAAACCTTTTAGTGGCTCCCCATCTCACACAAGAGTAAAAAGCCCACGTCCTTCCAATGGCCTTTTAATGACTTATTATAAAACCCTACATGATCTGACCACTCACTACCTCTGTGATCTCATTCATCCTTGACTATGGTAACTCTCCATTTTACTGATTGATCTGTCACACAACACTCTCTCTTCCCTCCCCCAAAAGTTCTAGATGAATCTATATGAGTCCAGAAGGACTGAAATGTGAAAGACAAATGTAAAAGCAACTCAGTAAATAGTGGTGTCATTTACTGAGATAAGTGAACATTAGAGGAGAGGCAGGTGTTGGGAGTGGAGGGAATTATGAGATGGAAAATACTAGGAGACTTCAAAGGAAGGACTTAAAAAAAGAAATTAAATAATCCCCTCTACAATTTGATTTGGACAGAAATCAGGTAAATAACCAGTACAAGTGCTATGTATCAGCTGGGTCTTCTGAGAAGCAGATGTTGAGACCAGAGGACAAAAGGTTTATTGTAAAAGATAAGAGGAGGAGGAAACTATGCAGATCTGAAACCTGTAAAGGAGAGGTGTATGAGGTTGTTGAAGAAAGGTGTACAGATAGGGGTTTCCATGCAATTATCAACAGATAAAAAAAGCAGGATTGAGCAGAGAAAGCCTCAGACCTGGTCTGACAAAGTGTTGGCCAACCCAGCTAGGAGCTCCAGAGCAAAGATTGCTGATTCGAAGAGTCCCATACTGGGCCAAAGTGGCAATACCATAGCGCCCACACTGTATTCAGTCACTGGCTGGAGGTTTCTCAGGAAAAGCAAGGCCTTAATTCAAAAGCTATGGAGCCTTCTGAAGGTATTAACTGCTGGAAGTTATCAGCTAAATGCACTCCCTAGAGCTGAAGAAGTTCTTACTTAAAGGGAGATCCAAGCTGTGCATCTAGATGGTTGCCACAGGATATGAAAAAGAGAGGTTGAGTTTAATTGGTAGAAGTGAAGAGTAAACCCCAGAGACAAGAGTTCCCTGCTGATCACCATCGCAATCTAGGATTTCTATGCAATTACCAACAGAATTACATAATAATGAGAATGGGGAAAGCAAGTGCCTGTTACAAAAGGCAAGACCAACATCACCTACTGTGAGACATCTACCACAATATTCCAACTAGATGTGTGAAAAAAGGCAAACCGGTGGGACAAAATCTAAGACCATAGGTCACAATTTCACAGGGACCTTAACTTCAAAAATAGCACAGAGATTAGCAATGAAGAGGATAAAGAAAATCAAAGTGATAACATACAGTATCAGAAGTCTTTTCAACATTGGTACCTCCACAACTTCAACAGCAATGCAGACATCCAGAAAGCCTTAAACCACAAGCAGCAGTCAAAAAGCAGCTGATCCACCAGTTAAGCCTAAACTCTAGAAGATTAGTAGGGCAGGATGAAGAAAATGTTGGCTTGCCTTGACGATGGTCCAGGTTTACTCATTTAAGAATAAGTAAATATATAAATATGAAAATCCAGCAATAAATAATGAATAAAAAGCCTGGAGCTAAATGAATGAAGTCTTAAGTGTTTGCTTTTTGCCAGTGGATCAGATTACTAGAAATACCTGTATAGTACCTATGCACCATAGAATTTTTAGATTTTATCAAAAGATGTCTCTAAAACAATTAAGCCTGACTTTTCCCAGTATGCTTTTAAACCTTTTTAAATTGTTTTATATATGGTTTAATTAAGATATACTCAAATACCTCATTGAGTATAAAAATTTACAATTTGACTTTTTTCAAAAGTCAAAAAGCACCATTAACAAGGATGTTAAATAATAAAATAAAAAGAGGGACAGAAATACGAGATTTTTCAAAGGAAAAAGTCATTGGTTTAGTGATAACATAGGTATAATAGGAAAGGTCTGAGCCTGGATGATGGGAAAATGACGACACTGGTGGCAGAGAAATGAGATATTTTATCCTAAGTCTTAGTTGTTACTAGGAATCATGCATTGGTGTTAACAAGACAACTACAGATACAGACGTACAGCTTAGGGACAAATCAGGATTGGAAACATCTTTCCTTAGAACCTGGGACAATCTTCCCACATGGCTCTCTAAATACCATCCCATTTCTCTGGTTTGAGAAAATTTCTGTACATCATTCTCAAAACACCCCTCCTTCCCCCTGCCGCCCTTTGACTCTGATTTCCCATTTACTTTGTGAATTATATTACATAGACAAGCGGTTCTCAACCCTTTGGCACCAGGGACCAGTGCTCCTATGAGAATTTAAAGCCTGATGGTGTGAGGTGGAGCAACGGAGGTGATGCTAGCGCTGGGCAGCAGCTGCAAATACAGATGAACCTTCGCTCACTTGCCTGCCGCTCATCTCCCGCTGTGTGGCCCAGTTCCTGACAGGCCACAGACTGGTATTGGTCCATAGCCCAGGGGTTGGGGATCCCTGATATAAGCTTTTATGTTTAAAAATATTAATAGAGCAAACACCTGTGTATCCACCACCAGCCAAGAAGCAATATCTTTGAAACACCATATGTCCCCCTCCTTAAGTGAATCTCTCCCTCTCCTTTCTCCTTCCACCAGAAGGGACTATCGCTATCTTGTTATTTGAGATAATCATATCATGGCTTTTCTTTACAGTTTTACATTTATAAATGCAAGACACACAAAAATCTAAAGTTTGCCTATCTTTAAACTGTATATAAATGGATTGACACTACTTTTAAGACTTTTTTTTCTGAGATACTTGTTATGTATATCTATAGCTCACTCATTTTCGCTACATATGAATATGGCAAAATTTATCTATTCTTCTGTTGATGGACATTTGTTATGTTTTTGCTATTTGGAACAATAATGCTGTTGGCATTCTCATACTTGTGTACTGATATAAATACGCAAGAATTTCTCGGGATATAATTAGAATACACAGATAAATAACTTTTCTAGTTAGTGCTACAATGTATTCTACACTAACTTTCCCTGTAATTATTTGTAATCACACTAACAATTACTTCACATCCATATCTGTCAGATTTAATGTGGTTCTAACTTCTCTCACTCAATGAAGTTGTGCCTATTTTCATGTTTGCTAGCCATTCAAGCTTTTCGTGTGTTTCTTTTTCCCACTTCTAGAGAAATTCTCTATACAGTCTTGGTATTAATCTTTTGCTATATATATGTTGCAAGTATTTTCTCCAAAATTGTGGCTTATCTTTTCAGTTTCGTTATGGTGTATTTTTGATGACCTGAAGTTCTTAAGTTTAGTGTAGTCAAATATATATTTCTCAATTATAGCCTTTTATATCATAAAATTCTTCCCAAGACTCGTCATTAAGATAGTTTCTTACATTTTCTTCTAAAGTTTTACAAAGCCTTTTTTTTACATTCAAGACTGTAACACATTGTCATTTTGATCTTTGTGTGTATTAACCCAATTTCCATTTTTCCCCTATGAAAAATAAAATGGTTCCAGTGTCACTATCAAATTTCAAGCATACATGCATGAGCCTACTTCTATATCATTGAACCAAAATTACAGTGTTTTAATTATTATTAAAACTTTGCAATAAGTCTTGCTATCTGGTAAAATAAGCCTTCCTGCTTTATTGTTCTTTAAGAGTTTAATATTCTTAGCCTTTTGCATATCTGTATAAATTTTAGAATCAGTTTGTCAAGTTCCAAAACTCAAATAAAAAATTTTAAAAAACCCACCTGTTAGGATTTTGACTGGAATTGCACTGAATTACTCTGTTTTGAATTTTTACATCATTGACCAAAAGTAATACTGGCCAGCAGTTTTCCTTTCTCATACTAGACTTATTCTGGAATAGTTAGTGTAAAATTAGAATTAGTTGAACCTTGAGTGTTTGGTAGGAACTGGTTAAAACCATCTTGGCGTAGAGTTTTGTGAGAAGATTCAATTTCCTTAATAATTGTGGGATTGTTGTAATTTTCTATTCTTGATTGTTTTTGATAATTTTATTTTTCTAGATTTATACAAATTTTCATTTTGGACATAAAGTTGCTCTTAATTATGTTGACCGTCCATGGCACCTGTAATGATAATTACCTTTCATTTAAAATTTTTCAACTTTTTCCTTGATAAATGTCACCTAAGATTTGTCAATTTTATTTTTCCAAGAATATATGTGGTTTTGTTGAACCCTTTTATTGTGTTATTAAATACTAAATTACTGCTCATTATTATTTCTTTCAACTTACTTTGGGTGTATTTTGATGTTTTTCCCCCCTTAAATTCTTAAGATAAATGCTTAGCTCATTCGTCATTATCATGTTTTCCTCATAAGCAATTAAAGCTACACATTTCTTTCCAAGAATGGCTTTAGCAGCATCTTACAAATTTTTATATGTAGTACTGTTATTGTTCAATTCAAACTATTTTCTAATTTTATGATTCTTTGACTCTAGGTGATTTCTAAAAGTGAGACACATCAGACCAATGAGAATAGAAAAAGCCTTAATTGCAATGGACTGCGTCCTTTGGAGGAAAATTTCCTATAAACCTAGCTCCAGAGAGCAAATCAGCAGCAATTTTTTATTGGTGTCTTTAAAGAGGAGCCACACATCTTTGTCTTCAGTGATCTGATTCTTTTTTTTTAGTGCCACTACCATCCTCCAGTCAAATTGCCTGCTCATCCCTTAGTATTTCTAGTCCATTTCTTCTCTGTAGTGATATCTTGTTCTTAAGCTCAGCTATGCCTTTTTTGTTTTCTTTTACGTACCTGAAGCAGAAAGATGCCAATAATGAACTTTATAGTACTATTTTGAACAGAAGCCCCTATCCATCTTTAAGTCATGTCATATTAACAGAAAATAGGAGTCAGATTTGAAAACTGTTAAGTTCACACTACCTTATAAAATCAACATTATATAAATTATGTTATAGTTTTAAAACTACAATTTTTTAATACTTAAAAATCTAGAGACATTTAAAAGTTTTCAACTTTATTTCAATCTACTTGTAAAGATAAGTTACAGTGTACAAAACGTCATCTGTTAGAGTGAAGTAAAAAATACTTGCCAAGAATTTTGGAAGTACAACTTCTCCCCAATCATTTTCCCAGTAGGAGACCTCTAGGTCTTTAATATCCGAATTTCATAAAACTTATATCTCAATGCAAGTTATTTTGGCCAATGTTTATACAGGAAAAGAATTATATTTGCACATGCCAAGACAAAATTCACATTTTAAACAATATAGTGTGCAAGAAAAGTTCTGAGTTACATTCCAAATATAATTGATAGCCAAACATAAAAAAGCATGCCAAAGATCAAAATGTAGGCACAGAATAATGCTTGCATCATATTCAGTGTGAGCCATTTTCTGACAATGTGTGCTTATCTTGAAATGTATTTCCAAAGCCTCTCATGTTTACTTAGTCTTTCTTTTGCCTAGTGTTGAATGAGTACGAAAATATTTAAGATAATATTAAAAAAACAAAAAAACACAAAACACTGGGGATGGACAAAAAAGTCATTATAAAGAAAAAAATACTGCACATAAAACTGATGTTAACCTTGTTTATTGTTTGTTAAATGACAGTATTGTACTTATATATAGGTGATTTATAGTATCAGTTATACTTTTGAAATTAGGAAGTTTGGGTTGATAATTGATACTGCAATTTTTTCCCACTTAAAGTAAAGGCAAATAGGCTCCCAGTCAGCACTTTCACACAGGACATCTGATTTATAGGAACAGATTATGGCTTTAGAGGTTGATAACTCTATTGTTTAAAATCAAGATATTCATAGGTTTCTGCTATTGAGAATAGACTTTAAATATAGTTAAATCATATGAGAACCATAGTAATTCTAAGAAAAAAAATCACAATGTCTCTATTTGACCATTTCTAACCTAACAAGAATGGCAATTTCATATGGTTCAACCTAAGAGAAATGCAAATTTCACCCCAAAGTTAGATGTCAAGTTAAAGGTCCAAATGAGTAAAATCTGAATAAAAATTTATAAAAATATTATCTGTTCAATCATATCATATAAATATATAATATTTTGAAATCATAACCTTTATTTCAAAGGCATTTTACCCTTAGTTCATTTACAAAGTATCTTTACATAATTTAAGTCTCAAATTTTTGTTATGGTGAAATCAAACAGAATAGTTCAGATATCAACTTTTTAACATCTGTTAGTATATATTAAGACAAATGATGTGAAAAAAATAAAAAACCCACAAATGAAAGAACAGAAGAGCAAACATGAATTTAAGCCACCTTTGCTGCAGTGAATAAAAATAACAAATATATAAATTTTATATTTCTGGACTTTCTAATCTTTAAAATTAAGATGGTCACTTAAGATTGCTATTAGTGCTATTTAACTTGCCATAAAATCTCATATATTTATCGAGCTGCCAAAAAACAAGTTTTACATGTTGACAATTGCCTTTTGGTCTTTGAAAAGAGAATCCTATTATGTTTCCTAGTTCACAGCTGAATTCACAGCAGCTGTGAGGCTAAGAAATGCCAGCAACCAATTAGGCTGGCGTAAACCTTGTCTAGCATATAAAGTATATAATTTGGTTGCAAATGCAAAAGAGCCAAAATAAAACAGTCAAGAATACTAATAAAATATCATTATGAGTATTTAAGAGTCTGAATATTTAAAATTCTAACAAATATATGTATTTTATTAAAAGGATACAGTGGGAGAACATTAGAAATAAAAACATAAAAAACCAACAATCAATTCTTTTTAGACCCATGCTGTTTCTTAAAAGGCTGGTGCTGTTCTGGACATAGCCGGGATTATAAACTTCCTATTTTTTCTATTCCTATTCTAGAGATGAGTTTTACATGAGCATACATGTGATAAGTCTTCCCCAAAAGTAAACATTATTTTCATCAGGTCCGCTTGAGCTGCTTCCATGAAATTTTCTTTTTATATTTCTAAAATACTAAGACCTTTATAAAAATTTCAAAACCAAATAATGTATGAATAACTAAAACAATTAGTGAAAATAGAACCTGAATTATAAGATTGTTTATAATGGCAATTTCTAAACCCTTTCAAGTTGTTAAAATCTACTATTTTTGTTTAAAGTTTAATACATTTAAAAATATGACAAAAAATTAATGCTTTAGAAATAATAGCTAAAAATATCATTTAAAAAATTTTTACACAAACTGAAAAAACTAGTAGTCAAATGGTCATTCACATGTACATTGCCATGTAATGAAAATACAAAACTTCAGTTTATATGCCAACAAATTAAAATATAGTTCCCTAGTAAATCTATTCTTGATAAAACCTCCTAGTAACTGCCTGACTTTTCAATGAGAATACCACCACATAATTTGAAAAGATGTTTTGACTTTTAAAAAATAGTAATAAAATCTAGCTTTCTCCTTTTGTATCTTCGCAAACAGGGAATATAAAGAAGCAAGCATCAATATCCATTTTAAGAAAAATAATGAAATAAATATTACTCTGAATTGTAAACACTCAGAACAAGTGCTTGGCAGAATGTTTCCTGAGGATGAGTAAAATACATAGGCTTACTCAAAGTAGTTGGTAAGTAGATTTCTGAAAGAAGCACTTTCTCTCAAGTCAGTTTTTACCAGAAGAGAATCTTGGTAAATTACCTTAAAACACACTCGCCTCAAAACCTTTGGGACTTCATATCATGTGACTGATTAAAATCTTAAACAGGTTTTTCATTTTTTCCTTAAATTTTATATAAAATACTGATTCTAGTAAAATAAAGCAATTGTATATTTAGTTATAAGTACCAAGTGCCAGTGTAGAATGCAAATTCAAAAATTTTAGTGCATATTTCCAAGTAGTCATAGCAAAACATGTTAATTAACTTTTGTTGTCTAAGGAGGTTTGTTTTAAATCTATCTTTTAAAACAGATACAGTTCTTTCCTTCAACTTATTAGAAGGATTCTAAAAGGATGCTCCTTCAGAACACGAAAATAACCTAATGGGAAACAGGAAAATGGAGACTGCCAAAATGTTTAAAATAGATGAAATATGACAATAAAAAAAAACTACTAAAAGCATTATTTAGAAAATGAAAAACTGTAAACTATACAGTAACATTCATACATTTTCTTGTCTTGCCAACTACCTCAAAACAGTTAACTTATTATTTTTATTCTCTCCAAAAGTAAATGTCAATCTGTTCCTGGATGCCACTGACCAGTAAATGAGGACAGAAAAGAATCCGATGATTTGTTTCAGATCATTACAGGAGATCCAGCATAAATCAAACTCCCAAACTCTGATACCCAGGTTCTGTTAGGTAATCTAAGCAGCAATGAAAAGAATCTTTAATGAGGGCTATGCAGGCGTCACACCTTCTTCAATAACTTTGGTGGAATAAGATGCCATTAGAGAAGGACATAAATGCCTCAGCTGACACTGGTAACAGCGCCGTTGCTATTTAGTAAAGCCTTGGGGAATGTGACTTTGCCAAACATAGAGACCTTTTTGTTTTGGCTTATCACATTTAAGATGTTACTGTTTATAACTAAATTTAAAAAATTCTAGCATTTCCCTTCTTAGACTTTAAACACAAAGCTGGAATTGTGACACAAGAAAAATGGGTATACTAGAGCTAAGAATTTTTGTGAAGAAAATACATCTTAAAAATGACACAAACTTCATTCATATTGTAAACAAAATACAAATTTTTAAATTTTTACTTCCTCTGTCCATTGTTTTGAAAAGGGATCTCAAAAATTAACACTGCTCAGGGAAACTTCATATCTTGTTGACATTTTTTTGTAATGACCAGATCACACTGCATACTAACAATCTGTTAGACTTATCACTTAGAAGGGCCCATTGTGCAGCTATTTAGAAAACTTCCATCCTGAATTTGCACAAGGGTAATAAGGATAATGTCACAAAGGGGTCATGATCCCAAGAGAGATGATTAAATCACTTAATTTCCTCATTCTGAATATTTGGGGTTGGGGCAAGAAAGAATTAAAACCTGTTCAAAACTACTAGTAAAAAAGAAGGTAAAAACTGAATTTCTAAAATCATAAGTTATATGATTAGGATTCCAGCTAAAATGGTGAAAATGTAAAAAAAAAAAGCATTAAAAAACTTCATTAAGTTAACTAAATAAATCTCAACACATTTTAATTAAAAAGCCATTCTTCATATCTACATTCCTCTGGGTGACACAATGTCTGAAACCTATCTTTATTCATTTATCGAGGAATAAAATATTTCCTATCTAGAAAACCAAAGAGTTTTATAAGTGGTGTTTAACACATTGCTGACAGTTTAAAGTTTTTTAGTGTATGTGCTGCCAAAGCAAAACTAATCTTAAGTTTTGAGAACAAACTTTCACAGATGTTCTGCTGGATACATTGAGCAATGCTATCTAATTGCTCCCTAGTTTAAATTCTTATTTACTCAAAAGGGAATTCCAAACCAATACATTGCGCTAGTCTGTGACCTTTTCATAGCTACATGTAGATATCATCTTCTCTTATGCTTAAATACATCCTAACAAGAGAGAGGGATCTTTTGGAATGTTTTTCAACAGTTTTCAACAGCAGTATCTCAGGCAATATAGACTTATACATATATTTATTAACAAAATTTAAACATAACTCAGAAAGCTGACAAAAACATTATAAAATATTCAACCATTCCAGTATGTTTTCAGCTACCCTCCTAACTTTCATTAGAGAATTTAAGGCCTGAATTCAGGTGACTGGGTGCAATAAATATGTTTTTAGTAAAAGTTGTAGATGTAATGAGGATGTCAAGCAGACTGATAACATCAGAATCTTTCAAAAAAAAAAAATCTCACTGATAAAGAGGCTAAGCAAACTGAACATTCTACCATGAGATGAATCTTAACACATAATACTTTAGAAACTTGCTACTGCCTATAAAACAACAGTATATGCCGACACTTTAAAGAAAAAATCCCTAGTATTGAAGAGCTAGCCTGTCTACCTTTACTGCTGTCCAGCACAATGGGACAGGAGAGCTTCCTCGAAAACCTTAAAAAATGTTAAAAACACATCATAAGTGATTTTCAAAAACACATATTCTAGAAAAATAATTTGTTACCAGAAAAAGAAGAATATGGAAAATGTCTATCCAAGGCAAATAATGATGATACCTATTCTTAAACATTAAAAATAAAACTGTTACAGACAAGAAATGAAATCTTAATTGAATATGCCAAATCTTGGTCATACTAGTATAACATTAAACCAGTCGTCACTGAAAACTAATGAGTTTAATTTTATAATAGTCACATTCTTATCCACTACACAAAAACGTGTTCCTTTGTGCATTACTGTGTTGCTGTGGTC
This sequence comes from Pteropus medius, assembly GCF_902729225.1. NCBI lineage: Eukaryota > Metazoa > Chordata > Mammalia > Chiroptera > Pteropodidae > Pteropus > Pteropus medius. The sequence continues at coordinate 8,688,956 of NW_024344370.1, read as the reverse complement.
TTGAACGGCAATCGAGATTAATGTTTACCTATAACTCTTTTGCTATGGACTGAACTGTGCCCACCTCCATTTATATATTGAAGTCCTAAACTTCAATGTTACGGTGTTTGGAAGTGGGTCTTCTGGAAGGTAATTAGGCTTAGATGAGATCATGAGGGTGGGGCCATCAAATGGGACTTCTGACTTTGTAAAGGGAAGAGGGAGATGTCTACTGTGTGAGGACACAATGAGAAAACAGTGATCTCCAAGACAGGAAGAATGCTTTTAACAGCACCCTAATTTTTGTTGGACTTACCAGCCTCCAGAATTGTAAGAAATATTTGTTGCTTAAGCCACCCAGTTTATGGTATTTTGTTATCCAGTCCAGGCAGAGTAATTTATCCCCTTTCAAATACTAAAGGCCATGATAAGGCAATAGGAAATCAAAGATGAATAAGGGACATTCCTTGCCCTGTGCCAAAATCTCAACCCCTGATTGCAATGTCACTACTTCCCTGAGGAATTTATCATCACAATCCCTGTTCTACTCTAATTATGAATGCCTATGATGGTAGTGACTCTGAGATAGGGAAATTTTTACTTTCAATGCCTGGTCAATTGGATTAATAGATGATCACTTCTTTAAGCCCTTGTACCACTAGGGTAAAATGTAAAATAATAAATTCAGTGTAGCTAGAAGGAAGGTATACAAAGAAAGTAGAGCCACAGAATCTCATTATGGAGAGACTGACTCAAGTCAGATTATAGGTTTGGTTTTCTACATTTAAGGTTGAGATATCTTCTAAATATCGAGTGTAGATTATCAGTGTGTGTGTATGCGTGTGTGTGTGTGTGTGTGATATATAGATATAAATACAGATATAGTGGATGGTCCAGGTTGAAGATAAAATCTTGAGAACTGTTAGCATATACAGTAACACACATTTTCAATAGGGGGCAAAAATTGGTTCCTTGGAAGAGAAGAGCTTAAATATTACAAGTTTGTGGCCCTCCAAAGGGCCAGAGTACACAAACAAATACACAGTACATTTGATATTAAAATTTTATGGGTCCCTAGGTAGATGAATAAAGACATGCTGTATATATATGATACATATACATATTATATGTACATTAATATATACATATATACACACACATACACACAATGGAATACTACACAGCAATAAAAAAAAGAAGTCTTGCCATTTATGACAACACTGATGGATCTAGAGGGTATTATGCTAAGTAAAATAAGTCAGAGAAAAATATCTATGATTTCATTTATAACTGGAATTAAAAAAAAAATGAATAAACAAAACAGAAACAGACCCATAGATACAGAGAACAAGCTGATGGCTGCCAAAGGGGAGGAGGAATAGAGGAATAGAAAACAAGAAAAATAATTAAAATTAAATATAAAATTTCATGGGAGAGTGTGATTAAGAAAAAAATGTCTAAAACGGTTCTTTGGAAGGGAGCAGTAATGAGAGTTTGGAAAACTAAATATAGATAGTATTTAAGGCAGTGAAAGTAGATGTGATCACCAAGAGAATGAAGGTAGAAGTCCTGGTTTTCAATGTACAGAGTTCAGGGAGATAATAAGTTACCAGCACAGATCAAGAAATTGCCAGAGAAAAAGAAGAAAAATCAGGAAAGTAGATTCCTAGAAGCCACGTAAAAATGGTATTTCTAGAAAGAGAATAAATCAACTCTATCAAATGCTGTTAACAGATCAAGTAAAATTTAAGCACAAGTGGAGACCTTTTTTTTTAGATGAAACAAATAATAGTATTCCAGTATGTTGATGGAAATAATTCAATAAAGGAGAAATTAAGGACACAACACAAAGAACTAATGAAGTGGTAACTTTGGGCAGGTGAAAAAGGATAAAATTTAGTGTACAAGTAGAAGAAATGTGCCTAAAATATGAAGGGAACAGGTTTATCCACGGAAAGGTAAGAAAGGCATAGTTACAGGTACAGAAATTATTATTTGGGTATATGTGGTAGACTTGTAGAAGTCCTTTTCTGATTGCTTTTCTCAGTGGTAAAATGGTATACAAAGTGATCTGTCCAGAGTGTGTATAAGCAAATAAACCTAAGAATTTTATGAGAAAAGTCAGCTAAGAGTGAATGGGCTAGAGATATGACTGTTCATTCAAGGAAAGTAGACATGAATTTAAATTGTGATCAAGCAGCATAAGTATAATTCCCCCTACTCCAATAAATTTTAATCAAGAATGGGCAAGGTGGTTTAAAATATATAAAAGGAGTTATCTGGAGTTTTGCCAATCAAGAGAGGGGCAGCGGGGTAGAACGTATACATATGAGGCAGGGTTTATAAGGAAGCAAGTTAGGACATGAGGTGGAGTAAGGAACAATAAAAGGTAGCAGGATTATAAATCTCGGTGGGGTCAAAAGATTAGTGGAGTCAGGATACTAGAGAGAACATGCTGGATAGACAGAATGGTGACTGAAAATGAGATGCTTAAAAATGAGATTATAGAAACACTGCATGGAGATATATGGGTATAGTGAATAAGCTAAGGCCACGGGCGAAATCACTGAAGGAAGGAAGGAAGGAAAGAAGCTCAAAGTTCTAAGAGGAAGGGGACTGGAAGGATCATTTTTATATGAATGTTGCAATTACATAAAAATAAGAGAGGAACAGGGTAGGAGACAATAACAGTGAGTTAGGAGTCTTTATATTTCGGATATTAATCCCTTATCAGATACATGATTTGCAAATATTTTCTCCCATTTGGTAGGCTGCCTTTTCAACTTTGTTGATGGTTTCCTTTGCCGTGCAGAAACTTTTAACTCTGATGTAGCCCCATTTGTTTATTTTTCCTTTGTTGCCTAAAAAGGGTGTATTTTATAATGTGAATTACACCTCAATTTAAAAAAAGTAGGTCGCAGTAACTACAGAATGTAGTTACTAACATTAAGAGATAGACGAGAAATAAAATTTAGAAAGGAGATTAAGAAGAATAATTCAAGTAGGAAGAGAACTCAGATAACAAAGTACAATCGATGAGAGAAAAGAGTTTTAAAAGTAGGAGATAGACAAAAAGTATTACAATTGACAAAAAGAAAAAAGGAAAAAGTTCACCTTTATTAGTAATACTGAAAATTTAAATAACAATTCACCATTTTTCCCTCTGAAAACGGTTTTTAAAAACAACTTTATTGCTATATAATTCACAGAACATACAATTCATCCATTTAAAGTATACAATTTAATGGTTTTTAGTATACTCTCAGATATTTGCAACCATCACCACAGTCACTTTTATAACACTCTAATCACCTCAAAAAGATATCTTTTAGCTATCGCTCCCCAATTCCTCCAACAACCCCACCACCACCATCGTAAGCAATTACTAATCTCCTTTTTCTCTATAGGTTTGCCTATTCTTGACATTTCAAGAATGGAATGGTATAACATGATCTTTTGCAGCTGCTTTCACTAAGCATGATCTTTTCAATGTTTGTCCATGTTGTACTATTCCATTATATGAATAAACCATAATTTGTTTATTCATCAGTTGATAGTAATGTAAGTTGTTTCCCCTTTTGGCTATTATGAGTAATGCTATAAACATTTACGTACATGTTGTCATATTGACAGATGTTTTCATTTCTCTTGGGTATATTCCTAGGAAACAGCATTGTTGTTTTGTTAAAGACTTTATTTTTCTTAGAGCAGTTTTAGCCTAGGTACACAGCTAAACTGAGCAGAAGGTACAGAGATTTTCCATATACTCTCTTGTATATGTATAGCCTCCTCCATTATCAATATCCCCCACCAAGGCAGTACATTGGTTACAAGTGAAGAACCTACACTGACATATCATAATCAATCAAAGCTCATTACAGTTCATTCTTAGTGTTATACATTCTGTAGGTTTGGACAAAAGTGTGACATGTATCCACCATTAGAGTATCATATTCAGTATTTTCACAGACTTAAAAATCCTCTGTACTCTGTCTATTCACCCCTCTCCTGATTCCAAACCCCTTGAAAAGGTTTTTAAAACCTAAATTGTTGAGGATATGGGGACATGGGTAATCTATTCATCACTGGTAGTAAGTTCATAATTCATTCAGTCAATATTCAACGAATGTTTCCTACATGCCAGACATCATACTAGATGGTAGGTTTATAGTAGAGCACCAAATAGACATGGTCTATGCTTTAAAAAAAAAAAAAAAATCACAGAAATAAATGCATACAGATGGCCCCCAACTTATGATGGTTCGATTAACAATTTTTTGACTTTATGATGGTGTAAAATCAATACACATTCAGTAGAAACCATGCTTTAAATTTTGAATTTTGTTCTTTTCCTGGTCTAGCACTGTGCAGTACAATACTCTCTCATGAGGCTGGGCAGTTGCAGTGAGCTGCAGCTCCCAGTCAGCCAAGCAATCACGAGGGTAAACAACTGATACTCTAAAGTGTACTGTGTTGCCAGAGTTTTTTTGGATACTGTATTTTGTGCTTTCACATGTCATCATGCATACAGAATGCCCTGTGTCTGAAGGCAATTACAGATGCTCCTTGACTTTCGATGGGGTTTTGTCCCAACAATGTAAAATGTTCTGAGCACATTTAAGGTAAGATAGGCTAAGCTATGATGTTCAGTAGGTTAGGTGCATTAAATGCATTTTCGATTTACAATATTTTCAACTTATGACGGATTTATTGGGATGTAACCCCAATCTAAATTGAGGAGCAACTGTACTTACAAAGTGTGACAGCATCTACCAAGGAAATGTAAAGTGTACTGAAAGAGAGTAAGAGATCGAATTTTGATTTGAGAGCCAGGAAATGCCCCTCTAAACAAGTGCAGAAATAATACTCAAGTTAAGAACTAAAAGCAAAAATGTAGTCAGGCAGAATGGGCAAGAAGAAAGTTTTAGGTGAAGGGCATAGTTTACCAAAGGCTCTAAGGTGAGAGTCACCAAAAAAAAGGCCAGTGAGGCTAAATACCGGGATCAAACGGCTAAGTGTGTGAGAAGAGACAAGAGAGGAAAGGTAAGAACCTGATCATACAAAGCCCTGAAAAGTCACGTTAAGGATCATCTATTCCACGCCCTCCAAAATCTTGATATACTGATAATCTTTTCTTGTTCTTTACTTTCTCATCCCTCTGGCTTCTTTTAACTACAAATATGTTGATTTGATTTCTTTCCATTAATCAAAGAACAATTCATTGGGTGGCATAGCTGTGCATCTTCCACGTTCTCTCTAAAAATGAAAGCTCCATGTAAACAGCTTTCTGGTCTGTTCTCCTGCCCTCCCGGCCCCCCTCCCCGCCAATTGCTCTATCCTCAATAGCTAGTACATTACACCTAGAGTATTCAATCATATTGGTCGAATAAACACATAAACAATACATGTACTCTCACCTAACCACTCTTCCAATAAAAAGCTGGTGTTTTGAAAATTTTCCTGGAATTAAGAAAATATAGAACAGTTAAAGAACAGAGAAGTAACTGGCTTTAAGAGATAAAGTTTATCAATTCTGGACTCAATAATAAGGCAATCTACTAAAGTGAGTTAACCAAATACAAATGGATAGAAATATAGGGAAGTAATTCATTAGCATAATTTATTTAACCGTGTTCAGAGTTTTAAAATTACCAATCTATTAGTAAGGCTATTCAAGTTTATTAAGTTAAAAACTATGTTTTTCAAATTTTTTAAATTAAAAAAAAAATCACTATTTCTTAAAATCAGACATAAAATATGACATCTTGTTTTTCTGTATTAACTATCAACACCAGAACTTAAAAGGTTTTCATTATATGTCTGGACCGCCTGAACACTATAAATTAAACATGTTACCTTTTATGGGACATTTAACTTCAGAAAAAAAAATTCTACGGGCACAGTATGAACTCCATAATCCAAGCTGGCAAATCATAAAAATGTATGATGTATACTATGAGGACAAGGGTATGAGGAAACAGGCACTTTTGCAGATAAGAAGATAAATTCACACAATCTCTACAGAAGTAAATCGGTAAGATCTATCAAAATTAAAAATATACAATTCTCTGACCCAATGATTCTACTTAGTGGACTTTATTCTACAGATATAGTCATGTATTTAAGAAATGACGAAAGTTCAAGATTAGTCAATATGGTATTGGCTGTATAGTAGCTGCAGACTAAGTATAACAGAAATTGTGATATGTTTAAGCACTAATAAAATGCAGCTGTAAGAATGAAGCTATCGGACGTGGTTCCATAGTGTAGCAGTTAACACGTCCGCTTTACACGCAGAAGGTCCTGGGTTCGCACCCCAGTAAAGCTATGGTCCACAGTCTACTGCCATGCCACCCTGAACAAGCCCGATGTCTGATCTCAGAAGCTAAGCAGGGTCAGGCCTGGTTAGTACTTGGATGGGAGACCACCTAGGAAGACCAGGTGCTGCAGGCATAAATAATAATAAATAATTTAAAAAAAAAAAAGAATGAAGCTATTATTAATGTACAAAAGTTCCCCAAGATATCACTATTATTAGGTGAAAAAAATTAAGAAGCACCACGGTGTACAGTATACCATCTATAGGGAAAGGCTTATGTTTACACACATATAGATACACATACACAAATAATTTACTTGAAAAGGCAAAACAAATATCTCTGCATGAATATAGAAGCTGGTAATATTGATATCTCTTAGGAAAAGAACTAGGTGGCTTGAGGGCAGGAGAAAGATATGTACCCTTTTGGAACTTAATTATTAACCATAGAACTATACTGTTATTCAAAACATAATTTAATTTAAAAACAAAGTTAAATGTGTACATTAAAAGCAATGACATATACCTGTGATGCCATATTCTTGAAGATTGGAGGATGAACACAAATCAATTTTTTTCAGAATGTCAAAATTTGAATAGGCAGAGTAGTGAAAGAATAGTACAGCTAGGAGTTCATTTAATCACTGGTTCTGCAAATAGATAATTAAGTATGTAGAAGTCCTGTGCTAGGCACTGGGGATAAGATGGAACTTGAGTCTGACCAGACACTATCAAAGAAATAACATAATCCAATAAGTGTTTTTTGACAGGAAATAGAGGAGACTTGGAGAACATAAAGCAGGGGATCCAACCTAATCTAGGAATCAAAGAAGAATGGAATGTTTAACAGAGGTGAAAAGGAGTAAAAGCAGCTAGCTAGATTAGGTAGAAGTGGCGTGTTCTAAGAAGATTTCAGTGTGACTGGAGTGCCTCAAAAAAAATGTCAAGAAATGAGACTTGAAAGGGAGGCCAGATTGTTCACGTTTTAGAGTAAACTATGTTAGAGTTGGGCTTTATCCAAAGGGCAGTAGAGATACAGGAAGTGATCAAAAAGTTTTAAGCAGATGATCAGGGGGCCAAATTTATATGTCTAAAAGATTACTCTGAAAGAGTAATCTACCACAAAGGTGGAGAGACCTATTAGGAATTTGTTGCAGGCAAAACATAATGCTAGCCTGACCAAAGTTATAGTGAAGGGACGGAAAAGTGTATAGATTGAAGACGTACTCAAGCAGTTAAATTAAGAGCCTGATGATAGGATACGAGGTTAAGAAAGAACAAGGAGCCAAGAAAGACATTTAGGTTTCTGATTTGGGCAACAGAGTGAATGAAAGTGATGAGATATACTGAAGAAATAGATTTGGGGAATGGGTGATGGCTTCAATATTTAACATGCTGAATTTGAGTTATTTATGTGACATACAAGTAGAGATAATCAGTAACCTAAATGACCTGGATGCTTCAGTCAATTCCTGTAAGGAAGCTACTCTAGACAGGTAAAGTTACCTTGGAGAGGTTGCTAAAAATAAAAATTTACTAAGTCCTATTAGGTATACAAACAGTAAATGTCTGCAGCTAGCCTGAGCTGAAGAGAAGCATTTAGTTTACCCAGAGACAAAATATTGTATGAGAAGTACTGCAGGGTTAGGACCAAGTACTGAAGAACACCAATATTTAGACAACGGAGAGAGAAAGAAGCCCCGGCAAAGATTAAGAAGGAAAGAACTGAGGGGTAGGAGGAAAACAAGTTTTATTTACTTCTACTTTAGTTAAGAAATGGCTCTTAGTGAAACCCAAAAGAGCATGTAAGGTTAAAAGCAATGTACGGCTCTTAATAAAACTGCACCCCAAGAGCATACAAAGAAAATACATATATAGTTAGAGCAATGAATTGTAGTCCACCACTTCCAATATCAGCTATAACTGGAGAAAACAGTAAAAATGCAAGTCATATATTATCCCCCAATTTCATACAACCGTTTTACAAAAAAAAAAAGATCACTGAATCTAGACAGGCCCCCAAATTCATCAATTATGCCAGAGGACTCCTAGCAAGTTGCTATAATCTGCTACATTTTCCTGACAATATAGTTGCTCATCTAATAAGCATTCTTTCACATGACAGCATATTTATTTGCCTAAACTGAAAGTCTTGTGAACAAGGAGGGCCTAAACTTAGGACATGGAAGAGAGATTGGAAAAGACCAGAATTTCTTTTTTAAAAGAAACAGAGCCACAGAACACCTGCATTGAGTGTAATAACTATTTAATATGCTGTTGTAACTAACACAGTAGCCTTTTCTAGGAAAAAGTTCTAAATCTTTAAAGCATCAGATGAAAGGACACATAATGGTCCTGCAGCAAATGTTAGCTGGATTAATAAAAACACCTGAAAACAATTTATATCATAGAAAGTAAAATGAAAGCATTATTTAATGTACTGATTTCCAATACCTGGAACATCTATAGTACACAAAGAATTCTAACATTAAGAGTGGAAGAGTATTTTAGAAGCAGACAACCTATGTTCCAACTTCATTTTCTACTTATTTTATGCATGACCTTGGACAAGTCAATTTCTTCATTATAAGAATAAGCAAGTTTTGTCTGACAGCAGTATTTCATCAGATAGCTGTCTATAATTAAATTCTAAGACTTATATTACTATTTAGGGCCTCTAATTTGTTCTTATTTTCTAAAAATCATACAGGTAAAACATTATATCCATTTCCCTTTATTAGTCCATAGTAAACTGCAGGCTTAAAAATACTATCCTCTCAAAAAAGTTCAATGCTATCTGTACTCTCGACTCACTTTTCATGAGATGACACATAATTATATTTCCTGTGCATATCTTACAGCAGGAATTCCGTATAGTTTAACTAAAACAGGTAAACTCTTGTTTAAATTCAACCCTGGCTCATTTCAAAGATGACGCTTCTAGACAAACTGCTTGGACATTTGTCATGGCATCTGAACTATAAGCTCAAATGTCCATGGGCTGAAGTAAAGAAATGGAGATAAGGTTGCTACGCATATCTGAATCCTCTCATTCCATTACAGTACATTTAAAATTCTTGTCAGCAAACTCTAAATTTCTCATATTAAGCCAATAAACTAAGCACAACAAAAATGAACAGAAAAATTTACTTTAACTGAAACCCTATATGGTTGATCCTCATTCTTAAAATATTATCAATTCTTGTCATTAATTGGTCCATTATTCCAAATATAGCTTTGCCTTTTAACAACCTAAAGTTTTCATACCTCCCTTTTTAAATAATTTATTTTTAGAGCAGTTTTAAGGTCACAGCAAAACTGGGCAGATGGTAGAGACATTTCCCATACATTTCCTGCTTGCACATACCCATAGCCTCCTATAGTAAGTATCAACATCTCACACTGGGTATACTTGTTAAAATTGATGAACCCACACTGACACATCATTAATATCCAAAGTCCATAGTTTACAGTAGGGTTCACTCTTGGTGTTGTGTCTTCTTTGGGTTTTGACAAATGTGTAACATGTATCCACTATTTAAGTATCATATAGAATAATGTCACTGCCCTAAAAATCCACTATGCTCTACTATCCCTCACTTACCCCTTTTTAAGTCTTAAGTTGCAAATAGCAGTTACAAGATTCTAAATGCAGAAATGCCATTCAAAATCTTCAGGATGAAAAGGAAAGGCAAAAGCCAGGGCAGAAAAAAATAAGCCAAAAATAAAAGCAAAGGAAAAGTAAAGATAAAGGAGAGCAGCTGCATTTCAGGAATCAAAACACTTCGTCCCTTAAAGAGATGAGGCCAGATCCTTTAAGTACTATTTTTCCTTCCCATTCCCTTCCAGGAATTCTAAGAGGATCTTGGCTAATACACTATAACTGAGTCTTCTTACGTAGACAAAGCAGGTAGTTACAGTTTAAGTAAATTTGTGATCCAAATATAAACATTTATTGGAAGTGACTCATACCTTAGACTCACTTACTTTTAAGGTATTAGTAGCAAAAACTATAAACAGCCTGAGTTGGATGTTCTCTTTGATATTACATTTTACATAGGCTCTACAGCAGTTTTCATGAATAGGATTAGCTTGATTAAGCAGAACTGAAGAGACTTTATAACCTATAGTCAGATTTTCCAAATGTTAAGTCCATTCTTTTCAACACATCTGTCCTTTACTCAGCACAAGTGATATAGCACCATATAACATCGATTCTTTTTGCATCTGTTCCTTAATCATTGCTCACTCTCCTAGTCTGATGCAATCTTATCCTTGCTACCTCTCATTTTCAGTACTACACTCCTTCTACTCTATCACTAATCACTCGTTAACTCCTATTACTGCTCTTAGAAGATTAAGTGCTACAGTAGTTTCCAAGTGTCCTAGAAATTAATTCCAAGATGCCTTACCCTACCTTTGTTGCCAAGTCCTTAATAAGGTGCCCCAGATTAGTCTTATTTTCCTCATCTATCACTCTCCCCTTTGCCTGTTTCAATTGTCTTTTACCAGGCAAGCCCTCCATCTCTAGCTAATGTTGTGCCACTTGTATGAAATGCCTCTTTCCCCACAGGCAATCTACTGGTCATCTTCCTCCCACCATTTAAATTTCATTCTCCATGACTTCTTGTCAGGTCACTATTAGGAGATGCATTTTCTAAAATAATGGATCACAACTCTAGGTGCACAGTGGAATCACCAATCTATGAGGTGTTTTAAAATAAAATACTGATGTCCAGGCTCTAGATCAGGCAAAGGACCCAGATATTGGGTAATAGGTTGGGGGTTGTTCGTTTGTGTTTGGTTGATTTTACCCAGAGCCTTACAGGTGATTTTAATGAGCAGCCAGGCTTACAAACTATACTAACCCTATCAATTCTAGAAACAGAATTCCCACAACTACATTTAACCAAAATGTTCTCTAAATATATCCATATCCCACACCCCTAAAATACACTTACAACAACACAGCCTTGACTAATGTATATAATTTAAATATCTGAAACAGCTTTTCATAAGGCTCAAACATTTTACAGGGCTTTATATAATGAGTATAAGGTTCCTCTTCTGTAAAATAGGAACAACACGATCTACCTTATAGCATTGTCATAAAGAGCAAGATAATGAATATTACACTTTTATCAAAGCAACTGGCTTATAAGCACACAAATGTTAAATCCCTTCAGGTATCAAGAGTACCACCTGGATTCACTTTTTAAGAAAGAAACAAAATTCAAGTAGCAGTATGAAAGATACAAGTCATCTGGATGAGGCTGAGTTGATAGCTGCTGGCCAAAAGTTATATAAATCTAAAGGGTCATTCTTTGCACAGTGTTGCCACTCAACAAATTTTACCATAAGTATATCCCATCCTGATCTTGTCTTTCCTTTAAAAAATTTTTATAGGTGAAATATGGTTAAAATTAATGCCAAAACCCTGAGAAAAGTCTTTTAAAGTAAAATATAGCGCAGGGAGGTGTCTGATACTTACAGTTCTTTGACCACACTCTGTGGGGAAGTTGTTCCCAAATTATACGGAAGCACCATCAGATGGCTCAATCTGTTTTCATGCTCTGCTTCCTTGTTCCCTGTGTTTACAAGTACCCTAACACATGATATCCAGGGAGAAACCTCCTGCCAGGGGCTAGAAATTTAAAACTGAACAAACCCATTCCTTTAGATACCAAAACAAAAGTTAAAAGTTATAAAGTTAAAACTCAAATGGGTATTAGAGAATAGAAAATAGGCCAGTAATGACAAATATGCCAATTTCAATGGACTGACCGGGGTTACCAGGACTGGTGATGCTGTATTAAGAACTCAGAGGCCGAATATGGGTTCATGGGGAAAGCACACCATGATAGATAATGGATATTGGTCAGAGGAGGTGAGAGGGATGGCATGTATGACATATATTTTTTATCCAGAAGATTCATAACTTCCGGAGTCTAAAGAGCCGGACCTAAAAAGAGAAGGGTAATGATGTACATACACACAGAATGGCATACTTCCGTTGATATGAACCACACTATCATAATTTATTTATTTGCTTTTGAGGGTGGAAACTGTGTATGCCTTACTCTTTTCTGTATCTCCAACACCTGTCAGAATGTCTAACATGTAACAGGCTGTTATTAAAAGTGCATTTAATTAAATTTGCTATAAGAAAACAAAAATATGAAATCTCATTATTTTGTGATTATGGCATAATCATTTCAGGTCTATACACCAAAATACCCTCATACCCCAGTAAATGCCCATTTGAACTACAAGCCTGACTGTAGTGGGTAGTAGGAAAAATAAGTAGTACCAAAAATGAGAAAGCCCTAGGCAAGAACTAGATTTAGAAGCATGACTTTTAAAAGGGACATCTCCCTTCAAATTTTACTATAAGGATAGTAACAAAAGTTAACTTAAAATTAAGGTTAACCAACAATGTAACGACACATCATTTCATTTTTGCCTAAATTTTCACTGGACAAATCCCAATGACCACGAACTTGAATTTTATTTAGCTCTCTCTGTGAAGTACATGGCGCAGCATGCTCTATGTGTAATTAAGCATGTAAATGTTTAATATGGTGAGGTTCTAACATCTATTTTCACTTAGGCACTATAATATCATTCATGTTACTCTAATCAAAAGAGTTGCTGTATAATGGAAGGGCAACCTAATCTACACTTGCTCCACAACTGGATCAGAAGACTGAAAATAAATTTTACCTAGGGCTTAGAAATTATATCTATTCTTAAGCCCAGAACTACAATCTCAAAACAAATAAACATCTTAAAAGATTATTTTAGGTTCTAGGGCAAAAGTATTAAAAGCAGAATGGGTGGCTGAATCCAAGAATTAAGCTTTGCAAAAGATTAATGTAATTTTAACAACAAGTAAACTTGTGACTAGAAAGAATGGGTCCAGATGATTTCTCAAGGAATCCTGTTCTGGATTTTCCACACTCATGGTCTCCTTCTCTATTTGAACAGACACAGACACTGGCTCTTTGCTATTTTCTCTAGCTTTTTAAAAATTATGATACATAAAACAAGCTGACACAGTCTTTTCCCCGAGTTCTAAAATGTTTGTCATGAGAATCAAGTGACTGGGCAATGAATATAGATTTCTGGCTTTCTGTAGTAATTCTGGAGGCAAGTGGCTGACTATTGAAAAGGGCTTTAAAGGCTTACTTTGCTGAATCTTACTCCTTATAGTTAATAAAATGTCAGGATTCAATTGGATCTCACCAATCTGGCAAATTTTAAGCAATGTAGGTTTTCTGAACCTCTCTGGTAGTAGTAGAAAGAAAACTTTACTACAGAGGTTTGAATCTCAAAAAAGAAAACAAAAGCACACCTAGTTTATAATTTCATAGCATCATCAGTAAACATTTGCCAGCACTTAAACTTAGTCTTTGGTCCAGATTATGCCCCTTATTAATGTCATACTGGCAAATCTGACCTCAGAATCACCTGTAAAATGATGAATTTATCACCTTCCTACCCTGTTTACCTCATACAGCTTCTGTGAGGATTCAATTAGACAACCTGTTTGGAAAACTATGAAGGCCTAACAAATATGCTATATGGAACCATTACCATGCAAGTCATTATGTAAAAGGAAATAATTCACAATTCCTCTCATTCGCCCCATCATCAATCACACAGTTGTACCTAAAGAACTATATTACTATGTGGTATATTTTTATTACCTAAATTCCCTTAGTCTATTCTCCAAAACCCTGTATATAAATGACACGTAAAGATAAACTAGCAGAAAAAATAAATGTGGCAAAGTAGGTAGAGAATCAGGCCATTTAAAATCTTTTCTAAAGTCTACCTGTCCTAAACGCCAAGATTTGCAATGGGTCCTCTGAAATCTTCAATTTCCTCTGGATTTCCGATGATTAGAGCATTCTTTTCACCAACGTGTAATTAAAAAACAGGAATATATTCCTCCCACAATTTTGTGTTTTGTGACCTTTGAACTATATCTTATCACTTTTTATCATATCATTTCAATTGGGCTCTATACTGGCTTTCCCAGGAGTGAGAAGCAATTTCCTACATCCTGATTAGGTTGTAGTTAGCTGTATATGGTTCCTAACAGAGAATTCTCTTTTCTGTCACAGTTCTTGATAGATAGTCTGGTTTCTATGCTGTGCAAGACAGGCTGCATGAATCTTGACAAGTCATTTATGATACCTGGGACTCAGTTTCCACATTTATAAAAATGAGAACCAGATCAACTCCAAGGATCTTTCTGGTTGAAACAGTCTATGATTCTCCTCAGATCACATATATCAACACTGCAACTAAGGAAACTCAAAGAACAATCCCATCCTAATTGCTGCTTCCAAATATTCAAAACATTTCTCCCCAAAGGATAGTTAACAGCTAGAACATTTAAAAAATGTTTTAACAGTGCAGTTTTAAAATTTTTCAATAAAGACTGTATCTAGCTACACAAAGGTAAGAGTGCCATTTAGTTTTCGGAGTCACCGGATTCTTAAAAGGAACTTAATAAAATAATAAGACACATATAAGAAAATAAATAAATAAATATATGACCGTCCAGTTCCAGAAACCAGTCTCATTTTATACCTGGTTACCTGTGGCTGGGAACAATCTCAGGAGGCCAAGCCTAACCTCTGTCACTTCTAATCTAAGAACACCAGAAAAGTTGGATTCACCTTAGCATATCACTCATTTTCAGTCAACTCTAAGAATCTTGAACTAAAAGGCCTGTATGAGATGTGGGGGACCAGAATAGAGGTGGCAACACAGGATGAGCATAGATGTAGGGCTTCACTTCCTGGTAAGAGTTCATCTGAATGGCTGATTAAAGTAATGTTTGAAAACCAAAAATCTAATAATGATTCACTCAAAAACTACATGTAAGGAACTCTGCGAGGCACATGAGGATACACAGATAAATTCAGAGAATTTAAGAGTCTATTAGTATTTTAATCCTGTAATGCCCTGGTTGAAGTGGGTGTGGATAGTCTGTCATCCCTCATTGCATTCTTCATACCACCCTTTCTCTAGTGCAGTTTGAAACATAATATTAAGAGAAACATAACCAAATATTAATACTTAAGGAAATATGCTGTTTCATGAGTGATATAGAATGACTTAGGAATTCAGAGGTTGACTGGCCATCTGCTTTTAGTACTTGGTGATAAGTTCTGAGCAGGGTCTTGAAAGATGGGAACAAATCCATTTGCCCTTGGAATATATTTTGTTAATTTATGAGCATCACTGACAGGAGAAGCATGTTCTAAAATGTGGACAAGGATCACCATCAGCAAGCATCAAGTCACCGGTTAATAGCAGCCTGGAACAGCCCTTCTTCACTCATGTGATTGCCATTGTTTCAGGCATTAAATTAGTGCTCATACTACTTTAAAGTTTATTTTTGTTACAATAACTGCTAGTGTTTTATCCTACACAGATCTGTTGCAGAAGTGGGAAGAAACAAAACAGCTTCTTTAAAGTGAAAAAGGGAAGGCTTGCAGGGAGTCTCCCAGACATTTCTACTGCCATCCAATACAAATGATCATTCTTTTCAAGTTCTCTACTTATCTTTTTAATGTCTACCAATTTCATCAAGCATCTGAGGCACATTAATATGTACATGACTACAGATTAGGATGATACACAGTGTAATGACTTCCATTATTTTTTGTGGACAAATTATTCAAAGTCTGACTTTAGGATACTGGCACTTATATAAGAATACAAAGCTCTTATATGCCTGGGCTTCTGGTATTAGGCAGTTGAAGGCTGAGAGTATTAAAAGCCTCTATTCTAGAACCCTAAAAGAACCAAAATTGTTTCAAGTCCAATACATTTAAATAAAACGATGTTAGTCCCAAAAAATAAAAATATACAAACCTTTCCAATGCCATATAATACTGCATTTTTTCTGATAGGTTTAACAGTAACACCTCTAATTATAGTTAAAGGCTTAGAATGTAAAGAACTTACACATTTTACTGCACTCCAAAATTTTAAATAACATGCAAATCTTACTTTTGAAAGTATATGGTGAATCTGTATTCACCTAAGAAATAAATGACAGGAACGGCACAGTTTAAGGAAAGTAATGTGAAGAGAATATAAACTCCAACTCAAGTAAAGGAGACATCATTTTCCACTAGTGTCCCTGGTAATTTCTAAAGCTGTAAATGGTATAATTTATCTTCTCACATACAGGAAAATAAATGATACTTTCAGTTAATACAAGTTATCTCAAATATAACGAAGAAAAAATCCTCAACTATATACGGTCTTCCAATATATCATACAGATAACGTGAAAGTCAATCTAGCTTCACAAACTTGATCAAAATTGATCGAAACCAAGAGGGTATGGATATGATAGCAACATTACTCCTGGCGAGGCCAGAGGATAATGAATAAGGATAATAAAATGCATGAGTATAGGAGAGATGGAATCAAGAACACCGCACACCTCTAGATATTACACACCTCTAATTCTTTCAATATTTGGACTGAATGAAATTTTACTTATCTCCCTTTACGCGTTTTCTTCATTACAATATATATTATATCCAAGCCTGGCTGGCATTTCACTGCACATCCCAAGCTAGTGACATAAGATATTTTTCCCCAGAGGAACCTACAGAAAAATACAAAAGCCTAAGCTTTTTTCTTGTTAATTAAGCATGCATCTTCACCTCGCCTTGCACTTTTCTCTCGGTTACCTCTCCTGATGGTGTGAAAACATCAACATCTAGTCGCCCACCCCCACCCTCTCAGTAGTGTCTTGCATTGACTAGGCTCATCCCCTCGCCTTCCCTTTCGGTCTTATCATCTTTGAAAAGCTTATCGAATACTTCTTCCCCTTGCTCCGCCCCATTATTCATGGCTGAGCACGACATTCTCCGCATCCTTCTTCCAAGGAAGGGACTGGCAAAAAAGAAAGGCATGCTCGAGAAACGAAAGCCGAAGAACCCTGACAACCACACAGCAGTTTAAACCAACGGCGCTGGCCTTCTCCCTCCACCTCGGCCTCTGACCAGTAGGGTTTTCTAAACACTGAAATCACTGGTCTCCACGCTCTCCCCAGCCCCCACCCCTCAAAGATGAGGCCGGGAAATGATAATGCCCGGGTTAAACCCGAGGGTAGGTCACCCCTCATCAAGCTCGCTATACCCGCCCCGCAAGCCCCGGGCTAGAGTCTCCTGGGAGGATGGAGATCGCGGGAGAGCAAGGGGCCCCTGGCCCAGGACCCTCCACTGCGCCCGCGCTAAGCCTCCAGAGACGCGGTTCGCTACACCCGGGTCCTATCCTCCCGCCTCCCCTCCGCTCAGGCCACGCAGGGGCCCTCCTCGCCCCGCGCACTGCAGCGGCACCCGAGGTGGACCCCACGCCGGCCTCACTTGAACACACGCCACACACAAAAGCGCTGCGGCCGCCGCCTTCCCGCCCCCACAGCCCGGCGGAGCAATCAATGAGGTGGCCGGCGCCCGCGTTCCCTCCGTGCACACCCTAATGCGGGGCCCGGCCGGCAGGGGCAGCGGTGCGGCTCACCATCGCTCCGCTTGATCTCCACGTAAATCCCGATCTGGATCTTGCCGAAGTTGGCCGTTGCCATCACCTCATCTGGAGCAGCGGCGGCGGGCCGAGGGAGGGGGACGGGAGGGCGGAAAAGGCGGGGAGGGGGCGGGGTAGGTGTGGGAGGGGGAGCGGTTGCCCGCGGCCGCGCCGGCCCGGGCGACAGCGTGAACGCGAGCCGGGGCCGCGGGAAGCAAAGGTGGGCAGGCGGGCGGAGGCCCCAGGCCTGCAGGCGGGAGGAAGGACGCGCACGCCGGGGCGTCGGGGTGAAGCGAGGGCCGGGGCCGTCAGGCGGCGCGGGGGAGAGTGGGAGGGCCCGCGCCGCCCGCCCGGAGCCGACGCTGGGGAGGCGGGGCGCCGCGCGCCTGCGCAGAGCGCGCCTCCCGCGTCTCTTCCTCTTTGGTCAGCCTTTCCCGGCTGCCTCGAGGCGGCCCCGCCCAGCTCCGCTGCTGGCGGGCGGCGGCCGCAGCTTGGCCCGCTGAGGGAGCGGAGCGTGCGGCCCGGCCCCCAACCAGCTGGCGTCGAGTTTGATTTTAGCGCGCGGCCTGGAAGAGGCGGGAACCCGCGCTCCGATGCTTTGCTGTTTCTTTGGCTTCCACGAATTGGCGCTGTTGCCGGAATGGATTAAGGCCCAGTGGTTTCAGGACTTTCCAAGTGGAGCGCAGGGCTAAGCGATATGAATTTAGAGGTCGACCATTGACAGCATGGGCTCAGTGTTTCATCTGAGAGTGTCACCTCTATTGCCACTTAGAGTTGGCTAGCCCAAGTAACCGACCAAGGTTTCCCAACCGGTTATGGAAGAAGGGAAGAAACACCTTTGAGATGTCACCTACCATAAATCGAAATGAAGATCCGCTTCTTCTTGGCCTTACCTTAGACTCCTTGCCACTCAGAAAGAAACCCTGTGGTGGCGCGGCCTTGACTGTTTTGTTTATGATGTATCCATTGCTGGTGTCCTGTCTCTACTGTAGGGTCTGTAAGACTGTATCTGCCCTGACCCATTAAGCCAATAACCGTGATTCAAGGACAGAGCAGACACATTAAGGTTGACACTAAGGTATGTGCCTTTTCTTCAGAGTCCCTTGGCTAGACTGACCACATCAGCATGTGGAGGGCGAAGCTCTTGTCCTGGCGGAGCAGGGAGGCCACGTGGACAGGGACTATGGAAACTATATAGCACCATGTAAAAACCTCTAAACGTATGCTTTTTGCTTCTCGTACTGGGAATCGATATGAGAAAACATCCTTTTCGGGCCCTACTTTCTCAAGTCATTGTTAATAAATACAGTTTAAAAATTTTTAAATTGGAAACTGGATATATGTGTATTAAGTGTATAAGTGCATATATGCACATGCCTGAGTTTTCAACCTAATATAAGTAATCAAGCCGAGTAGACCCTGAGAAAATAGTTGAGAGACTCGGGCTACAACTGTAACTTAAACAGATTGAAAGCATACCTGTCAAAAGAACAGAGTTTTTTAAAACCATTCTAAAGAGATAATTTTTTAAATTTTTAAATTTTTAATTTTTTAAAATTTTATTAGTTACAAGTATACTGTACATTAGTTATACATTTATATAGTTTATAAAATAATCCTCCTAATTGCTCCTTCCCTCCTCTGGTTTTCCACCTACCGAATATGTTAATGCTAACTTCATAGGAATAATTTCTGTGAAAAAAAAAAAAAAAAACACTGGGTAGACAACTTAGAAAATAACTTATTTTACATTCGAGAAATGACATTACTATAAATATCACTCAGGACTTATGTTTCAAAATAAGATTTGACCAAATCAAGTTTTGGTTTTTTTTTTTAAATAATCTTAGGGGTTTTAGCTGAACTTGAACTCCTGTCTAGTTGCCTGTCTAGTTGAACTCATTGATGTCTCTATGACTGAGATATAAAGCATTTATTTATTTGCTTACATATTTTTTAAAGAATGCAAAGAAATCAAGCTACACAGCTATTAAATCTACAATTGCTTCATAAAATATTATGTTTTATCACGGTTGCTGACACATACATCACACCCTGTGGGTTATGTAATTAAGAAAGTTAAACCTTTAATCCATACGCAAAAGTATTTTAAAAATATGTTCTTCCTGCTCCATAAAAAATGTATGAGACATGCAATTTGTTAAACACAAAAACCTTTCTATTATAGCTAATACCCCAAAGGCTTATGTTTTCTTGTACATCTTAGCATACATTTACCACAACTTGCATCTTGGGCTTTATATGCAAATGGCCTCCTGAAGAGCAGCCATAAATAAGTGCAATGTGGGTTCTGGATCAAGAATTCTGACTCTGGCTCAGGCATTTAGCAAGATATATAATCCTAACTAGAGCAGTGACTGGCACATAGTAGGCACTCAGACATTTGTTCAATGAATTAAATTATTGCTCCAAATCTCTGTTACTTCTTTGAACAGCCTGGAAAAATAACTTCCATTCTCCCAACTGCAGAAAGTTTTTATAAGGTTCAAGTTAAATAATAAAATGTGATAGTGCTTTGATATTTATTAAGTACAATCAATACCAGTTAAAAACAAAGTAAAACCATCCTACAAAAATGACCCTGTACTCTACTATAATTCTCAAGTCATTAATTAGAATTTTATGTTTAGCGATATAAAATTATACACACTTTGCAGTTTGGCTCTGGCCCTCTTCATTGTAATTGAGAGGATAGCCAGAGCTTTACATATCTGTATATGTTTTTACTCAGTCAAGTCCATCCTACATTAACTGACAATAATCTTGCTCAAGAATTTCCATCAAGTCACATTCTGTTAAGAGTTAGTCTATGGCCATGTTACCCTGAAGAAGCCTGATCCCGTCTGATCATGGAAGCTAAACAGGGTTGGGCTTGGTTAGTACTTGGATGGGAGACCACCTAGGAAGACCAGGTGCTGTAGGTGTAAAATATTAAAAAATAAGGGATTGTAAACCGACAAGGTCCTTGCAATCTGTGAGGTCAACCAAGGGTTGCCTCGCCTAAAAAATAAATAAAAATTAAATTTTTTTTTAAAAAAAGCATAGTTATTATATTTTATCATAGTTATTGTAATTCTTTGACTTTATTTTCCACTTTCTACCTTGGACTTTTTTTGGAGACTTTTTAGTTGTCGGTGACTTCCATTCCCATTAAATTTACTCAGATTTTAATTCTAACTAAACTTGTGTATTTCACTATAACTTATTTTAGTTCTTAAACAAATATGTTAAAAACACCTGGTAGATACAAATCCCAATTTTACCATCTCTAAAATATCCATTCTTCCCCATTGGATTTAGCTCCAGTGCTGCAAATGTGTTCAGGCTCCTGGTGTCCTGATACCAGGTAGGGCAGCCCAGTAGAAATGTAAAAATCACAATTTCTTTCTTAAAGTAGTATGTGTAACCAGACATCTATGACTTGTATTCTATTCCTAATGCTCACTCTAAATATGGAGGGCTTCCATGTCTACTTAGTTACTTTTATATTGCTTGACTTTTAAAGTAGCATGTATTATTTTTATAATCGAGATTTTTTCTTAAAGTGTATAATAACAAACATGAGTCAGTTTATCAGAAGGAGGCTGAAGAGACATATCTAATGAGAGATGTATACACTGAAAGTAACTGGGAAAAAATCTTTAGGTAGGATATAATTACAGCAGGCTTTGAAAGCCATGCAGAGACGTTAACGCTTGGTAGGAGCATCAGTAGGGAACGCCTTTGAGAACAAGCATGACGTGAAAGTCATAGAGTAGTATCATGGTGTGATGGAAAAACATAGACTTTGAAGTATGACTGACCTGTTTTCAAATACCAGTGTTGCTGCTTCTTATGTTTGTGACCTTGGTCAAGTTACTAACTTTTCTAAGTCTCAATTTTCTTATCTATAAAATGGGGATAATACCTATGTCAGAGAGTTTTTGTAATGATTAAGTAAAATGGCATGAGAGTTTAAAAGCACTTGGCACAAAGTAGACCCTTGGTAAATATTTGCTATAATTATTTAAGGGATTTTAGTATAGAAGTATTTTTTCTAATAAATTGGAGGGAGGAGAGTTTTGCATCAGGACAGTCAGTGAGGAGACTCATGAGAAATCCAGGTATGAAATTATTCAAATTCGAATTATTGGAATGGCAAGGAATAAGAAAAGAGGGCAGACATAAAAGATATCAAAGCTGGAAACTGATTACATATGAAATATAGAGTATAAAAGAGAATAATGTATGTAGTGCTCTAATTCTTAAGAATGGAAGAAATTGTCCTTACTAGATGTTGGAATTTTTCTGGTGTACAATTACATGAAGTAGGAAGTAGTCTTTACTGGCATCACTATAAAATGTAGTTTGGGAAGCAAGAACCAAATTACATGCAAGTCAAAGAATGTATAGATAACTGATAATTTAGAGAAATATATAAAGAATATAACTTCTGATGACAAGATTTTGTTGGAATCTATTCTAGTTTATTAACACCAAGTGGTGGTACCATGAAAATTTTACAACCTCATTTAATATCTATAAGAATAAATTATCAACCAGCAATAAAAAATAAAGTGCGTTTTCACCTAAAACCTCCTTCAGAGTTCAAATTCTTATATACAAAGTGAAACCAAATTATTTGAAGCTGTATTTTATTTTGATAGAAATCCCAAGTCAGTCACTTTGGATTTAGTATTGTAGTGTGAACATTTGTTGTTGCCTTCTTAATAATTCTTTCTTTCTTCCTAGAAGTACTTTGAATTTCTCAGTCATATGATTTGAGAGGGATTTACCTCTCCTTCAGCAGCTCCAAGGGTAGGCTCAGTCAGAGCATTTCATCTCCCTGACCTAATGACTGGTTCATAAATGAAAACATGCTCCACTCTAGGCCAATAAAGTGCAGAGTTTCAACTTTTAGACTTGTTTCTAGTTGTTGGGGAAGAAAACTCAATTTTCTGCTAGAAAAGTGGAACTGAAGAAAGTAGCCACAGAGTTATTGGGCAACTGTCCTTATGGCCATAAAGAGGGTCTGGTGAAAATGGATTCAACACTGAAGAAGCGGAGCCAGAAATTTGAGGGAGGGAAACTAGGTTCTCATTCTTAATTCTTTAGCTGTTGAGCTGAATGAAATCTTACCTGAAGTCAGCTCTATCTTTGATTTTTTTCTACACAAAACACATAAATTCACTTCAATACTTCAGCTAAATAGCAGTTGATTTTCTGCTACCTGCAACCAAAAATCTCAACTAATACGAGTGACAAGGCACTTATGGATGTCAGTATCATCCTGAGCTCTGCAGGACTTTGTCAATATCATGTGTCACGTATAGCAAATGGAGCTCAGATAAGAGTTCGAATTTGTGCATTGGCAGAGTTTATAGGAGAGGCCGAAGTCACTGATGTGCAAATTTCTGTGAGGATGTAGAATCTTTAGTAGAATTTAAGATAGTCTAATTAGTAGATATATTCCAAATCAGCTTCTAGGAATATTTTCAGAAATCTCCTATTAAGCTTTGTTTTACCTCTTAACCGAGTACTAGGAGAGACAAGATTAAAGATGTAAAGGGGCTTGGGTAAGTAATTTTCATTTATTTTCTAACCTCTTGATGAGAAGTATTTGTGCTACATTTAAAGATTTACAAAAATGCAGACTTAAGTTTTCATTTTGAAATCAAATCACTCATTTGTGTATAAGATCCTAACAACAATCTGAAGACATAGGTGCTATTTGAAACAAGTCATTGTGTAAACATATGTCTTTATTATTGAACTTGAAGATTTGGGGAATTCTTTTAAAGGAATGATTTTTTTCTGAGGGTGTATAAGCAGTTTCCTATAAATCATATTAGTCCTGAAGATACTGTAGCGGGAGTGGCCCCGAGCCTTGTCTCATTTGTAAGAGTTGCTATTGAAGGATTAGCCAGTGCCATGGTTAAAAGGGTGATAACTAAGAAAATGGATGAAGACTATCTGCAGAAAAGAAAAGGAAACAAGTATGCTACCAGGTGCTCTCAGAGAATCCATGAAGATTTAGATCATGGTTTTGAAAATGGCATGGCTGTAATTGTGACAAAATCAGAGCAGTTCAAAAAGAAGGAGTAAATGGATCCTGTAGAAGTTTTGGGAAGATTTAGGTGAAACATCGGCATGGCCAATTGTTGCAACTATGACCTAATTATCAGTAACTGTCCAGTAATTAAAAGCACCTCACAAAAAGGCTTTGGAGGAAAAACAAGAGGAATGTGTACATATACTGAGTATTAGATATATTAAGGAATTATCATTAATTTATTGGGTATGATAATGTTATGGTTCTGTTTTTTTTTAAAAAGTCCTTATTTGTTAAACAGAAACATACCTATGCATGTGTGTACACACACACACACACACACACACACACACACACACATATACCCTGTATAGACTTTTATTAAAGTGGAGGGACCATGACTCTTTGCATCTTTAATAAAGTAGAATTTTCAGTCTTTAAAAATTGAAGAGTGGTTAAAGAATGCCCCCTGTCATGGAAAATGGAAGATTTGAAATCACAAATATTCCTTAAATGAATGGCAAAGACTGCTAGTGATCATCAGCCTCCCTTGACTTAGTGTCTGACTGACTTCTGACTAGTATAATGTTAGTAGAATTGATATGTACCCTTTCAAGCCATCAAACCATGTATTTTTCTCATTTTCTTTCATCACCTCCCAGCTTCAGGACAGGACTCCTAGAAAAGGGTGGAGCCAAAAGCTGGACAGAGTCTGGATCCCTGAATGACTGCTCCTTTCTCCATCTAACTACAATGCACCATGAAATGAGTAAGAAGCAAATTTTGATTGTGTTAAGTCACCAACATTTTGGGATTTATTTATGTTTATTGCAGAAGTTAGTCTATCATGACTAGTATACAAATTGCCATCAAACTTTGAGATTATTAAGCGATAATTTTTTTAAGTGGTAGTTTGATTATGACCAAATTCTCGCATGTTAAGCTTCCTAGGAAGCTAACTCTGAAATAGAGATTAGCATATTGGAAATTTACTGGGATTGACACCTTTTGGGAGAATGAAAACAGAACTAGGCAAAAAGAGAAGTTGAATTGTGATGCAGCAACAACAAAGGCCTCTGTCAATTCCATGTAGATTTAGAGCTAGAATATTCTTTTACACTTGTCTCAAGTTAAGATGAAGGGGCAATTGTATCCTGCACATGGGACACTTTTTGAATAATGGCACCCCTTGGGGGAGGGAGTGGACCTTGGATGAGGCCATTTCCTTTGGAGGTGAGCCCTCAGTAGCCAACGCTCTCACAAATAGGGACATTAGTGTCTTGGTCTTGAAGGTGGATCCGAGCAGTGTAACATGCATCCACTTCAGGAATATTCCAGAAGCTGGTTTGCAAGTGGCAGTATGCTTCTAATGAATAAGCCAAAGGGCTATTTATTGTTCACGAAGAAGACTGCCTACTGAAGCCAAGGGATAAATAAAGTCTGTATTACATGTCAAGGAGTTTGAGAAATAATTGATATCAAGATACCAAATGATTGTAGATGGAAGAAGCAAGAGAATCTTCTCCGAGGTTCTAACTGAGAGAGAGATTTGGCTAAAGGTAACTACAAGAAATAAAATACAGCTTCCAATTGTTACCCTCCACTGGCCTTATGATGATAATAATCAAATTTCATTGAAAACCAGTGGGAGGCTGGTAAAAATGATCAAAATGAGGTTCACTGAGTTTTTTAAAACTTGATTCTTAATACATTGTTAAAGAAGGCAATCTTTCTCTTAATGAATCTTTATTAGTTGCTGCATAACACAGGATAGAAAAGTTGCCCAAAGATAAACTCCATTTGGAGCATAGGTCCGTTTTTAAATTACATTCTGAACTTACTTGCTTGCTTGACAGGGCCTGCATGAGTGACAGGTGGATTGACTGAGGTCAGCATTGCTCCAGAGCTAACAAGAGAATTTCAGTGATGGAATATCTACCTTTTTACCTTGAAGTTATTAACATACCACCCAAAAGAAAAGGAGTAATATAATTATCATCTGTACTCCTACCACCCCTTATTAATAACTAATAATTAGTTAATAAATAACTAAATATTTTATTCATAGTCCAATGATTTTTTTACTTATAAGTGTTTTGAAATTATTTTCTTTTTTTTAATGAAAATGATTAGTTGGAATTATACTCAACCGTAATCTCATGACTACCTTTCTAATTCACATAATGACATTTAGACAGCCTTTACTAACTCTTGAGACAAATGGTGAAAAAGTAGGAACTTGCCCAGGAGAGGGAAGTCCCCTGAGAGTTCAGAGCTACAGAAATAAATCCTCAGGCCAACTCCATGGGTGCTGAGTTGATCTAGTTCATGTTTTTATTGGAGCACTGACTTCAAAGAAAACTTCCCGAAACCTCACAAATACTGACCTCTTTCAGAAGCTGGTAATATAAAGCAAAACAAAGTTTCCAACAACTCAGTTGCAATGAATTGTTCTTGAGAACAGACAGTTCCTGTTAGAAGTAACTGTACCCTGTCATATAACCCAGCAAACTGTCTTGGATCACCACACTTGAGAATTTCAGGTTTTCTTTTCTAAGTTTCCTGTTTTAAGGAACATTACTCTTTTCAATAGCCATCTCTTTGAAGCAGAAATTTCAGGTTTTACCTGTGAAATAATACATCATAAAATTTAGAGACGTGTATGAAAATATCATTAATATAAATTCTAAAATGAATGAATATAAATGAATATAATGAATATAAACTATAAAAGGAGTGATTTAGGGTACTCCTTAAAAATATATGACCATTTTTTCTTATTAGATAATATAGAATATATAATACTTAGTAAATCTGCTACCAAAGAATTCTTTCCAAACTGTTTTTGGAACTGAGGCCCCTGAGGAATAATATCTGCAAAATTTTCCTTGAAAATTATTCACTTATTCACCCATTCAACAAACATTTACTGAATGCTTGCTAAGTGCCAGGCATTATTGTAGGTGCGTGGGATGCGTCAGTGCACAAAACCAAGATCCCTGTTCTCACGCTACTGGAACATTATATCCTACCAGGGGAGAGAGAAAATAAATAAAAACATAATAAATAAGTAATTAAGTGATGTAGCATATTAGAGAGTGATAGATATATGAGAAAAAGAAAAAGAGTAGGAAAGGAGGATCAGTAGTGTTGGTGGGGCAGATAGTGTGCAGGATTAGGCTGAGTAGGCAGGGCAAGGCTTATTGAGATCATAGGTTTTGAACAAAGACCAGAGGACATGAAGGAGTTTAGCTCTCTGTGTGGACAAAAAGCATTGTAACCTGAAGGAACAGCCCACAAAGTCCTGCCTGATTGGTTTGAGGAAGAGCAGGACTGAGCAGAGGGAAAAGATAAGCTGTGATAGCCATGGCCAATCCCTCAGAGTTGCCTTGAGTTTGGCTAAAACACTCAAGCCTTTATACTCCCACAGTGATCTGTCATAGGATGTGGTGCACCCCAGAATGGCTGTGACCTTAAGAAAGGCGGCTTTCTGTAGCTGAAAGAGCTGAGAGTGGTGAGCTGTCTACTGACATCACTCCAGCAGTCTTCGTTGAAGGAATTGCAAGATGGACATCTCAGTATCAATCTCTTTGGCTTCCTCATTCCCAAGGTCACCTGTAGTCCATGATGGCTACTCTAGTTCCAGCATTTCAACCAGCTAGAAGAGGGGAAAGAAGGAAAAGGGAATATCCTGGTAGTTGTATGCACTACTCCTCATAGCCTATTGCTAGAATCTAATTAAGGAAAGCTAGATCATGTAGCCTTTATTTTTGGTGACTTGGGGCAGCAAACAAACAAAAAGCATATCAAAGTGCAACCAGCAGTCTCTGCTGCCATGATATTCACCATTTTTGTAGGGAAGAGAATGTGGCTTCACCACAAAGAAGAATAAATGAAAGGCAATCCTTTTAGCTCATTCAGGATTTTGTGCTTTGGGGTGCCATGGTCCAGGGGGCCCCGAAGGTGGGCAAGGCGTCTGCGCGGGAGACAGTCGACTACACAACTCAGAGGCAGTGTGACACTGTTTCGTTTTATTGTGATTTGAGTACAACTTTTATACTTTCCATTTTGGCATTTGATTATACTTTGTGGTTAAGGTAGCAGGGAGTTAAATTTCTGTGGTTAAGCAAAGCAGAAAATCTTATAGAGTATATTATTATTAATATTCATGATTAACTAGTACATTCTTTTCTCAATTATTAGAACAGAACTACCTGATGGAACAATCTAAACTTTTAATTCTTACATCTATTACGTAAGATACAGTTTGACTTAAGTAAAGGTGATGGAGGTATTCATAACAGCAAATATTGGTTTGTGGGCAGACATTGTTCTTCTTTCTGCCTAAATCTTTTAATTGCTATTTGATTTATGCTATTATTTAAAGTTGAACCTTTCTCATAGCTGTTCAAAAGTTTCCTTGGTGCAGTATTGAGGAAAAAATTTATAAAAATCAGTTTTACAAAGCTGCTTTCGTAAGTTAAGTTTTTGTTCCTTTGTTTTTTAAGCACTAAGGAGGTCTTGACCTAGCCAGCCTTTCTATAAAACTTAAACTACTATAAGGCATATGAATTCCATCTTTATTCACCATATGTATGCTATCTTCATTATAAGCTCCTGTCTAAGGCAAAGGAGGATCAGGTAATCTTTTCATACTATTAGCCCCCCTAAGTGGATACCAGAGTTTTCCATTTATCCAGTAGGCCACAAAAGGAGGCCCTTCTATAGTAGGCACAGGCTTATGAGTAAATTTCTTATCCTTTA
Source organism: Pteropus medius (assembly GCF_902729225.1). Lineage (NCBI taxonomy): Eukaryota > Metazoa > Chordata > Mammalia > Chiroptera > Pteropodidae > Pteropus > Pteropus medius. The sequence continues at coordinate 8,660,284 of NW_024344370.1, read as the reverse complement.
CTAATTTTCTACTAACTGTGTGGGAACAGGAGTATAAGCTGGTTCTAGTAATTCAGCTTGTTCTCATTCATTCATAACATCTTTAAGAGGCGCGTCAAAAGGAATTTCTCTTAATAATTGTTCAAATAAAGAGTTTACGCATTCTGGACACATCAGGGTGACTGGAGCTGATTCCATACGCGGGGAATTTACTATGTTTTCCTCAGAGCCAATTTTGAGGAAATCCACTTGTACAGCGTTTACACTTACTAGAATTTGTGCTATCCAAATTCCCCCTATTAATAGGATCGTTCCTAAGAAACCAGTTATCCCTAAACACATGCCACGTCCTCATTCTTGACGATGCATTCTTTGAAGCTTCTGTCCCCATCTCCGGACCTTGTCATGCAGTAGGGTAGACAGAGGACGTGGCATTGGGGTATTGGAGAATTGAGAGTCAGCAAAGAAACAATATTCTTTTGAAGAGCTCAAAAAAGAAGACTTTAGAGGAGAAATGTGACAGCAATTATGCAGATGAGGGGTAGAGCCTGTGAAGTTTGGGAATTAATGTGATCATATTTGTATTCATAGGCTGATACAGTTGAGATCAGTGAGGTGGCACTCGTGCAGAGTCAATTACTGTTAGAACTGCTTCTTTCTTGACCCCCTTTCTTGGCTGCTTCTGATTTTTCAGTTCTTTGCTGCCTCTTCTTCCCATTTCTGACCTTTTTTTTAGATTACAAAAATGTTTTATTTTGAAATTATTTTACTTACAAAAAGTTTATCAAAAATATTTTACTTACAAAAATAGTACAGTTCCCATGCACCTTTCACCTAGCTTCCTCTAATATTAAAATCTTATGTAACCATAATTTCATTATGTAAACGAAGAAATTGACATTGGTATAATACTCTTAGCCATTTTACAGATCTTATTCAAGTTTTACCAATTGTCCCACTAATATGGTACAAAGACCTCAAAAACATGCTAAGTGTGCCAGAAACAAAAGACCACATATTGCATGATTCCTTTTATATCAGCAGTCCCCAGGCTTTTTGGCACTGGGGACTGGTGCTCCTGTGAGAATCTAATGCCTGATGATCTGAGGTGGAGCTGAGGCAGTGATGCTAGCGCTGGGGAGCAGCTGCAAATACAGATGAAGCTTTGCTCTCTTGCCTGACACTCACCTCCGGCTGTGTGGCTTGGTCATTCCTGACTTTTTATTGTATGCTCCTAGATTCTGACCTTAGTTTCCTTCCCTTCTCACAGTGAATCAGAATGCATTTTTTCCTTTATTGGGTCATGTAACTCTCTGAGAATATTATGACCCTCAACTCCTTAAAAATATCTCTCTGAACACCATCAATTTATTGAACAGAATAAACTTGATGGAGTACAAACATTAAAGATTTTATTTTTCTCCCATCTCTGACCTCAATTGTGCTATATCAGTTCTTCTTTGCTAGGTAGGTCCTTCATAATCCATCAGGAAGACCCCAAAACGTGCCAGACCCTTTTAGTTATTAAAAAGTGGTCGAGTCCACAAAAGTAGCTAATCACCTTGCTACTTTTCTACCAGCTGAGGCATGACCCATGGTTCAAGAACCTTCAAAGTCAGCTCTTTCACTCTTCCTTCTCTCTGTCTTCTGATTCACTGAGTTGGAGATCACTAGGAGGGAAGGTAGGATTGCCTTGTGTGACTGGTCTCCATTTGACTCTTTCTGATTCTGTCCTCTGTATCCTATCCTCTGTATCTGGACCTCTGACTTATAGATGGTTTGTGAGGTTTTCTCTGGGTACTTCTCAATCACCTTGGCCCCCTCTGATGCTGAGGACCTCTTTCAGCCTCTACTTCTGTTATGGAATGAAGGTTTATGTCCCTTCCTCTACCTCAAATTAATATGTTGAAATCATACCCCCCCAATGCGATGGCATTAGGAGGTGGGGCTTTTGAAAGGTAATTAAGTCATGGAAGTGGAGCCCTTATGAATGGGATTAGTGCTCTTATAAAAGACACTCCAGAGAGCTCTCTTACCCCTTCCACCATGTGAAGATGCAGTGTGAAGATGGCCAGCTATGAACCAGGAAGCAGGCCCTCACCAGACACTGAATGTGCCAGTGCCTTAATCTCAGACTTTCCAGCCTCCAGAACTATGAGAAATAAATGCCTGTTGTTTGAAAGCCACCCACTCGATAGTATTATATTAGCAGCCTGCACATGCTAAGAGACAACTCCCAAGACCTTCTCTGAAAAAATATCACCTCTTTTAGCTAGTGGCTGCCTGGATAGCCTTATAGCTTCTGCTTTGTCCTCTGTCTTCCAGGCTCCTTCAATATTCTATTTGCTACATATAATTGCAACTACGTACAACATTTGCATTCTTCAGGTAGGCAGATCTCAAAAGAAGAGGAAAGAATGGGTTGAGTTGCAGATACTTCAGTTCCTTCCTCCAAATTCACCTCTCCCCTCTGTGGAAAGCTGTGAGTAAAGAGGAAAAAGGATCACTGAAGTGGTACTCTAATGGAAGTCCCATGGTGCAGGAACATCAGATGTGTGTGGGGAAGTGTTCCTGATTAATAGTCTACGTATAACTATCTACTATCCATCTACAGTTAAATATGTTCCACAGGCATAGTGAACTTAAAATCTATCATAATGAACTCATTATATTTAAATACATTCCAACCACAGAATTTGTGTTTCCGTCCATATTTTCTATCTAACCATCACCTTTTGCTCAGGAAAAAAATCTGGGAATCCTATTGGGCCCTCCTTGGTCTCTACCATCCCAGTCAGTCACCAAGAGATATTATCTCTTAAATTTTACTTCCCTCCTTAATCTCATTGTTATTTCTACTGCCTTAGTTGTGGCTACTACTATCTTTCTTTTGGGTTATTTCAACCACCTTCTAATAAATCTTTCCATATCCAGATTTGCCTTCCTTAAATCCATTTTGCAATATCGCACTAGAGTAATCTTTCTAAAATTCAGATCTCATCGAATAATACTCCTGTCTAAAACGCTCCTGTGGCTCCCCTTTGCTGACATGTTGAGGAAGGTTTCAGAAGAGATAAACTATAGATTACAACTTTAACTACATTATTTAGCCATAAAGGAGAATTTAGATGGCTTTTATAATACCTATGTCCTTCTAAGATTTTGGTGACAACAGTAATAGATTTACTAACAACTAACTTCAGCATCTGGGAGTTTAACGCTTATGTTTAAACTCAAATGTTTTTCAATGCTACAAACTCTTTTTTATTTTGTGTACTTTGGGAAAAAAATTGTTCTCTAAAAGGTGTAAAGACTGCCATTACAAATGTTGTTATTATGGTAAAATAGAAAACATAAAACTATTGAATGTGAAAGTGTGGAAGAATATGTTCCTGATCTAGTTTTTAAAAGGTAGAGAAATTATGATCGGAGTGAAGTCATCTCTGTAAAACATAACTGTCTTAGTCTGTTTGGGCTGCTATGACAAAATGCCAGAGACTAGGAAGCTTATAAACAGAAATTGATTTCTCACTGTTCTGAAGGCTGGCAAGTCCAAGATCAAGGTGCTCGCAGATTCAGTATCTGGTGAGAGCTGGCTTCTTAAATGGCTGTCTTTTTGCTGTAATCTCACATGGCAGAGGAGGCAAGGGATATTTTTTGGGCCTCTTTCATAAAGGCACTAATTCCATTTATGAGGGCTTCTCCTTCATGACCTAATCACTTCCCACAGACCCCATCTTCTAATGCTATCACCTTGGAGGTTAGGATTTCAACATAAGAATTTTGAGGGAGCACAAATATTCAAACCACAAAAGTAATGGTCAAGTGAACAGCTTCTAATCAGCAGGGATAGTGTGTGTGTGTGTGTGTGTGTGTGTGTGTGTGTGTGTGTGTGTGTGTGTGGGAGGATGGAGATGAATGAAGACTATTCTTAGATCCCTTCTTCAGTGCCTCCAAATGCAAACATTCCATTTAATTCCTTATCACATACAACATTCACCACTTTTTAAATAGTACCATGGAAGTTAACATTAGAACCAAAGAAACATGATCTTAGCAACACCAGTATTCTCTACTCATTCCTACCTTTGCGCGGGCTGAGGCCATGAGTGGAAGCATATACCAACCTCCTCTGCTACCTGTTAAGTTGGCTTGCTTATTTTTTCCCCTTGCTTTCCATATTTCCAGGCTTCAGGCCTTTTCACATTGCTGGGACTCTGTTTTATGCCATTAGCTCTTTCCATTAAGGGTTAGCTTTCATCTGCAGTCTTGTCATTCATTCACTTGGTTTCTGCTTTGAGGTTCAGATTTCGACAACGATCTTTTCAATCAAACTCATCAATGGCAATGTTTACTGTCCATTATAATTATGATTCTATTTCCTTTAAATAATCAATGGTCAACTCCTAAAATTGAGTTCTTTGAATTTTGGCAGATTTACATTTTTTTCTATCTTTTCTTTCTTTTCAATATTATATTATCAAAATGTCACACATTTTGTAAAATCTCTGTGTTGTCTTCACTTGTGAATATAATGTTTTAAAATGAATGATAGTTAAAGTAAATATGCTCTAAGCTTCTGGGTAATTACTCCATCCAGTGTCTGTAGTCTACATGAGAAAAATTATAAAGCATTTGTCAGTCATCCAGGGACAGACAATCCAAAGGAAGGTAGGACCATTAAATTGTAAGACTGCACAAAGATGAGGAGACAGAGTCCCAAACAAAACTAGAATTCACTTGTTTGGACCTTCCCAGTATTAGTCATTTGTCAGCCTGATTATATAGTAATCAGAAGCTTAGCAGTAACAAATTACATAGTGCTAAGACATCCTTCAAATGGATTTGTCTCTAAATTTATGGCTTTCCTTTGTCATTATTTTTGTAGCATTTATGTTGTGGTTTAAATTAATACTTTCCTATGTTCTGTGTTATTTTTTAAAACTTGTTCCCCTAAATTCATCCAAAATACTTTTTGAGTTAGGAGTTCAAGCATGGAGTAAAGTAAGTTCTAATAAACATTTGTTAAATGAATAAATGTAAATAGGATAGGATAATACATTATTTTATGGGTTCTTAACATTTTTTTGTGTGTCTGGACCCTTTTGGCCAGTCTGATGAAGCCTATGGACCCTTCTCAGAATACTGTAATGTTTTTAATGCATAAAAAGATTAAAAAGGAAATCAAATATATTGAAATAAAGTGTTATTAAAAATTGAGATAAAATAATACATGTTTTTTTATTGTCATTAAATGATCATGTCAATAACTACCATATTTCAAAGTAGTAATAAATATAATGATGTTTTGAGATATCTGCAACAACTTTAATGAGATTTGAAAATATATGAAATTTCTATTAGTGATAGTGTCCATGCTAAGATTGCTGTATCCTAATGTTGCCCGCATCTGCTCCATTACCCTAGGTCTGTGTTCTTTCTTACCTGGGCCCCAAAATAACTATACTTGTGCCCAGAGTCTCTCAAAGTCTCTTATGAAAATTGACCCTTCAGACTTTTGCTCCTTGCTTTTCATCTCTTGTAAGCAACTCTCAAAAGGTCTTCTATTTCCACCCTCTCCAGAGGAACAAGTGACACTTCAGACAAGTCAACGAATGTTTATGCACTACCTCTCTCTGCTCCCAATCAATAAAATCTTAAAGACCCTAGTTCTGGTTTTGTCTTTCACCCTGTGCAGTTTTTATTCCTTGGATGATAATATCACTGTATTTATTTGAGATTCATTTCTGGTCATTCTGATTTTAGAATTTGGGCATTTATATTGATCTTGTCTCCCTGTGTGTATTGACATCATAGCCCAGAAATTGGGCTGCCAGATATACATTGGTCTGTCACCCAACTGGCTGGAATGATGGTTACAGCTGCTCCTAGACTTACTGGACAGCCATCTACATCTTAATACAAAATGTAGAGAGGTCAGCAGATAGCAACTACATTTTAGGGTGAACTTTAAGACAAACCCTTTCATTTAAGACCTGACCCCACTTTAAATATTACAGATATTCCCAGGATTCACTCCTAAGGAGCCTTCACTTCCCTCCATAGTCTTTAACAATTTGGGGGCTTGGTTTCTCTGCGTCCTCACTCCACTCCTTTGCTTCCTTCTCAGTAGAGCTGGATCTCATATTTTGTGGTTTTTTGTTTTTTGTTTTTTTTTTCCCCTGTTGTTTGGAATCCTATCATGAATAGACAGCGTTATGGTTGATTTTTTTGTGTGAAATTGGCTAGGCTATGGTTTCCAGTTATTTGGTCAAACATCAGGCTAGATGTTCCTTTGATGGTATTTTAGAGATGTGATTAATATTTAAATCAGTACACTTTGAGTAAAGCAGATTGTCCTTTATAAAGTGGGTAGGCCTCATATAGTTAGTTGAAGGCCTTAAGAGAAAAGGCTGGGGTCCCCTGAAGAAGAAGGAATTCTGCTCCCAGACTGCCTTATGAACTCTTCCTTGGGTCTGTAGCCTCCCGGCCCTCCCTGCATATTTTACACTTGCCAGCCTCCACAAATGTGTAAGCCAGTTCTTAAAACATCTTTCTCTGTCTCTGTCTCTCTCTCTCTGTCTCTGCCTCTGTCTCTGTCTCTCTCTCTGTCTCTCCCTCTTTCTCTTTCTCCCTCCCTCTCCTAATGATTCCGTTTCTCTGGAAAACTTGACTAATACAGATTCACTGTCCTGGACCATGATTATTTTACCCACTTGACTTTGAGTTTTGCTCTTTGGGGCCTCTCCTACTGTCATGTGACTTGGACCTGTGACTCTCCTACTGTCATGTGACTTGGACCAATATCTCCACCTGTTTGTCCCCAAAATGACTTTTTCCATTTCTTAAAATATTGGATATTTTATTTTCCAATGGCCTTTGGTGGCACCAGCTCTGCAGCAAGATCAGTTTTCTCCTGACCTTCTCTCATTGTTTCTGGTTCTTTTCTGTCTTCTCCCCAGACTGAGCTGATGAGGTCCCACAAAGTCTGGTGCCTAAGTCTCTTTATGAGAGGAATCTCATTCCTTCTAAACATATTTCTAACTGTTTTAAGCATATCATTAGTCCTAACTATTAAAACAGGAATATTTTCTTTAGTAAATAGATTCATAATCTGGTTTTCAATCTGTTTCTTGTGGATTTGATTAGTGGGAAGGATTTAATTATTATACTTATGATTGAACTAATGAAATTGAATTTTCAGAACCAGCCAAGTTGAGGACCACAGCAAACACAGTGAAGGTACTTGTATTAACTTCCTAGGGCTACTGTACCAAATTACCTCAAATTTGGTGGTACAAAACAATAGAAATTTATTTTGCTCACATTTCTCGAGGCCAGAAATCCAAAATCAAGGACTTCTCTCCAGAGGCATTAAGGAAGGATCCTTCCTTGCCTCTCCCATCTTCTGGTAGCTGTTGGCATTCCTTAGCTTCCTCGGCTTGTGGTCCCATCACTCCAATCTTTGCCTCCATTTTCACATCAGTTTCTCCTCTGTGTATCTGTGTCAAGTTTCCCTCTGTATTTCTCTTATGTAGACATTTGTTTTGGCACTTAGGGTCCATCCAGATAATACAGGGTAATCTCATCTCATGGTAACATTCACAGGTTCTGCAGATTAAGACGTGGACAGATCTCTGAGGAGCCATTTTTCAAACTACCATAGTATCTTTTTGCAACAGTCAACTCCCTCTTTGACATCTCTTAATTACAAGAGCAGTTTCTAATTAAAATTCTATCTGAAAAATGCAGGTGGAGTTGTGTGAAATAGGTCAACATAACATAGAAAGTACCCATTCCACAGAATGGAGGTGGGGAAATATATCAAACCTGAAGTGTTCTATTTGCATTCCTAGCAGATTCAATGATATGAGGCAGAGATTCTGTAAAAAAATTGACCTCAATAGAACTTTCCATGCAATATGCATCAAAATAAGGCTCAGAAGGAGAGTATCTATCATTTGACTTCTTCTGACCCTAATTATTTGCAAGATAATAAAATCCAAATGTATAATTTCAGGTTCAGGATGAGCTAGATGCTCTAGTAAAATAGATATTTGCAACACTATCAATACAGTGGCTAGAAGTGCAAGAAAGAAGTCAGATCCATTTATGATTTAGGAATATTGGCAAAAATGCTTTCTACATTTTTTTCTTAATATTTTAATAATTGACGAAGCTTATGCTCAATAAATATTTACTGGGTGAATGAATAGATTTCATGGACATTATGATATTGCTGGAAGCTGTGATGGGATAATCTGTGATTTTTCTTACTGTTATAGGGCAGTCAGCAAAAGTGCTTTAAGAAGGAACTTTTACACATCAGTAGGAATCTCTGTTAAGGAAATCTAAAACCATCAGAGCCTCGATTTCCCAAGATATTTTCTCATGGATGGGTAATCTACAAAGGAGAATTGGTGTTATTCCTTTTGGATTCAGTTTTTGCATCAATATCCCTAAAATTGAGAAATACACTTTTGCTCCATGAATTATTGATGAATTTGAATATTAACATGTCACATTTAACCAGTGATATTTACCTCATGAAAAACACCAATTGTATCAGTGTATATGATTATATTCAGTGAAAGTATGGGTTTGCCTTAAAATACTACTTTAAAATGTTTTGAATTTCACAATTTGATTTTTATATTCTGTTTTTATTGGTTGATGCCTATACTAGTGTATTCCCATATTCTTTGGTTGTGTGCATTATCTTCTACTTCAATTTTTTGTGGAAAATTTTTTTCTGTGTACATCATTTCTCTAGAAGATTACTTTGGTTATTAGAGGGTGTTTGTCAAGATGCTGAAGAAGCATGTAAAATTTTTTCTGGGAGTAAAAGCAGTGGTACTTCAGGAGGTATTACTAGTGAGTAACTGCTCTGACTAAGCCTTCACAAATGTTTGCCTTTATTGGCTGCTATTTTGGGTTCACACTATCAGCAGGAAGCAGAAGTGTGATTCTCTTTTGACCCTCAATTTTAACAGAAAATGTACACCGCAGAAGCATATGGATCAGGGAAATAGGATTAGGAAAAACAGTAGTAGCACTATAATCAACATGCTCAACTAGAGATATTTTCCTATTTTAAAATATCCCTGAATCTTTATTTTAATACTATAATAAAATTGCACTCTCAAACATTTTTTTGGTTTAGAGAAGACTCAAATGGTTGCACAGGCATTCTCAGGACTCAACATAAAATACTGTATAGGAGAAATTATACTCTCTCTACATTTGGCCAAGTGAATTGCCTACTAGTCAAGTTTTTAAAGAATAAGATGAATTATTTTTCTTCTTCTTGGATTGAAGCAAATTAAACTTTGTTGCTAAACATGATGGTTGTCTTTAAGCATCCAGCCAGCACTTTTTAAAAATATTTTATTTATTGTCACCTGAATTTGTATTTAAGATAAAAATATTTCCTTACAGTGTAACTCATTTTTATAACTCTCAAAAACATCAAAAATCTTTGAAATGATAAAAGCAAAGGCATACTTTTTTCTCCTTTATTTTTAACTTTTTTATGCATATAAAATCCTTTGGATTTGTTCTGGTTTTCTTGAGTTTACTGAGGGTAATATGCACACTCAAGCACTAAAGAGAGTCATTGTAAATATGTCCACATTCATAGTTCCAATCAAAAGAAAGAAACCTATGAAAAAAGTTACAATATTCTAAATTTTCTTAGTACAGAGGAAAATTTTATGTATTTCAAATTCATGTTAATTGCCTATTACAAAAGCCTTATGAAGTTAAATATCTTGTGAATTTATATCTATATCTATTTCTACCTTTATCTATATAACATTTTGTATATTGATAGACTTTTTTCTTATCTGTTACACCAGCAATTCAAATTTACGCTTATGTTTAAGCTACCCAGAGTGCCAGCTAAAGGGTTGATGCTGTCATTTCAGGTTAACGTACAAGGTAGAGTTAGAGATTTGAGAAAAGGATAGCAGAGTTTCAGTATAGTCAACATGCTCAGATGATTAACTCCTCAAAAATAGATCTGGGTAGCTATCACATTAGGTTAAAATAATATGTTTATTAGGTTAAAATAATAATTGTATATCACGATTATTTTTTTGAATCTTCCTAGCTCTGTCTCCAGAATAAAAATATACCCAGAAATCAGGAGATTAAGTAGTACAATAGAACAAGTATGGACTTTGGAGTCAGTCAGACTTGGATTTGAACCACAGATCTGTCCTTTTTTTCCTGTCTCTCAGTAAGTTAATTAATGATTGTGAGCCTCTGTTTTGCCATCTTTAATTTAGAGATAATATCATCTTTTGTAAATTAAATAAGAAAATGTGTGTAAAAAGCTTTATTAGAGTACAGATACATCACATCCATTATAAATATTAATATTTTCCTACCTTTAAAAAATCCGAATTAAATTAAAATAACTTTAGGTATAATCTAATAAAGCAAAAGTCTTTCTGTACATTATTCAGTCATTAAAATAAACAGATTCCTAAAAGAATATGATTCAGTCCATTAGCAATTAAGTTGAGAACCCTAAGTAACTTAAACTTCCTCCTTTATTATTAAAGGAATAAAAACAATAGTGGTATAGCAGTGATAATAGACTAGTGTTCAATCCTTACAACAATCTCGTGAGGCAAATACTATTATCCCCATTTTAGAAAAGTTTAGTTACTTGCTCTATGTCACACAATTAGTAAATGGCAGGGTTGGGACTTGAATTCAGGTCTATGTGACTTCAAGTTGTGCACCTGAATTAAGGTGCGTGAGTGATAAAGAGGATTGGATGATTGAATAGATATCAAAAGTTAAAATGAATTGGACTTCCTGTTCCTGGCTGTTTGGATTGGGGTCTGAGGGAGAGAGTGGAGTCAAGTAAGTGCATCACTAGTGGTGTCCTTCTAGGTAGAACAGTTGCAAGTAACAAAACATAGCTGCAAGTAACAAAAACCTTTGTGAGTTAACTTAAGCCACCTAAAAGAATTTATTGTAAGGTTCTGTGACCCACAGAGCCCAAAACCAGAAATGCATTTGCTATAGAAACACAGGACGTATTTCTTTTCTCCGAACATCTGTTTCACTTGTCTTTGTGCAGGTGGGCTTCCCTGGTTTCCAGTCTAACTGGGACAAATTCACGGCCAGCCCACAACCTCCAAATTTGCATATTTTGGGTTCAGCTGCATAAAGAAACATTCTCTCTTTGTCTCCTAATTCTAAGGGAATCAAGCTGACCTAGTTGGAGTCAGGTGCCCCCAGTCCAAGAAAATGTTGCCAGGGCTGCAGAGTTATATAACACAAACTTGGCTCCTGGGAAACAATCCGGGCCTAGTGGTCAATCCTCAGAGAAGAGGGTCTAGGCAAACAACTCCAGAGTGGCCACCACAGTGCCATTCATTAAAGGAAAATGACCAGGGTCCTAGGCAACGGTGGTATCAAGGAAGCAGTAAACTAGGGCCTTCGTTCTGGAACTGTTTATCCTACTTATGGGGAAATGCTGTGGACATTAATGGTGAGTTGGAAATAGTTTCATATTTCAAGACCTTCCATCTCAAAGTTGTCCTTTTGTATAGAGCCCAATGTCTGTTCCTGGGTATCAACGGTATCTCTTCATAACATCAAAGATAGGTAATAGTATCTTGCATTTCCCCCTCTTAAATATAGCTTAATTTTAGAAAGTTTTAAGTTCAGGCAGCAGGGTGTTGTGGTGTAATGGGGTGCTTAAAATGTTAGTTCTGGAGGAAAACTTAATGGGTATGGCAGCTGTAAAGACTTGCCATTTTATAGTTGTAAGCGTTTTTTTATTATGTGTACATTTTAAAAGTTTAAATTTTAAAGAATGAGGATTACTTACCTCTGGAACAGATAGTTTCTTTATTTTGAGAAAAGCTACACTATGAAGCAAATTAGTTATTTTCCATTGTTCTTGGGAAAAAACTTAATGCAGAGAAGTAAATCAGGAACAGATGTGTACAACAGAAAAGCTCTGTTTAGTAAAATCAGTTAGGAAATTTATGTCTCTACAACTGCTATTTCCCTTAGAAATGGAGTTAAGGTCTCCATTCCAACCCTCTGCTGGCCTACCACTCTCTATAGGGCGAGAAGTCCACAGGGCTGAGGGGACATGCCCGCTTGGAGCCTGTTCTACTTCTTGACCATATTTTGGGTATCAAGGACCTCTTAATTCCCTGCTCAAACATCTCTGCCCCTGCTCCTGCTCATGATGTCTTTGCAGGCCTCTTTACTGAGGGGTATACAGACAGAACTTAAATGAGCAATTTTGGGTAACCATTTATGGAACCCTTTGTCATATGGGATGGAGTTGCATTGGAGGAAAAGAGGGGTGGGCTAAGGGCTTCTATTTGTATTCTTGCCCTGGGCACCACAAGTGTTAGGGGTTGGGGCTGCCCTCAGAGCAGTAGTTCAACCTTAGTATACAGAAGAATTACTGGAAGGGTTTGTTTGAAAGACAAATTCCCTGGGCGCTGTTACCAGAGATTCTCATGCATTTGGATCTGGTATAGGGTCCAAAAATCAGTATTTTAACAAGTATCCCAGGGACTCACAATAGAAAACACTTCTTTTGAGATTTTTATTTTCTTCAATTTGAATTTAGAAGCACTGCGTTTATTTATTTTTTCTTGTTCTTGTGGAGATAGTGTTTACATGTGTGCACGTTTTCTTATCCAGGAATTTTCCCTCAGGATAGCAGCAGTAGAACCCTCGAAAACTATAAGGAATATGCTTCGTGATGATATTTTAACTCATTGTTGGGGAAGAGACCCCAGGCAGCCTTGGTGTGGCACAGCTTGATGTAGGTAGCACTGATGCTTCGGTGTTGATACTGGGGCATTTAGATCATGGGAAATGTGCCAATGGTGAAGAATGATGGTTCTGATGTCTTTTGGAGGCTATGGCATAAGAACATTGCTCTCTCGAAGAGAATAGATTATCTAGGGAAGAAGTCAGTCCCATGGCAGAAAATGAGAGCTTGGGAGGTGAGCCTTAGGCTGGAGTAGAAGGGAATCTCTGTTCCCTCTTTTGAATTGACATTTTGTTCAGTAATCTAAGTTGTGGAAATATTTGGATCTTTCATGGAGGTAGAAATGAGCTGGCCCCCAAACAGGAAACAAGATGTCGTAGCTGGGGTTGCAGCTCTATAGTCTCTATGGGCCACTTCGAATGGCAGGTTTAAAAATTTGCTGGGTTGTTTTTTTCCTCTCATTCTACCTAAATTTAGGGGATTAGGTAGAGGCAAGGAGGAAATTTGCGTCCTCTTTTCCTGAGGCCAGAGTGGTGGTAGAGAGGGCTACTCAGTGCCCAGGGGAGTGACAGTCTCAAGAGGCCATTATCACTGAAGTGGCAGCAGGGCGGAAGGCAAAAAGGTCAAATACAAAGATATATTCCTGAGCACATTTGAGACAGTATTTGGGAAACTCAGAGGTAGCTGCGGGACACTTTGAAAAGAGCTAGTAGTTTCTAGCAATAAAGCTTAAGTGGTTTGTGCTTTTGTAAATTTGTCTAACCTTATTTAGTAATCACAGGCTGGGTCAGGGACTTTTGGGTCACATTCATGGTCTTTTTGAATGTCTCAGTATTTTTATGCTCTGACCACATTATGATGGGGGAAAATTTGCTGGTTCCTCTTGGAACTCTGAACAGGACAGTTCAGTTCTGTACTTCCTGGAGACATAGGCAATACCACAATGACACTTTTATCATGAAAAAGAAGCATTCCAATGATAAACTTTGCTGTTGGAAATAGTATGGTTAGAAACTCATCCCTAGAGGTAGAGATGCTGCAGAAAGCATAGAAAGGTTTTTAGGGTTTTTAGAAAAAGGGAAAATATAACCATAAAATGGTAGTTGATGAGAAAGATAAAAATGAAAAGGAGAAATTGAAATCTGAGTAACAGGTTCAAATTTTACTAATGAAACAGTCTATGGTTAAAAGGGAATTAAAATGTGAAGGCCTGGAAAGCCCTTAATATTTTAAGGGATGGGGGATTTTTAGAAAGTCACAGAATCACAAGGAATTGAAACTTGAATGATTATTTAAGTTGAAAGGACATGTTTAGGAAGCCCAGGAGATGTGTAGATGAAATCTGACCATAAACTGAGGCTTGCCCCAGCATTCACTGGCTTAATCATGAAAGAGGCACCCACCCTCTATGCCCCTGTGACAAGTAGTAGTAAGGGATAACTTTGTTCTCTTTGCTTGGGTAAAGAAATGTATAACCCAAGGAAGATATAGAAATAATGAAACAATAAATAAAAAACCTATACTTTAATGTTCTTATATTTAAGAACAGGTGTAGTAACTAGGCTTATAATCAATTCACTTTTGTATATTCTGTTTCATTTTAATCTTAAGAGGATTTGAACTTGTAAATTTAAAGATCTGGTTTGTTAGATATATAAAATTGCTTATGAGAAAGATTTTTTAAATTCTGACTTGTCAGGTGATTTAGGTGTCATGGTAATTTAGGATGTCTAAAAGAATATGATTAATAAAATGTATAAATAGCTAAATATTTACAAGAGTTTGAGCTGTCAAATGTAAGAGATATTTGAGCATTACTTAAAGAAGTACAAATGATTGCTCTAATTTCATATAAAAATTTATAAAGAAAAATAGGTTTAAAGTTATGTTTCAATACATTGAATATTAATCAAAATGTAAGTAATTGTAAATATGCTTTTCTGTACACAAAACCCCCTCAGATAATAAAAGCTTAGTTGGACCTCAGGTGGTACAACTCCTGGCTCCAGTACTCCCTTGCCTGTGACTTTGAGCAAGTTACTCAATCTCTCTGTTCCTCTTTCCTCACTGTAATATGGAGATAATATTACTATTATCTCATGGGGTTGTTATGAGTCATAAATGAAATCAAACAAGTAAAGCGCAACAATATTTGGCATATGCTAGGTGCTCAATAATTGAATATTATTCAATTATGTGAGTTGTAAAATGCTCAATAATTAAATATCCGATTATTTTGAATTTTAAAAATCTCTATGTACAATAAATAAATATAGCCACACATTGCTGCTGTGGCACTGGAAGGAGTTCTAGTAAAGGGCTCTACAGATAGAGGGGCACAGGTGATCTGTAGCTCTTGAGGATTCACCTGATTCTTCTCCTTAGCAGTTACCTGATTATTGAAACACAACCATTATAAAATTTTTTGGATAGTTTAAAATCATCTGTACTTTAACAACAAACGTCCCGAAAGAAAATCACAGATATATGGCTCTGCATGGGCATTTATACACGATGATGATGGATTTACCAAAAGCGAACCTATAAAACATATGATGGATTTACCAAAAGCGAACCTATAAAACACAGGCAAAGATAAGGACTGCTGCTATGTTCACTGAATGGCAACAATTTGGTTAAAGCATGTGATTACTACAGTAAATTGTATTGAGAAGTCAAGTATGAAAACTGATTGCGTTTGTGTCAAAGCCAAATTCTGTTTTGATTTAATAAGAGACATGGGCAAGCTATATTCATGCTCATCTTCTCATATGTGAGAGGGCTAGAGAATGAGTAGAGAGTAATAAAGAGCAATAACTTAAGTAATAAAGAGCCACATTTTACATTCTACCCATATCAAAAATATATGTGTGCTACCAGACATTGGAACTACATGGGAGGAGGGAGATAGGTTACTATCACATGTCAGATAGCAAGTTCAACTTGCTATTTGTGTAGTGGTGAATACTGACTGCACTGCAACCCAGGTGGAAATTTTATTAAGCCCAAAGAAGGTGAGAAGGTAGTTAGCATCAACTTGTGGTTAAAAACTCATGGAATGCAGGAACCACCAACTATGTTTGTTGCTTTTTATTTTTAATTAGTAGTTCATCTGTTACTACAAAATTATAGAATCAGGTGACATTTCACCCACTTCAAGTCTCCCACTTCCTTCTAATACTGCTTCTTAACAAGACTCACTTGATTTTGCTTTTTATAAAGACTCCCAGGGAAGAGATTTTATGGCTTTCCTTGTTAGTGCTTCCATAGCTGTCAGCCCACATCACCAGCAAATCTTTCCTGGTGTCTCTTAGGAAATCCTCTTAAAATTAATGAGTGACTAAATCTTACTCCTGAGTGGGAGGGAAAGATAATGGAATATGAGTCTGCTGAACCAAAGGTGAATGGAGCCTCTTGTTATTTGATGTCTGAGCTTCCAGAAGTGGTGAGGCGACTTCTACAGGTGAATCACAGATGAGGAGGAGATGTGATTTGTTCCTGGCTCACCTCCTTTGTCTGGGAGAGTCAGATGGAACTACCAGAGAGTACTACAGTAAAACACAACAGAACCTCAGCTAGTGTCAGAAATCTTCACAGATTTGGAGACAGCCACATATATATGTAGTATTTATCATTTCTAAAAATTTCATTTTATAGTAAAGGTACTTTAAGGGATACTTTTTTATTTTTGAATATATATTGAATATGTATATTCAATTTTTAATGACTACTTTGAAATTAAAATGTATTTCAAAATACAATGGCTTATTAAAAAGTCAGGTTACCCTTTGGGGCAGATGAGACTGTTCTAGAAATGGCTGAGGTGATCTAGTGACATCATATGTTATGGCCATTAAAGCAAGGAAAACAAAGAAATAGTATAATGTACTCAAAATGGAAGCTACTCAAGAAAAAAAGACCAGATATGAATAAGGATTGAAAATCAAGTTAAGTTCAGATTAGTTATCTCTTGTTGCTTAGTGCCAAAGAAGTGTTAAACAGCTATTTAAACACTGGAGAGAAGGTGCAAGAGAATTATTGCAATTTCTAAACTGGGCCTCAGGAAATGATGGAATGTGCCAGACCAAGAAAATTGGGGGACAGAAATCTGTTCTAGAGAAGAACCCTAGAATAAGGCCAAGGGTTTGGGAGATTTGAGCAGCACTAGTCTAAGTAGGGTTTGGGGGAAAAGTAGGCAAAATTCAAGTATTAGAAACATAACTCCAATTCAAGTCCAAGTTCAGGTTTCTATCTTAGTAGAAGCAGTGAAGACAACAGCCAAAAGTTCCAAGTGGCAGAAAATCATCACAGATCCAGACAAACAGGAGAGGGCTGTATCAGTCTTAAGGTGCTTTGGTGCGTATTAGTAAAAGCCACCCTTTCTGCCAGGGAGATGGGGCTCAATGTCCTAAGGGTTGGTGAGTGGATTGGAGGCTGGATGTTAGCCCCCATTAGCCAGATGCAACTTACACAAATGCACACATTGGCTCTGCAAGAGTGGTCACTTCAGTGCATCACCGCATCACTGATTCTCACCCCAGAACCCCACTCCAGATTCATGGATTCAGAGTTTCTGAGATCAGATCCTAGAATCTGTATTTTATTCCTTGAATTAAAAAAAAAAAAGTCATATATATGTTTTTCCCCCCAAAAGTAGCACCTGCCTATTAAAGTCAAAATCAAACAAGAATATATGTAAAGAAAAAAGTGGAAACCTATCTTCCCTTTTCTACCCCACCTCTGACTCCCTAGGATTAACCTCTTTTTACATATTTTCTTAGTGCACATGAAAATGTATCTGTATTATCTATATTAATTTCTCATATGAGGTGAAAATTTATGATATAATATTCTCGAAGTTCTCCTATACATTCCCTAATCCTCCATCATAAAAAAATGTCTTTGCCTACTTGGAATTCAGGCTTTTGGTTGTGAAAATGAAGAAAATTAAGAGTTAAAAGGGATAGAACTCAAAGGAGCCTGAGTTGTTTGCATCAGTCAGGATCCTGGCAGGAAACAGATGGCACACTCAAGCTGGGTCATAGAGAGGAGCTTAATTAAGGGACTGTTTACGAAGGGGCGAGCAGAGTTTAAAGAAGCTATCAAGGGATGTGGAAGTACCCCAGGGTTAATAACAACTGGGAACTGTTACCTTCCTTAGGCCTCGTGTGGCAAGGAGTGAGGGCTGCTGCTGGAACCCATGCTGACAGCTCAACATGGAGGAATCAGAAGCGAAAAATAACTTGACTTCGCCCTCCTCCCTTTCTTCTACTTCTTGCCAAGGCTCCCCAATGGCCCAAACCAATTGGAAGCCAGAAGGCAAAGGGGCCTGGTGGTACCATCCAGGTAGGTAAGCCTCCCAGGCCACAGAGCAGGACAGGGAAGGGTGTTGAAGGGACAATTAGAGGAAATCCAGCACAACATGTTCCTGAAAATATATGTCTTAGGAGGCAGAAGGAGGATGGAAAAAACTGCCAGAGACCTGTATACAAAGAAAAAAGTGTTGGTGTACTTAGAGAAAGCAGAAGAGTCTTGAGTTCTGTCACTATGCTGCTGCTGCTGCTCCTGCTGATGGTGGTGGATGGTAGTGGGTGTGTGTGTGTGTGTGTGTGTGTGTGTGAGAGAGAGAGAGAGAGAGAGAGAGAGAGATGGGCAAAAGAAAGGTGCTATATATTATAAATTGAATGCTCTTTAATGGTCTGTAAGAGACTCCTGTAAAGATTGTGTTTCATTTTCAAATATATACTTCCAGTTGTTGAAGTGCTGCTTTTCTCTCCTTCAAATATATACTATGACTTGTATACAAAGAGGTTCATAATGACACATTCTTAGATGCAGAGAAAAAAAGGACTGAAAGGAAATATAAGAAAATGTTAACAGATTTAATCTCTAGAAAGTAGGATTATGGATGATTTTTATTTCTTATTTTGTGCTTTTGGGCCTTTTCCAAAATTTGGACATAGATATGCATTACTGTGCAGTAACTTGGGCTTGGTCTCAGGCTCTATTCCTTTCTTTATTTACACTCTCTCTAGGTGATCTTATTCACTCTCATGGGTTTAAACATCATCTATATGCTGAAAACTGCCGCATTTATATTACTAGCCCAGACTTTTTTTCTGTGTTCCAGATTTATATGACCAATTGCTCCCTGACATCACCCTTTTGTTGTCTAATAGTCTCAAAGTCAACATATCTAAAGCAGAGGTCTTGATTTACCTCCTCTCTGTCTGATTGCCTGATCTCTCCTTTCCCAGGACTGGGGGTTTAAAAAATATATTTTCCCTCATTAATTCATATGGAACAAAATTTACAAGGTACAAAAGTTTAGTCATATGTGTCTGTCCCAAGCCAGGTTTTATTTCCCTGTTCCCTATCTACTAAGTTTTTCTCCCCTAAAACATTATATAAGTTTTTATCTTCCTTGTGTATATAAATATATGTGAATATACATATATTTTATTTTATATAAAAGTTAGCGTTTTTATCCACTGATCAGCATCTCACATTTTTTTCTTAACAAACTTTCTTGGAGATATTTCTATACTAGTATATATAGAGCTGTTTGTTCTTTTTAATACCTGCACCAGCATTCTATTATGCGGATAGGGCTAATTTTTTTTTTTAACAAGACCATGTCCTAGGGCCAGACTATTTATATTCCAGCTATATTATGGGTAATAAAAAATTATAATAAAAAATTACCATACCAGGCTTATTATTATATATCTGTCTGTTTTTGATCCATCAATAGATTGTGGGCATTCTTCAACATTAATAGCTACAGAGTTACCACTTTCTTTTTAATCATAGTTTTCATACTTTACAATAGGGATATACCATAATTCACCCAACCATGCCTTTGTTTATGAATACCTAGGGTTTCTCTGGACTTTTACTTTCATAAACAATACTGCAATAAACATCTTCCTCCAATTCTTTATGGCAGTGGTCACCATACTTTGTTTCTTTTTCTCCAGGGCATATAGCTAGTCTGTATATATTTCCCAGGCTCTCTTCCAAGTATATTGGGCACTTTGAGCAAGTTCTGGCAAAATAATGTGGCTCGAAGTGATGTTTGCCACTAGACCTGGTCCATAAAAGTGTCCCTCACCATCCTCAGTACGTTCCTTCTCCAACTTCCAATGGAGAAGACTTAATGGAGAGGACTCCAAGGACCTTGAAAAGGGTGGAGTCACTGGATAGATTTCTGAAAACTGTGTGATCAGAGCCTCTCTACTGACTTGCACTGGACTGTGATATTAGCACGAATACACATTTATTATATTGAACCACTGAGATTTTAAGGGTTATTTTCACTTTAGTCTACTCTAAATAATATGCACCTATACATGCTTCTAAAGGTATTTTTGTAGGGTGGATTTTGAGACTCACTAAGCCAAAATCACCTAAACATTTTAAATGTGACATTATTTGTCAATATATTCAAAAATAGTACATCAGCTTACAACCCTCCAATAGTACATGAAAATGGTTATGGAGAATGAAAATATCTCTTGTAGTTATTTTATAAAATAAGTGTGAAGTTATAATTAAAGTAAAATCTGAAAAAAATTAAAGCTGTTAAATTGCAATAACATTAAAAGTTTAAGTGGTAAATATAAAAATTATTGTTGTCTAAAAGATTATTGTTGGGGGTGAGAGGGTATCTACATTTTGTTAAAAAAAAAACCTCTCTGGATGATTCCAATGCTAGGTTTGGAAACCACAAGACTGATGTGTTACAGATTCCAGATGGTTAATAACATAAATGCTGTATGTTCAATGGTCACCCTCAGAAAGTGTCATGGAGTCCACATACACCAATGGAAGGATGTTTTCCAGCTTGGTCTCAGTCTGAAAGTTATACTTTTCTTCTTGCCTCTATTAGGCTTTAGAACTCATCCTATCATCATAGCACAAACAGGACAATGAGTCAGTAGCAGAGAGCCCCCAGAGCACTAAGAGCTGTAGGACTGAGTGAATAGACAGAGATATATTTCCAACATTACAGCTCACTGGTCACAGACATTTGCAGAAATGTCCCAGTGAATAGCAAAGTTTCCTTAGAAATCAACAAATAAAGACTTTGAATTTATCCAAAAATCAGATTTAAAAAATATACAACCTAAAGCAGGAATTGATTGATTATTATCTACAATTGTCATTAGCCACCATGATTAAGGAAAGCAATCTTTTCTACAGAGAAGAAATAATCAACAGAAGCTATTCAATAAATAAAGGAAAAGAAAACTAGACAAAACCAGACACTAGTCCCTATTCAATATCTGCCAGAGGATTTTTTAAATCTTATTGAGAAAAATTAGAAGTTAAAATTTAAAAAATATATATGTATGTATGTATGTGTGTATACATATACACACATGAGCATGCACACACACACACATGCACACACACACATATATGGGGAAGTCTGGTGGCAGTGTTAACTCCCACTTATAGGAAGTTTGGGATTCAAGGACAAGTAATTAATTTGTTAGTGGTAGGGTTTTAGGATGGGCCAGAAAGAGCTGTACTGTAGTGGAAAAAGCTGGGACATTAAGATGATTGAAGAACAATTGGAAAGACTGATTTGACATTGAGCCACCAGATGTCTCCAAAGCTGACAGCATATGGAAAATATAATGCCTTTGACAGTAACATGTCTTATAAAGACACCATTTTGGAAGGCATGTGTTTGACCTAGAATGCCAGTTAACAGCAGTACTGAACCCAGAGGCTGTGGAAGGAGGACACATAGCTCTAATTGTAAACGTTAGAGGATTGCAGGGATAGGAGTTCTGCAGGAGTACACGTAGTGTCCTATTATTTATTTTTTTGTTTCACTTCATTTATTTATTCAACACATTATTTACTCAATATTTACTGTGTGCTGGCCATTGTGCTATGGAGGATACAATGGTGAACAAGGCAGATCGGGTCCCTAGTTTCACAGTCTGATACATTTGTCAGGAATGATGATAAAATTATTTAATGAATGGAATGACATATGTATATTGACAGAATAGACACCAGCCATTATGCCATACTAATGTGTACAATTGAGCATCAGTTCTGAAGTCTACTAACTTTATCAATTTATCAATTTATTATAAATAACGGGGTTTTTTTCCTATAAATGTCAGTAGAGTACTTTTTGGAAGACTGGAAGAAAAACAGTATTTTGATTTTCAACTCTGAAGTGGCTATCTATAACTGTACAGACACTGTAGAAGATGATAAACATGCATTTTTCTTTCCTATTTTATTAGAAAACCTTAATATCTACAGTAATCCATCTTCCTCTACTGTGCCATGTGCTTCATGAAGCTAGTCATGGTAATCCTATTTCCATTGCTACTTATCAGTTTAGGTATGGCTCTATGATTCAGTTCTGGCCACTGAGACTTGAGAAGATACCAAATGGGAGGCTTCTAAGACAGATTACCTTCTTTTAAAAGAGAGACACAAGAAGAACAGATACACTTGTTCATGTATGGCACCAAGCTTGCAACCATGAGGGAGCTAGCCTGAAGACAAACTCAACAGAGGGGATAGCAGAGCACAAAGCTGGGAAATACTTGCATCCTTGATGAGACACTGAGTCACTGAGTGCAGCAGCCCTAGAGCTGCCTGTTGGAGAAATTCTTATGTGAGATAATAAATGTATATTGTTTAAGGCAGTTGAGTTAGGCTTTCTGTTACTTGCAGTTAAAACCCATCTATTCGATACTTTTCCCGAGAAGGGTTACTACAAATCACCTGATGGCAGCAACTTGATAGAAAGTGCATGATTCTAAGAAGGAAATGAAAGTTTTCCTTTAGAACCTGTCAAAATTGAAAACGGTAGTGAAAAGGACTTGCATTGCTTGCTAAGGAAAACTTCAAGAGGTTTCCATAATTTTTAGGACCTTTGAAAACAACTATGAGTATGTGTATGTGTGTGCTACATTCATGATTTTAAACCTAATAGAGAACTCTTTTCATACTTTCATTTTATCAGTAAAGGAATGTTTAAAAGCAACTGAAGCTATTATTTCTTAAAAAGGGCACTAGATGAAAAAATAAAGATTATTAACATTCAGTGAGCACTTACTAAGCCTTGGGCATACACCAAGTTCTTTATGTACCTTATCTTCATTGTTCTGCAGAACAACCCTGTGAAGTAAGTACTATTATCATCCCCATTTTACTGAAAATGACACTGTGGCTGAGAGAGTCTAAATAACTTGCCCAAAGTCACAAGTAGTAAAAACTGAAGTCTAAACTCGGGGTCTGTGTGATTCCAGACCCCATGCACTGAATGATGCCTTACGCTGGGCACCAGTCCTTACCAGCTACTTTTCAGTCTTCCTTTGGTTGTTTTTCTTCATAGACCCAGCTCCAATGTCTGGAGGTTCCCTTGTTAGTTATGCAAACAGCCAAGCTGGTTATACAATAAAGGAGAGAAGGCCAATTCTGGCACTAATTTTAGGGCAAATCACAGATGTCTTTGATGTTTTCATTGTACATGAGAACAGAGCCAGTGATCCGACAGCTGCTGGCAGCCCTGATCAAATATGCAGAATATTAAGGCAGCTTTATCTCAGCACCTAATTACAGCTGGCATAGAGAAAATTTATTTTGCGAAAGAGGAGATGTCAAATGTTATAAATGCAATATATAACCAAATATAATCACCTCATTCTGTTTTCTCAGGGCTGTCCAATTACAGAGCACTTTTTGGAAAAACTTTTATTAAATGATGTTCCTGTCAACTTATGTAACCCAAACTTTGTTTTAGATATTATTGGAACAGCTTAACTGCTTTATTGCCTTATACTTCAATTTATTTTCTACTACTTCTTCAGATAGAGTAGAAAATAAATTCTTCAAATTTATCTAGCACTTAATTCTAAAAGCAAATATGATTGTGATATTTTTGTCTAGTCCAGATTTTTACACTCATCTAACCAATGTGATAGGACCATAATCTTTTTACCATTGAAAATTGTTTCATATTTATAATGACAAATATAGGGCAAAGAACTAATAGGTGACAAGTTCAACCACCTGTAGTTGCAGCTGGATGAGGCTCTATTTCACATTTGGCCAAAGTCTGGCCAAAGACACTGTAAACCATGAGAGATTGGAACAAATGTGTGCTGCCCAGACCCCTTTCAAGGATTGGCTTGTTGCCAAGCTATGGGAAGGCATTCTAGCTCTTTGCACTTTCAGATCTGGGTCAGCTATAGAGACTACCTCCTGATGTCATGCCTTGTTGGGGACAGTCCATGTCAGCGACTGAGTGAGGTGGGAATACAAAGGCTCAGGCATATTAGCCTGGTATGGAACATTCTCAGGAGCAAGTCTTGCTGTAGAGCTCTCCTTCTGCTTACCTCTCCTTTGTCTCTTTCCTGTCAATGTTGATCTCTCGTGAACATCTTACATCTCAGATACCATCTCAGCATTTCTCAGCATATGCTGTTAGAGAACCCAACCTGTGATATTATGTAAAGTGAACCATTTAAAGCTGTTCTACTTTTGGGAGGATGATCTTTCAGCAATCATTTGAGAGTAGAATGTATATTGAATTATAAAGTCCAGTGATGACTTTCAGTACTAAATTGCCACATTAAAACATACCAATTATATACCAGAAACTTAATTTTTTCTCAACACACTGAAATGCTTTCTAAAAATATACACATTTTTCTTCTTCTTCTTCTTCTTTTTTAATCTTTCTTGGCTTCAATGTAGTATCTGACACTCTAAGCTCCCCTCTCCTTGAGCCCTTTTCCCTGCATTTCAAAGAAAGAATTACTCTGTTTCTCTTTCTACTTTTCTGGCTGCTCTTTTATAATCTGTGCTTTTTGCCTGCCTTATGATGGTGTACCCCAAGATCCTGTCCTTGGCCTTTGCTCTTCTACATTTACTCACTTTCCCCAGATGACATTGTCACACTGGCTTCAACACCTGCTCAAATGCTAGTTTGTCCAGTTTTTGTGTTTTCAGTTTGGACCTTGATACTGAGCTCCAGAGCCATATAGTTTCTCAAAACAAGAACATCCCAAATGGAATGTTTTTATGGCCACATCCTTCCTTTCAAAACACCCCAAAATGAAAATAACCAACAATGGCAACCTATTCATTTTCTAATAGTCTTGTATCCACAAATAGCACCACTACTCGTCCTGTGGTCTTAGCCTAAAATCTGGGAGATGTTCTAGTACCTTAGCAAGATGTGGTTCCCTCTGCATTCTACAGGAATACCCTTTCTGTTCTCCTTCATCCTCTCATCAGCCTTCTACTGGCACTTGAGCACATATCCATTAAGGCATTTATCATCCTATGAAGGGAATAGTTCTCTCAAACTGGACTACAAAACTCGTTGAGGACAGGGGTTATACCTTATTGAGTTTATATCGGGATATACAGCATAGTAGCTATTGCAGAGTTGCCTTCATAATGTGTTTGTGAGATGAATGGAAATGAGTTATAAAAAAAGTAGTTAATTTTTAGTCAACTGTGGAAATGGTAGATTACTGAAATTGACATTCATATAGATTAGCAACATCTACACTGACTTTGACAAAAATTTATATATAACAAAATTATTTATATAAAATTATATGAATATAAAATTATTTTCATGTAATTTATACTATACAACATTGATTATATATATATTTTATATATAATTTAAAATTATTTTATATAAATTATATAATATACTATTTATATATAATATAAATTATTTTACATAATTTTAATATAAATTTCTATAGCTGTATAACATATAAAAGTAATTTTATATAAATTACTTTTATATACATATAAAATTATCTCTAATTTCTTTTTAAAATTATATTAAGATAAAATTATCTTAATACAATTAAAAAAATGTATATGTTGCTAATAGGGACTTTTGAGTAGATGTAGTGTTCTTTATGGAGTAGCTGACACATACTTTCTGCCTCTTCAAACTGATTGTCAACATATGGGTAAATAACAATCTGCTGACTTTGAAAAATTAGTTATAATCCATTTCACATAATGCATGCAAAGCACAGCAGGCAATGGCCCATAATTGAAGGATTAATTTTGGGCCTTAGGGTGGTTTTTAAAATTCACAGGCTGATAGAATGTTACACCCCATATGGACCCAGAATATTCTCATCAGGGAGTTTCCAGTACTCTCTTTCCTCCTACAGAATACTACGTGTACTGTGTACCAGGAGAAAGAGACACTCTGCATTCATCAGCACAGCTGCTAGAGATCTTCCTGGTGATAAGGTGAGCAGGAGGCTGAAAGCATCTTAGAAAATTTGAATAGGGCCTGAAATGGAACAGATTTGTAAAACCATTTAGGTCAGTTCTAATTTTTCTGCTATCAAAGGCACACTGCAGCTTTTTCTTGTCTCATGCTTGAATCTTGCCTCCCGTTAAAATTGCTCTATGCCCATGGCTCCCTTCCGATGTAGTGGCTTGCCAGCATGGAATAAGAGGCTGCCCATGTGACTGGTATCTCTCACATCTCTTTGCTGACTTTGTTTCTCTCTTTACTCCCACCTGTCTGCTTTGATCTGTGTACCATTTCCTTTTCTGTGCCGGCTTTTTATCTCCAGTTACTGCTTTCCTGTCCTGTTTGTCTTGGTCTTGTATGACTCTTTCTGAATTTCCCAGGAGAGACTTTTTTAATTCAACCCCAACTTTCCCTGGTCTAATCTTAACCAGTCCAGGCTGCTTGGGAAGTAGGAGAAAAGAAACTCTGGCTAACAATCAACATGGTACTTCTGCTCCTGGGTAGAGGTATGGGTGATTTTATGAACTACTCTCGTTTGTATGAAATGCCTGAACAAAGGGGTGATTTGGCAAGCCTGAAGTCACACACTGGAGCTCATAGCAACTTGCTTCTACTAGCAACATGAGGATTAGAAACACTTCCTTGCCAAGTGGCTTTGAATCAGCTAGAAGTGGGGAAGTAATTCCCTTTGCTGAAGGTGACAGCTTCAGAGTATTTGTTAATCGTCAAATCCTTTGTTTAGAGAGGCAAGATATTACACAAATGCACATACATAAAAAAGATTTCTTAGTTACTTATTGTGCTTCATGCTATTATGAGTAAGAATGTTTGAGTTTACAAGGAAAGCTTATAAATCCCTCTCAGATATCTTTGCAAAATGAAGCTAAAACATGGCTTAAAGAACCAAAAACAATAGACATCTACAGTGATTTATAGTTGAATTGGAAATGCATTTGATGCTTTTTAAATGGACAAATTGGTTAAATTTTAAATTAGTCTGCTTTCCCTAGAAACCCAGAGCTAAGCAAAAGAAAGAAATAGTGAGAGTTATGCTGGCTATGTATGAGGGGTAGATGTGGGGTCTAAACTGGGAATGAAATTTCTTTGAGAAAATATACAAAATAGGCCAAGCACACATGGATTATGTGACTTCATTTATTTGGAGAAAGAATGCTGAGCATCATACTGATCTCAGATATCTTCCCCTAGGAGAAATGATCTCTCTTTTCTTGGAATAGTTGTAACAATGAAAATCTATTCCACCCTTTGGCAATTTTAGCTATTCTGTAATGTTATCTGTTTTAGAAATGTTTTACCTCTTCATTTTAACAATTATCTTTTTATGTGTCTGACTTACCTGGGATCCATACATTCCAGGTTGCCTGGGGCAGTTCTGATTTATGCCTGTTGCCATGGTATAATTATTAATAGTGCCTCCTTTCACTCTCAAAAATGTCCTGGTTTGGATGATAACTTATAAGATTACCCTAGTCTTACCCAACTAAACTGAAAGCTCCTATATCAGTCAAGGTCCTAGCAAGAAATAGCAAGCTCTACTGGGATTTCGAAGAGACCTTAATGAAGGGACTATTTATTGAAGTGCAGGCAGGATTAAGGGAGTCCAAAAAGATGTCAGAGCACTTGACCTGAAAAGGCAAAGGGAGGAAATGATAACATGGGAGCCCAGTTGAGAGACCGAGCCTTAGGAAAGGGGCAACCCTAGAGAAGCCTTGGTCTTGGAAGGACTCAAACACTGTAGAATTTGTCAAGTAAGGGAAGCAGTTCTCTACCACTGTGTCCTCTGACCATCAGTCTCCTGTCTGTGCCTTCTATTGACTCAACTCAAATGGAAACCAGAAGGCAAAGGAGCCCTGATAAGAAAGTTGAAAGGCATTCGCTTCTCTTGGAGAAAGAGTAGAAAAAGGCAGAGAAAATGGATAGAGAGGGTCAGAGAGTCAGGAATTGTTAGGAAGTGACAAACACAGACTACAGCCCCTTAAGTGGAGTCTCTTCATCTTTAAGTCAATTAAGAAACATCTGTGGGCATATGCATACAAAACCCTGGAGGAAAGGCCACGATGAGCAAGACTTGGCAGCTACTGCAAGGATTATATTCTTTTTTGTTGAGGGAATAGAAATAAATATGAGAGAGTTAAACTACAAGACTGAAGATAACAGTTGAGTACAATATAAAAGGTGTATAGCAGTATATGGTGATTGTCGTTTTAATGGTATAGAACTTATGTATTACAAAGGAGTTCAAGGGATGAAAGATTACAATAGACGAAGAATATGAAAAAAGATTTATGTAAGAGGAGAGGTTTTCAGTGGCACTGAAATCAAAGCCAACTTGACATTGGCAAAAAGGAGAGGTATGCCTTCTTTGGATGAATGACATGAACAAGAACACAGATGTCAACTTGAAACATATTGTCCCCTGGTAAGAGAGCTGGGAACCCTTCTGAGCTTTTTAAAAATTCCAAAATTGTACCAGGCAATTACCTGTGGAGGTACCTAAATGAAGTTAATTGGGCTGTAAGAGGCATGAGTTATAAGTGGCTGTTTATTCATTCTTTCAACAAACATTTGTTGAGGGCTTGGTATGTATCAGGTGCTGCTCTGTATCTACTGATGCCATAAAGTGAGACATGGACCTTTCCCTTGTGGAGAGGGAATGGAAAAGGTAGCCAAGGTAGACAGTCATTTTGCCCTGTGATTATAGAGATATGCACAGATGATGTTTGAGCATGTAGAAGATCATCTAAATGAGACTCAGGCAGAAGGTGGGGAGGTTAAGGAAAACTTCCTGGAGGAGGTAACACAATCTGAGTTCTGAAGGGTGAGGAGGAGTTTTACAGTTGGGTAAATTTACAATTTATTTAAGTCTATCCTGCTGCATTCTAAAAAAGTCAGGTGTTTGGCTTTAGAAACAAACAGGTCAAAATATAAAGAAAATTAGATAAAACATGAGATAAGCTTATTTGCCTTTTATATGTGTAGCCATGTTTGATTTCAGAATAACTTTACAAGGTTGTAGTTTTATCCTCATTTATTGATGAGAAGCTGAGCCTCGGTGGTTAAAATGCCTTGCTTAAAGCACACAGTCTTGACAGGCAGTGGCAACAGAACAGAACCAGGCTGGTCTGATGTGAGAATCTGTGATAAGAATTGTGCTTGTGGCTTACCTCCCCTACATAGAGCTTGTGGCCTAAAGGTGCTTCACAGGGTAGTAAGGGATAGTTTTGAAGGACTGGAGTGACTCAGTGACTATTTTATAACTACCAATTGGTATTTCTTAATTTCTTCACCTTTTTCACCCAGCCAAAATAGTTACAGGGATGTAAAGGACAGCATAGGGAATATAGCCAATATTATTGTAATAACTATTTATAGTGTTAGGTAGGTACTAGACTAATTGGGGGGATCATTTTGTAAATTATGGAAATATCTAACCACTATGCTGTGCACCTGAAACTAGTATGAAATAATATTGAATGTCAACTATAATTGAAAAAAAAAAAAAAAGAATGAGTCAGTAAAGGGAACAAGGAAATGTGGTCCAAGCAGAAGAATCCTGTGTTCAAGGGGAGAGGGGTGTGAGAGAACATTGTGTGTTGGAAGGACAGATTATTATGATAGGAAGTACTAAGAGGAGTGGTGAGAGATGGGGTTAAAGAGGTAAGTGAGGGCCAAATCTGAAAGACTTTGTATTTCCCTTCCCTGAAGGTGGTGGAGCTTCAGCAGAGAACAGCATGACCAGTCAGGAATTTCAAAAAGCTCACTAGGATAGCAACATGGGCAAGTCTGAGTCAGGACAAGACTGGAGGCAGGGAAGTCAGTTATAGAGCTTGCTGTAGTCATAAGAAGACGGTTGGAATGGGAAAGAAGGGGGTTTGAATTGGGAGCTATTATGGAGAAACCATTAGACAGATGTGGGCACCTGGATTTGGGGGTAAAGGAAACAAGCACTTACTTGAGCAGCTAGCTGGGTGATACCACTCATCATGAGTAGGGGATCCTGGAGAAGAGCCAGCTTGGAGTCTGAGGGTTATGAGAGTGATGAATTCAAATAATGATGGCCAAGGGTAACTAATAAGGAAAATAAACTTAGCTTTTTTACGTTTCTGTTTTGTCTAGTTGCTTATCATAGCCTTAGTAAAAATATGGCAGCCCCAGAGAAAATATTGGTTGTTGATAAAAGGTAAATGTACTAATTTATTTTGATAAACCTTATTCTTTTTTTTGCAAATGTAATACACATGCAGAAAATTTAGAAAATACAGTAAAAAAAATTCTTGTCACCCAAATACAGTCTTACAATGACTTGTAACATTTTCATGTATACACTTTCAGTTTTTTTTCCTAAGAGCATACACACACACACACACACACACACACACACACATATGAGGACATATATATATGGTCCTCATGTTTAAATATATCTTGCACATATTTCAATAGCATTAATAATTCCATAAGATCACTTTGGAGACCTCATGGTTTTACATTTATGAATGTGCTGTGTTTTATTGAACTATGTTCCTGCTGTGGACACTTAGGTCTTTTCCTTTTTTCTTTTTACTATTATAAACAATACAGCAATAAAGTAATTAGAATTTAAATTTACTAATTAACCTTTGGCTTTTTCATAAAACAATTTAGATTATGAAATCATTTTGGCATGCTTTGTTTTAATAAAATAGTTGTACAAAGAAGGGTTGTTTTGAAGTACTCTGAAAGGAATATATAGTGTTCTCTTTAATTCTCAAGTATGAGAACAAACCAATATAAATGTACGTTAGAGGAAAATAATTATAAGAGAAATTGGTATGACTATTAAAAAGAAAGTATGGAAACTCTCTGTAAGTTGAGTCACCATCTATTTTCAGCAAGGACCACATTTCCTAATGGGATTCATTTGCTTTAATGACTTTTTCAGTGTCTCCCCAAGGAGCATAAAAATATGATCAACTCTTCAAAATGATCTTGGAATTGATCAACTTTGTGAAAAACTGCAATCGTAGTTAAATTTAACTTCCTTTTGATTGTACACAATAAATCTTTTGCATATGTCTTTTAAATTTTTTGCTTAATTTAGAAGCAACCCTTGGGGCGAGACAACATATTATAGAATTTTCTTTTTTGCCTTATTATTGCCCTCTTCCTCAGAATTCTTACTAACTATAGTAGGTGTTCTTGTCAGGCCTCTAATAGTCAAACAACTGAAATTCCTCTTCCTCAATGAAGGTGCTGCAGAGTACTTGGAAGAGATATTTCCGGACAAGGCTGGACTCTATACTAGTACAAAAGGGATATAGGAGATCAGTAATAAAGGCATGTTCTCTGTTTAAACAACAGAATGCGACAAGTGCCCCAAAATGTTTCGGAAGTTATCTACAGTTATGAACTCCAAGACATCTTGGCTGGGTGTAGATACAGCTCAGTAGTCTCAATACCCCCTTTCTATTGCAGATATCTTCTATTCTAAAATAAAATGAATAAATAACCTAAGCAAACTCTACGCATATTTTTAAAAGATGGTGACCTAGGTATAACAAAAGAGAATTTAAGAAAGTAATTTATAATAGAAACATGCATTGTAGTCAGATGCTTGCACTTACACATAGAATCATGGTGACTATTGACAGCTACAAATGCAAGCTGATACTGAGACGTTGTATTAATGACCCAAATACCACATGTAGCAACACCATTGGCAATGTGATTTTCCAAAATGATAAACTACACTGGGTGAAGTTATGAGGGAGACAACATCCAATCTTCCTTGCATTTATATGGCAGTTGTATTCCTAGAAAATATAGTGCTTTTAAAACAATTAAAAAATAATTTGTGTTTTATGTATTAAAGTTAGGCTTAGATCATTGTAAACAGTT
This sequence comes from Pteropus medius, assembly GCF_902729225.1. Taxonomy (NCBI): domain Eukaryota; kingdom Metazoa; phylum Chordata; class Mammalia; order Chiroptera; family Pteropodidae; genus Pteropus; species Pteropus medius. Next base: position 8,628,362 of record NW_024344370.1, on the reverse strand, counting down.
TTTCTACATAGGAATTTCACTCAAAGCTTGAGGTAGCTCTTTGTTTGCATGACTGACTCATATTATTGGACGTTTCCAATCCCAGGACCTGGTCAGTTGTACCTCATTCATTGTGCAAACCAAAAACATCCACAAAGTTACAAAATGTACCCTTATGGGAGTATATTTCTCTTATCTTCACCTCAACCATTGCTTTAACAGATTGTGGTCTTTTTGACCTAGAAGCATTTGCCTCTGGTGGAGAAAACTAGATCAAACTGAATTACTTTATGATATGAAAAAAATTGTAGTAAAATATGCATTTAATAAAATTTACCATTTTAACCATTTTAAGTGTACAGTTCAGCATCATTAAGTACATTCACATTGTTGTTCAGCCATCACCAGCATCAATCTCCATAACATCTTCATCTTTCCTCCTGACTTTTTAAAGAGAAATCACATAGTATGTTTAATTTTTAGTTTTCTTAGGTCTTCCCAGTGACACCTACCTTGGACATTGGTCTGTGTCTTGATTCTGATCAGGCCAGATTTGAGACTCAACTCTTTGTCAAGTTTGCCATGCATTGACCTCTACCTGTGCTGCCCACATCCCTATCCCCAGTCATGTGGTAACCACTCATCTCCCCCATTCCTGCAGGCCTTGCTGTAATATTACAGCAGTTCCACTGCTGTAATAAAGGCTGAGTAACCCTATCACTGCTCATCAGTCTACATTACAGAAAAATCATCTCTTTCTTGGTGTATCATTTCACATTAATTTAGTAATTTTAGACCTTCTTATATTCAACCTTACATTTCTGCTTTGTGTGTCTACACTTGCCTGTCTGAAACCACACAGTATTAGGCTATGTATAGTTGATCCTTGAATAACTCCAGATTAGGGGCTCTGACCACTGTGCAGTAGAAAATCTGCATATAACTTTTGACTCTACAGTTGGCCCTTAGCATCCATGGAGTCAACCAACCGCAGATCAAAACACTATTTTTGATCCTTGGTTGGGAATCTGTGGTTATGAGTCTATGGCTGGAAATGCAAAAATACTGTTTTTGATCTGTGGTCGGTCAAATCTGCAGTTGCAAAACCCACAGATAGAAGAGCTGACTGTATTTATTTTAAAAAGTCCACATATAAGTGGACCCAGGAAGTTTAAACCTCTGTTGTTCAAAGGTCAATTGTAGTTGTTAGAACTCAGTAGAGCAACTCAGCAGTCTGGAAAGGGCATTAGACTTGTAATCAAAAGACAAGGGTATAACTCCAGGTTTGTCCTGTACTGGCTGGATGACCAAGTGCAAGAGCCTTTACTGCTCTGAGGCTTGATCTCCTCACCTGAAAACAAGAGGACTGGTCACTAGATAATATCCAGCTTTGAAAATACAAGTTTATAAATGAATTTCTATAGAATAGTATCTACCTACTTCATAAGACTTTTATAAGTGAAAATCATAAAAACATAAGGTCTTATTAGATTGCCTTGACTGTAATAAAAGATGATTAATGCATGGTTTTTAAATAACAAAATATACAATAAAATACTATTAACTGAGATTCTGAGAACATAATACCACCTGCAAACCCAAGTATGGTTTGCTTTATTTAGTAGGGATCTGATGCTCAATAAATGTTTGTTAAAAGAATGTATGTGCTCCAGAAAAGGTATGTAAACCTCAATTTTGGGATATTTAGGAGATAGTAACTGTGTATTTAGCATAAGACTAAGCTTGGAAGTTCACATTGAAGTCCTGGAGTGTCAGCAGATGTGCGAAGTTGACTTATGCCTGCTGTCGTGAGAACCCAGCTGGTCTTTATTGGCCTTTAGGAATATTACCCTAAAAGTCAGCCTGGCAGTGATAATTTTCTATGAAAAGAGAGGCTACTCCCAGTCCCAAAGGGACCGTGATAGGAGTACTGAGGAACGATATATTATTGCATGTTCTATTCCCATTTCCAAAGCCCTTAAAGTGTTTGAGGCTGGTTGTTTAAGTCATGGATCCAGCTAGCACTGAGCCATATCAGAGCCTGAGGCAAAAGGAATATGTGTTACATACTATATATAACTATGTATATGGTTTTGTGTATTTTTAAAAGTGGTTTAACATTTTTAATGAAAATATTTTTGATGAGTTTGCTTTCATTAAAGCTAGGAAAGTAAAATTACAGTAAATTCTTGTTTTAGTATAAATAAAATATTTAAACCTAAAATAATGTGCTTTAATACATCTACTTAAAATTTTTTCAATATTTCTTAACTACTTCAGTGTTCTGAAAAAAATTATATGTGTGTAAGGTATTGTTACATAGTCCTTGTTGTAATTAAACAGTAAAACACATAAAACACATATATCAAACATATATATATGAAGGTGCACATTTTTCCCTTTTGCCTTAGGCTCCAATATGATTTGGCATAGCACTATCAGATCTTGTTTTTACTTAAAATTTTGTTATTTTGTTCATCATGGATTTTTTTGCATTAGGTTATTTAAAATATTTGTATTAAAATATTATTTAACCTGGTTACTGAGTTTTTAAGTTCTCTTAAATTTGCGCCTGAGGTGAATGCTTCAGTTGCTTTACCCTAGTCCTGCCTGGCCTTGATCCCAAAACTCCATCCCAGTCAACTAGAATAGAAAAATTGCCATGGGACCAATAGCTGTGCTCACCATGCTAGAAGAGACATTCAGATCCAGCTAGTTTCCCCACAGTCCAAGTGAGTCCAGGAAGCGACTTTTCATAAGTAGAGAAAAAACATGATCTTTAGGGTTAGGCAGATTTGAAATCAAATCCTGAGTTGCTTTTCTACCAGTTCGAGCAATTACTTAACCAAATCTGAGCCTGTTTGCTTGTTTGTTTGTTTGTTTGTTTGTTTTAATCTCTCAAAGGGATAAATAATTTTTTAGTGAGAGTTAAATGAGATGACCTGTGTAAAGCATCTGGACTTGACAAATGTTAACTTGTCTCCTTCTCTATTTTAGTGACAGTATATTGACTCACAGACATTGAGATCTGCTCCCAGAATTGTTGGCACCCAGGCGTAGTGAGTGTAAGTCCTGCACTGTTTTCACAGAATTGCACTTGCTAATGTTGGCTGCCATGGAGCTGCATCTTGATGAGGTATACGTCCTAGTTAAACTGCCCAAGAGAGCTTGTATTAGCAACTCTAGAACAGAGGTGGAATGTAGAGAACCTACAGCCCCATTGAAACAATGAACATAACACAGATATGAGTTCCATCTCCTCTTTCTGATTCTACAGATATTTATTAGCAAGAAATGGGATTCCCAAAAGATTGAAGGAAGAAGACAAGGAACTTCAATCGTTTTTAATGTATAAGACAGTTTGAAAAAGAGGAATTGGATATGCTTATTAATTGTATACATTTTGGTAAATTCTTTATAATGATTTAGATATTATTTCATTTTGGAAGCTGATTCTGTAGAATAAATAGAAATTTTCTTAGTGATGGCTGAAAACCTTGCATCTCTACCAAGAGTGATTAGCTGTGCTTACTATTAAAACTGTATATGTGTATATTTGGGGCATCCTAATGCTCTTAAACCCTGATCTATTTAATTTCCTCACAGAAAAATAGGAAAAAATACTTTACAATGGCAATCTACATAATCAATAATAAAAGAATGGTTATATGAATTATGGCATACCATCGACTATTAAGCTGTCATTAAAAATGGTATTTTCACATGTGGGAAAATGGCTCATGATAAATTGTAAAATGAAAAAAAACTGGGACATAAAACTGTATAATATGAATATCGGTTTGTAAAATTAAAAAATATATTCACATATGTAGAGAAAATAACTAAGATATCAAAATGTTAGTAATTAGTGGTGGGATTATAGGTGATATTTATTTTTTAAAAATTCTTACATAGATTCCCCCTCCCCAAATGCCTGTAGAAGCAAATGTTATTTTTCTTCACTTAAAAAATATTTTAAAACACTATTTTTATGGTCTTCTGAATATCATCCAAGATAGACCTGCCCAAATTTCCCACTGTGTGGAAAGAACTACTGAGAGAATATGCAGTGTTTTGCAGAGTAGTGTTGCAGAAAAGTCATAGTCTTGCTAGCTTTCCAGTCTGGTTTTGGGTCCTTGCTGAGGCTTAATTGTATGGCTGTCCTTTCTGTATGGTCAATCAGTCTTTCCTTGGATTCGATGAATTAATCCCCTCCATTTTTGGGGGGGTAAGTTTATTGAGTTGGGTTTCTGGCACTTGGAATGAGAGAGTAACGAATGAAGAAAAATCTTGAGTGTCCAAGTAGTCCAGAGAAGTGATGGCTTTTAACACAGATGATATCAAACTTCTTTAGGTGATGTCTATCTGAAAGTTGAGGTTCTCCTTTTCTAACACCCTGAAGCCCTGATCTATCTAATTTCCACACACAAAACAGGAAAAAAAATTACTGGCAGAAAATATGACTTTATTATAGGGATACAGGCAGCTATCATACATCTGTGCTTTGTATTTATGCACTGTTTGTTCATTTATGTTGTCTTCTAACTTTCAATCACAGCTACCAAAACCTAAGAAAAATTATGGGAGAAAAAATTTTTGTTGAATGATCGAACACCCACCATGTATCAGGCCTTGAGCTAGGTGCTAGTTTACAACTGTGAACAAGACTAAATCTCTGTCTTCAAGGAGTTTATAATCTAGTGGGGGGAAAGAGAAGTAAACAGGCAATCGAAATATAATGACTCATGTGCTCTGATTTGAGTGCTATGTAAAACTGTGGGTCATCTAGTCAGTGTGGAGGGAAAAGAGGATTCCCCAAAAGAGGTGAGATGTATAGGAATGCGGGTTTAGGGAGTGGAGAGGGCAGGCATTCTAGACTGAGGCAAAAACATGTCAGAAAGGTCTGGAGGCAAGAGAGAACCTGGGATTTCGAGTGACCCAGAATGACTAGATTGTAGAGCACAAGGGATGAAATTATAGCCATAAACTGGAGCTAAATCAAGAAAACCTTTCATGCCAAACAAAGAGTTTGGCTTTAGACTGAGGACAATGGGAGGAGGTTTTGAACAGGAGGGTAAGAAAAATTAAGTTTTTAAAAATGCTTAGAAGTCCAAGGAAGCCTGTGATGTCATGCAGGTTTGAAATGGTGGTGGCCTCCTCAGCCAAGGTGGTGGCAATGGAAATGGAGAGGTCAAGAGAAACTGAGAGGTAGAGTTGATAGGACTGAGTCATAGATTGGATGTGAGGGAGAGAAAAATCACAGGTGCTATACAGATGTCTGGGATAGGTGCTTTGTTGGATGGAGATTATGATGTCATTGCTGAGTCTGAGGGGCCTGTAGGACAAGCAGTGGCTACATCTGTTAAGGGACTGGATATGTAGCATACTGCTCAATGGGGGTATCTGGCGATTTGAAAGTTGACCAAATGTAGTTAATAATTGAAACTGTGGATGAGATTACTCAGAGAAGATGGATGAGATTACCAAAGGAGAATATATTCTATAAGAAAATCACAGAACTGAGAACTTTTGAAGAAACCTCAATATTTAAAGGATGCCATTTTTGGTAGCTGTTCCAAGTAAATAGCTTGGTCTCTGGAACTCTACACTAAGTCACAGGTCCTCATGGAGGGTGGCATCTCTACTGGTTTGTCACACATCTTGTGAATAAAGCATGTATTACAATAATAACAGGAAATTCAAAAACGAGAAAGGAAAAACAACTTCTCAGTGTCCCACCATATAAATACTGACCTTACCCCCATTTATTTTCTTGTGTTCATCTGGGTTTCTCAACAGAGCTCATAATCAATGCTGTGTCATTTCTGGAGTGCTGAGGGTCCTCAGGACTCACATTGGCTTTTGTTTCTTTCAAAAGGTGAGAGCTATGGTCATGCTTGAGGCAAACACATGCTAAGTTTGAGGGGCCACCTTAAACTCATTTTAGGTTGAGGAAGAGTCTTAGAGATTCTTGATCAAGGGCTCAACGTATATCAGATCAACTATAGAACAAATATTAATATTTAATATCCCTGCTAGCAGTCTGAAGAGTTTTCTTATTTCAGTCCCCCTCAGTCTGTTATTTCTTGGGCTTGTTTTTAAAAGCAGAATTTAAACTTATTTTTGAGAAAGGACAGAATTAAAATTCAGCAAATACTTGTTCATGCTGTGTAAATAAATTCCTCCTCAGAAAGTGAAGTAATCCTTTCCTCAGGGACTACAGGACTACTTATAATTACTGTTTTCTTCACATCCAGAGCTCAGTCTTTGTGGCACCTTTGCTTTTTTGGAGGAGGAAGTCAGTAGCTATTATATAAATGTATCATATACATTAATTTTTACTATTACATCTGAATGTTTTGGGCTATATAAGTAAATGTTTCTTGATGTGTGATCTCCCTAAAGTGAATGTAAAGATGCTATGATCTTGAATTGATTAATAGAATATGTGGTTAAACTAGCAAAGACAGCACATTCTATAGCAAATATTGTTATTCAGTAATCAACTGACACCAAATGAGGTTTCTCATTATTTTCCCCATGACCCCTATTTCTTTAGTTCCAGGATTATAAATTCTCCTGTATGTTATCATGTTGGGGATTAAGTTGATTAATAATAGAATTTTTTCAAATGTTCTTCCTCTGAACAATATGACAGTCCCTATTTTGTCCTGATCTATTAATCTGACATTACTTTATATAGACAAAGTAGCAAATACTCTGCCTTCTATTTTTTTTGGCATTTATCAGATGTTGGTGGGACACTTTCAACAAATAGTGATGTAATTCAGTTAGCTTTGACCCTCCCGAACATGTGGGAATGTCATCTCTGATGCCAACAGGCTGCTGGCCACTACATACTCTTGGAAGCTGAATCATAACATTAAGTGAAAAATGTTTATTCCTATGAGAATAATGTAATAAAGATTGCATTGCCTGCATTTGGCCAAATACTAACAATATTATTTAAAAAATACATGACATTATAAGTTTCTAACCTAATTTAAAAAATAGTAAAATTGTTTTCTAGCTTCTACAAAATGAGCCTATTGTTTCTTTGACTAAATAAGGGACACTAGTGATATAGAAAATGTACTCATAGTACATGAAAATGTAACTCCAATGTAGTGTAAATTTGCTCTAAAACTAATATACTGATGATAATAAACATTAAGCATTTAAATGACAACAAATTTGCTTCTTTCTCAGAATAGAAAAGCTTTTTAATAGCATTTTATTTTATTTTTTTATCTTTTATTTTTTTTTTAAGAATTTTTAAAATTTTAATGCAGTTTAGATCAGCATGTCTGGTTCACTTTAGCTCCTTTACTGCCAAACTGGGAGGCAGGGACTGCTTCAGTTTCTCGGCCTTATCTTTGTCTGTGATGACCAAGGTATAAAGGTATCTGCTGCACCGAACTTTAAACTTCATGTTATCCTTATTTTTCTTGATCTTAACAGATTTGGCATCTTTTCATCTGGCTGTGAGCAGGAAGTCCTTGATCTCCTCAATTTTGCGAGGCATGGCTATGAGGACGGTACTTTGTATTAACCCCCTATTCCCCACATCCCGCCCCAGAGACACTCACAGCAAGCCTTTTTGGTAGCATTTTAGAAGACTCAAATTTCTTTAAAACATCTGTCTCAGGAAATCTGAACTAATTTCTCTTTTATTTTTCTCTTGCTAAAATTCTCATTAGCAAGCGAATGCATTCAGAACTGTTTCATTGATCTTATAACTGTATTTTATAAAAATATCCTCAAGCTTTGCCTTTTTGTCCAATAGACTGAAAGTGCTGTGGTTGGCTCTGTGACGGGCACACAAGAAAAAGGGAACTGGGAAATTAGGGACAGTGAGGCTTGAAGAGGGACCTCTAATCTGTCTTTCTAGTAGCATAGTAGACACCTGGGGGAAGGGATATGGCTTCATCCTTTCTGTTTTCTGATCCTGTTTCCTTTGTAAAAAGTGAAGACTTCATGGAACTTATTTAAAACTATTTTGGAAACTAAAGAATGATATTAAAATTCTAGTTTCATGATAAATCACAGTTTGGTGCTTTTCCTCTCCAAAAACCAAACAGTTCCTGCAAAGCAGACCATTACCGCAAATTCAGTCACACTCCATCCTCATATTCCCCCAGTATCTTCTGGTCATATCGGTTCGATGTCACGCTGAGGCCATAAACTCCCAGTCACAAATATGGGCAGGGGACCCATTCAGTTTACCTGATGCAACCCTGCTGAGATTGTCTTCTACCACAGACATGCAGCCCAATCATAGGAGAGTTTAACTTTCTCATTTTCTTTATCTCTTCTCCTGCTTATCTATTCTCATATCTTCTAACACAATCCTGGAAAGATGACTGCAGCATATTGAGCACTTATTATGTGGCAGGCACAGTGCTAAATATATTATGTATATTGTTGTATTTAATCCCCATTGACTTATAGACTTTTAGTTTCACTTTACAGTAAGGAAACTAAGGCTCAACAAAGTTCATTAACTTGTCCAAGATCACACAGCAAGTGTGGTAAGGCTGAAATTCTTACTCAAGTCTATCTTGCTTAGAGCCTATGCTCATAATCGTTGTGTGATGCGATCTTCCTACTTGTCCACCGTCCTAGTCTGGGTACCTTATTGTTCTCATGGAGCACCTCTGGCTTCGGAGATGTCTCTCCCTCCTGTGGCAACTCATGCTTGGGACTTCACCTAATATTCTTCTCCACATTCAAACTTAACACTCACTCATTCGACAAATTTTACTGAATGCCTCTTTGTGCAAGAAAGGCCACTTAGAAGCCAGAGCTCTCCTAAGGGAAACTGATGCCTCCTTAGAAACAACATTTTCATCTGGATCTCTGTGAAAGAAAGTTAAAAAGCCCTTGCCTCCTCCACTTCTATTCTTGGATGGTTTTGGGTCTCTAGTTGGTTCAGGAATTCTTCATCCTCATTTAGACTCCCTGAGGGAGTGGCTCATTCCAGCACAGCCCAGCTTCATTCTGAAGGCCTCCCTCCTGGCTCCATGCCCCGCAAGGCTTGCCCCAAGAGTGGACAGCTGTGAGGCCCACTCTGTGTAGGGACATGTGTGTATGTCCCCAGGCAGGAAGTGTCCCTATCCTCTGTAAAACCTAATGGCTGCTTTTGTGCTCTAGTCACATTCTTTAGTTAAATCTTTTGGGTATGACTAAGACATTCTGTGCCCTGAAATTGGGAGTGGTTTTGAAAAGTGACCTCCACTATTAGACTCCCGAGATCTAAGCTTCCACACATAGTTATCTGTAGTGAAGAAGTCTTTCCCTTTGTCCACTTTTCCCTCCCATATGCAGATATGATGTATCCTATTTGTATTCAAAGTGGCTCAAATTTCAGGTACCATTCATTAGGGATGTTAATCCCTAAATACATACATAGATGCTTCTATCTATATATTCAGATAGTGAGTGGGAGGAAGGCAGCAGGAGATGTCAAATTCACAGCATGTTTTTCTTCATTCTCTCTCATCAGACTCTATTCTAGTCTCTCTTCAGACACCTGTTTTTCTTTGTTTTCCAGCTGACAATAGTTAAGTATTACTCCAGAATCCGGAGGTAACTGCTACATGTTCCTTGTCTGAGAGTACTTTTAATACCTAATCAACAATGAAAAGAACCCATCATCAAACTTTAGGGGAATCGTGGACATAGGACATAGGCAAATATATTTATTGTCACCACATGGAGAGTACACTATACTCATCTATGAGCAAGTGGGAAACCTACTGACATGAGATTATTTTCCCAAAATGGTTCTTTCATAATCCTGTCAGGGTGGCTATAGCTTCCACCATTGGTTACTTCTTTTTTTTTTTTAAACCAGTTTTTCCCATGCTGGTGTTCAAGGAAACCTTAATAAGCATACCCTGAGAAGTGCTTAATGCTCACATAAATTTGAGAGATGTTAGGGTTAAACTAGGCTAAGTAGTTTTTTTAGCTTTAGGCTGCCCGGAGCCTTTAACATGTGAATATGCATTATAACTATTCACAAAAGAATTCCTCATGTGTAACATTTCCAAGAAATTTGACAATGGAACCATTTTTTTTTTTCATAGCAAGCCTAATAATAGCCTAGAAAAGAGTTCCAACAATCATGTGTGGTGAACACTGAGGTCTTTGTCCAAAGCTTTGAAGGTTCTTGTCAAAAGAATATGTATTATCCAGGAGAGGTAATACTATTGGCCACTATTATCCAAGAATAAGTTGGCTGAAATTAGCTAGCTAGTTAACTTGGCAAGGCCTGAGGGATGGCTTCTTCTGTCTTTGAATCCTTGTTCTGTCACAGCTATGTGACCTGGGGCTAACTATTTCACCTCACCGATGCTCTTTCCTCCTCTCTGATTTATAGTCCCTACCTTTCAGGGTCATGATGGGTACCAGGGATAATGTTTGTAAGGTCCTAGCAACAGCCATCCTCCTGCCCTCGGTTCCCCACAGCAAAACACTGTGAGTAGCATTGTCTAATTTAGACATTCTCTGGCTTAAAAGGAGGAAAGATTTTCCTTTCTAACTGAATGTAATCCTGACGTAAATCTTATAGCTTTTTCACCTCTGAAAAATGTGACTTTAATCAAACATGACTGCTAAATATTGAGCAGAGTGAGAATGGGATGGCAGAGAATTAAAGGAAAAGAAGGAAATTTTGTATTAAAATTTCCTGCACAATTTGAAAGAGGTATTTGATGCAGAGGTCTCACAGGAGTGATCTTGTGAAGGTGGAATCATTGTACCATGGCTTTGGATTTTGTAGAAATCTTTTCAGTCGCAGTGAGGACAAACTTTCATAGATATTTCACCCTTCCCTCCATCTTGATCAGCTGTGTAGGCACAAAGGCAGGTAATTAAGAGGTTACTTGGGGCTTTTCCCTGTGATGTAGAACACACTCTCAGCAGACCTCCAAACAAACTTTAAATTCTTTAAGATAATTTGGGTATTATGCTTTACGTGTACATAGCTCTTTAGACTTTGTAAACTTACTTTTAAATGTCTTTTCCCAATTAATTATAAAAGACTTTATTTTATTTAAAATAATTTAAAATATTGATTTTTATTGAGATATAATTGACATGTAACATATTAGTTTCATGTATACAATGATTTAATATTTGTATATATTGGGGAATAATCACCACAATAAGTCTAGTTAACATCTGTCGCCATACATAGTTACAAGTTTTTTTCATATGATGAGAACTTTTAAGATCTATTCTTCTAGCAACTTTCATATATGCAATACAGTATTATTAACTATAGTCATTATACTATACATTACATACCCATAACTTAATTTTTTTATAACTAGAAATTTATACCTTTTGACTCTCTTTAATCATTTTGCCCACCTCTGGCAACCATCAATTTGTTTTTTTACCTCTGATGTTTTTTTTCCCTTAGATTCCACATGTAAGTGAGATCATACAATAAGACTTTATTTTTTAGAGCAATTTTAGATTTACAGAAACATTGCCCAGAACATACAAAGGGTTCCCGCATACCCACACCCTCCCCCTGCACAGTTTCTCCTGTTGCTAACATCTTGCATTAGTGTGGTATATTTGTTTTAATTAATGAACCAATATTGGTATATTATTATTAAACTAAGCCCATAGTTTACATAAAGGTTCATTCTTTGGTTGTATAGTTCTGTGGGTTCTGACAAATCTATGATGCCATGTGTCTACTGTTACAATATCATGCAGAATAGTTTCACTGCCCTAAAAACACCCTGTTCTCCACCTATTCATCCCTGACCTCCTGGCAACAACTGACCTTTTTCCATCTCTATCTATAGTTTGACATTTCCACAATGTGATACAGTTAGCCAAATTGATTTTAATCTTCATGATAACCATATAGCTAGATAACTTTTATTACCATCATAGAGGAGATAAATTTCACTAGGTGAAGTGACATATTTGTGGTCCCACAAATTGAGAGTGCCATATCTTAAGACTAGAACCTGCCAACAGCAGGGACAGCTACTGATCTCCGGCATGGGTTAACTGCTGAGGACACAGACTATTAAGGAGGCCTCTCAGCCCAGGCATTTTAATTTCTAATGGTAGGTACAAGGAGGAAGATTGCATATCTTTAAAGGAAACTGGTTGCCTGATTGGTTCGATGAGACTCAGAGGCGACTTCAGAGACAATGGGTCTAGTGCCCCATAATTAAGAAGGAAGGCCAGTCCCTGCATCTGACTCAGAAGGCTTACTGAGTCATCCTGTTTGTCCTCTCTGCTGCTATTTATGGACTTCTCAGTTGCTGATATTTGTTGGTTAAATGCTCACACAACCAGTCCTGCCTACGGCAGTGTCACTTATGGGATGTTGTGAATAAGTAGGGTGACAGGTGTTGTGGGAGAGTCATTTTTAAGAATATTTAGTAGCTGATTCTTATTTAAAGCTCTCTATGTTTAAAATATAACTGTTCTGAGAGAAAATAAAAGCCAAGACCCTTTGTGCAGATTGCTGCTGAATGTTGGTGTTCACAGTGTTGGCTTGGGCAGAGGTGTAGGTCAGCATTATTGAAGTTGTTGATTAGAACAGCTCAGGAAATGAGGAGAATGAGACAATAAGAGATAAACGCTGAAGTGTAGTCAGGCAACTTAGGTGTGTTTGTCACTAGAAAGAGACAACAACAATAAAACCCTCATAGGCCAGATTAGTCTGAGTCCTGGTAGTAGACAGATTACTCATGCAAACAGAGCGATTGAAGAAAGATTAATAAAGGGACTTTTTACAAAGGTGTAGGCATGGTTAAGGGAAATGCTTTGGAGCTGGCAACTACAGGGGCCCATTACCACCCTCGAGCCTGAAAAAACAAAGGGAGGGACAGCTACTAGAACCCAGAGAGAACTGTGCTGCCCAACCCTCTGCCCAAGCCGACACCGCCAGAAAGTCTTAGCATTCAGCTGCTCTCCACAGAAGGGATCTTGGCTTATATTTTCTTTCAGAATACTTATATTTTAAGCATAGAGAGCTTTAACCCAGAGAACAGTGCTGCCTGACTCCTTTAGGTCCTTTGGTAGAGGAAAGCAAATCCACAGGGTGGGGAGTTGGGGAATGAATAACCTACCCTCTCTTTTCTCTCATCCTCTTATCTCCTGCTGATGACTCCCCTTGGCCAAACCCCCAAATAAGACAGAGACCAAGGGAAACCATATGTTGTGATCCATGAAGGTCCGTGTCCTGGGCCGTTGAGCGGAGCAGACAAGGGTGGAGAGTGGATAACATCTTTTACCACAGGGAAGAGGTCCTGTTAACATTCTAGGGTTAGACAGTACTAGAAGATTTCGTTGAAATTTGTGTTTATTTTATATTAAAGTTATTATTAATTAAACATTAAAATATTAATTTGATGGTATTGAGCATTCATTTTAAACTTCATATATTCCTTGGTGCCTGAAAATTCTGAAGGACTTATATAGAAGCGTATGTCTCTCCCCAAACCCCTGCTGAAATCACTCCTAAGAAACAAGATAAGGGCAGCTTGTGTTAAAATTGAGTGTGTATGGAAAGTTAAGTTAAAAAGTCATTGAGCAGATGAAATAATTAAGAGAGAGTCTCAGTTTGCACCTAGATTTAATTTTTTAATATTTTCCTAGTTTGCACCTAGATTTATCTTAAATTCGTCCATTAATTTACTCGACAAACATGTACTGTGTTCCTGCTTTGTGACCGTAAAAGGGCCTATAATGATCTCTCTCTTGCTAAAGCCCAGTCCCTCCTTGGGCCTCCAGCCACTATTGGCAGGACTGATGATAGGTGGTGAGAAAAAGCCTCTCTGAGGAGGTGAAATTTGAGCAGACACTTAAAAGAAATGAGGAAGGAGCCAGCCATGAAGAGCTGGGGGAAGAGCAGTGGGAACAGCAAGCTAAAAGGCCCTGAGGTTTACTTGAAGAATAGCAAGGGTGGAAGGGCAGTAGTGCTGAGAGCTTATTGAAGGGGCCTGTTCACACAGGGCCTTGTAGACCACAGTAAGAAATTTGAATTTTATTCTGAGGGTGATAGGTAGTAATTAGAGGGCTCTGAGCAGGCGAGTGAGATAAGAGAATTTATTTTTTAAAAGCTTACTCTAGTTGCTCTGTGGAGAATTGATTCCAGAGAAATGGAAACAAGGAAAAACTGACTAGGAGGCTATTGCATTAGCAAGGCAAGGGATGGCAGTGGTCAGCGGAGGTAGTGAAGAGTGGTTAGCGTGGATACGCTGTATGTGGATACTCTCACTTTCCTTTATAATCAGGATGATTTCATTTTCAAAACAAAGAGTTTCTTTTGTGGAAAGAGTTCAGGGAATTTATACCAGGGAAAAAAGAGTTTAATTACTGTTGTCAAACATTTCTCGTCTCAAATTCACTCAATAAACTTACTAAAAAGACAAATTTCTCAATCTCATACCCTGATGATTCTGATTCTACTAAGCTTGGAAATCTGCATTTTGTGACTCAGAATCTGAGAATGACCAGTTAAATATTTAGTAGTATCCCCCTAGTGGCGTTTTTGAAATTGAAGATGTAACAATTGTAAAGTTTAAGAGTATAATGATTATAATGAAGCCGAAAAATTCTTATCACCTAGTGATATAGTAGCTGTCCTAACAGGAGTAGCACAATGCATTACTCATGTTTTTGTGATGATGCCGGTGTAAACAAAACTACTGCACTTCAAATTGTATAAAAGGAGTGCACATGCAATTATGTATAGTACACAATACTTGATAATGATAATAAATCATTATATTACTGATTTATGTATTTACTCTATGATACTTTTTATCATTTTTGTAGAGTATATTCTTTATACTTATTAAGAAAAAGTTTGTTGTAGAACACCATGCTGTGTTATGCCAACAGCAGCCTCATATATTTCCTGTTTACTGTGTTTCTTGATTGCATCATTTTCTGTGCTTGATTTAATCTTATGTTGTTTTGTTCATCATGGCCTCTAAGCATACAAAATCCACTGCTAACGTTGCCAGTAAGAGGCCACATTGAGTGACTGGCCTGGAAACAAAATTAAAAGTGATTAAGGACTGTGGAGTTAGAAAATCAATGATGGTTATTGCTTGTCAGTCAGTCACATACTGTTCCAGCATTGCTACCATCTTGAAGAAGCTGTTAAAGGATTTGCTTCATGGAAGGCAATGAGACTAACAACAATGTGAGAAAGTCCCATATGAATCATGGAGATTCTTCTAATGACCTAAATTGAAGTCCAGACACAGAAGTGTAACTCTCTCAGCACCATGATGATCACGCTCAAAGCAAAAAGTTGGTTTGTGATGTTGAAAGAAAAGGCTGGACCCAACTATGATGTTGAATTTACTTCTAGCTCTAGGTGGTTTAAACAATTCAATAATAGTTATTCATTACATAATGTGAAAGTGATTGGTGACCTTGTTTATTGTTGATAATGATCCTAGATGTGCTACTTTTATCGGTGATCTTCATCCCAATATCAAAGTGGTATTTCTCCCTCCAGATACCACCTCTTTTATCCAACCATGGATTGAGGAGTTAAAGCAGCTTCTAAGGCCCACTACCTGAGGAGGACTTTTGCTCAGGCTATTGCCGCAACTGAGAAAGACACTGAGAAGACACTAATGCAATTCTGGAAGGATCACAACATCTCTGACTGCCTCGAGAACCTTGCTTGGGCTTGGGGTGTATGAATGGCATCTGGAAGAAGACACTGAAGAGGTTTGTCATGGCTTCAAAGGATTTGCCAAGAGTGAGAAGTTTGCATAAACCAACAAGGCTGTGGTTGAGATGGCAAACAACTTTAACCTGGGTGTGGATGAGGATGACATTGAGGCGCTCCTAGAGGTGATTCCTGAGGAACTGACTAATGAGGAGCTGTTGGAACTGGAACGGGAATGCATAGCTAAAGAAGAGGTAAGAGAAAAAGAAACTGCAGGAGAAGAAAAAGAACCCCCCAAGAAAATTCACAGTGAAGGGTTTAGCAGAAGCTTTTGCAGATCTCAACAAGCTCCTTAAAGTATTTGAAAACATGGACCCCAATACTGAAAGGTTTTCATGAATGGAGAGGAATGTCCATGGTTCATTATCTGTTTACAAGCAAGTCTATGATGAAAAAAAGAAACAAACTAAGCAAACCACCATGGATATACTTCCGAAAAGAGTTACATTTTCTCAAGAAGAGCCTCAGGTGGGTCCTTTAGGAAGTATTCTAGAAGAAGGCATTGTTATCATAGGACATGACAGCTCTATGTGTGTTACTGCCCCTGAAGACTGTCTGGTGGGACAAGATGTGGAGGTAGAAGACAGACATGCTGGTGATCCTGACCCTGAGTACACCTAAGCCTGTATATCTGTGTCTTAGTTTTTAATAGAAAAGTTTAAAAAGTAAAAAAATAAAAAATTTAAAAATATAAAAAAGTTTATAAAATAAAGATTATAAAAATATTTGTACAGATGTACAATTCATTTGTGTTTTAAGCTAAGTGTTATAAAGAAGTCAAAAAGTTTTAATAAATTGAGATGTTTATAAAGTAAAAAAGTTATAGTAAGCTAAGGTTAATTTATTATTAAATAAATAAAAAGTTTTAAATAAATTTAGCCTAAGTATACAATGTTTACAAAGTCTACAGTAGTGTACGGTAATGTCCTTGGCCTTCACATTCACTCACCACTCACTCACCAACTCACCCAGAGCAACTTCCAGTCCTGCAAGCTCCATTCATGATAAATGTCCTATACAAGTGTACCATTTTTAATATTTTATACTGTGTTTTTTACTGTACCTTCTTGATGTTTAGATGTGTTTAGACATATAAATACTTACCATGGTATTGCAATTGCCTACAGTATTTGGTATAGTAACATGTTGTACAGGTTTGTAGCCTAGGAGCAATAGTCTATAACCTATAGCCTAGGTGTGTAATAGGCTGTACCATCTAGGTTTGTGTAAGTGCACCCTGTGATGGCCACATAAGAATGAAATCGCCTAACAAGGCATTTCTCAGAACGTATCCCTGTTGTTAAGCGACACATGACTACATATTTGTTGTAAGCAAAGTAACAATCTTTGAGGTTTAAATTAGTGCTAGTTTTATGGGAATAACCAAATGGGGTAGCAACTCTTCTTCAATGATTATCTGGCAAGAACTCTTGGAAGTATTGAGATAAAAAATAATTGAAGCTTTGTAACTAGTAATTAATTGGCTATTAAAATGTCAGAGAGCAGTAAGAAATCCAAATGCACAGCCCAACTGATTATTAGGGTGCTACAAGATTAGAGTAATTGCAACTGTGGAGATAAAATAGAAAGATAGTGGCCTTTTCCAAAAGTCAAAAGAAGCCAACACTTACTTAGGCAGCCAGAGCTTACACCAGCCATGGAAGAATAGCAGTACCATTCCCACGGCTGTGTATTTCTTTTGTATCTTTGTTTGAGTGCTCAGACACCTGTCTTCCGATAAACATTCCAGAGAGAGTAAGGCAGAGGGCAGCTCAATGTCTGAGGGTTCCAGCCACCTGAGAAAATATTGCAAAGGGAAGTCTGCATGGGACACTTTTTTCACTTAGATTGGCTGGAAGAAACTTCCAGCTCCATAGTTTGTTGATTTGTTTGCTCATTTCTGTTTAATGGTTATTCTCAGAATTCTCCATGAACATTCAATCTGCATTTCTATCCCTGCTCCCACGTTTTCTCTCATTCCAATAGGCTCGTATTTGAATTAGAAGATCATCTAGTATATATTTCTTACATTCTAGACAAGGCAACTGAGGTGTGAGTAGAGCGACTACTCTAAGGCTACATAAAGGGTAGCTGCCCAGCTGGAGCTAGAGTCCAGGACCACTCATGGGGGCCCAATAGTGCTCATAGGCTAGTGTCCTTTCCATGACCATCCGACCCTCACACCTACTTCTCCTGTCCTTCCTCCATCCCTACAAACACTCCCTCACATCACACACACACACACACACACACACACACACACACACACACACACACACACAGTCTCTTGGTTTTCTTCTTTCTACAATTCCCTTTCCTCCTTTCTCATCTTGCCAAGCCAGCAAAATGTGAAAAATTAGGTAAATCAAACCTTTAAAGAAAACCTTTTTATTTTAAAATAACAAACCAAAATGGATCCTCAGCTTTCCAACCTTCACTAAGTAAATTATATGGTGTTTACTTGTGTTGCCTCATCTTGATTTATTTTTGTGGGTTAAGCCTCTTAAAAAAAAGGTTTATTTGTTACAATCCAAAAGAGAAGAACTTGAAGGAGGAAATAGAAAATAAAAGGAAAGATGAGCTGAAGGATCGCATAACTAATTAATGGATCAGGAAATACAAATCTGGACCTGCCCACATGTATTTTTCCATTTAGAAACAAACCCAAGAAGCCAGTGGTTTGTTTTTTTTTTCCCCTTGACTTGCTTACTGGGATTAGCTGTGCATCTGGAGTAAGTGTTAGCCTTCCCTCTAGTGGTGACCACGGGCATGTGCAGGCACGTGTGGCCAATTTAGAGCTGAGGTTGCCCAGGGATATGCGCTTGAAAAACTGTTAGAAGATATGCTTCGGCTGCTTTCCAGTAAATACAGCAGGTGGAGACAAACACTGAAAAACTGGAAGAGTCAACCTTGCTTTTATGTGGCTCTTAGAAGATTGCTGGGCATGCAGAATTAATAAAACTAAGTTTGACCATAATTTATTTGTGACGCTTCACATTTCCTGCTTGTTTTTAATTCTTGAAAAATGTTAAGATCTGGAAATTTCAAGCATGTAAAATTTCTAAACCTGTTGCCCCTTCCACAGCATTCATTTAAATTAAATACCTACTATGTGCAGAGATTTGCCATGAGGTAGTGGTGCAAAAGTTAGTGAGACACAGATCTTGTCCTTATAACTTTTCTTCTGATTGAGAAAAAAGATATATTTAGACAATTATAATACATTGCAGTGAAATAAACAGAGAAAGTTTAAATATATATAAAATTATTATATATAGGTTATATAATTATGTATTATTTTGTTATACAATAAGATATATATTAATAAATATTAATGTACCATAACATTAATAATTATATAATTACAGATATGTTCTAACACAATATATAAATATGTAATTATATCATATACAAACGTTAATATATTAAGATATATTAATAAAATATGTTAAAATATCACATAAATATATAAATGCAAACATTAATAAAAACACAATATATTAAAATATTAATATATCTTAATATTAATCATTGGATAATTACATATAGATTTTAATGTATTATATAATATAGTTGTATTTATAATATAGATATTAATTATAATACAAAATATAAATTTAGTATAATATAGTATTATATAAAATATGTTACATTATTATATGAATATATTCAGTTTAAATATAATATATAAATACATTTTACACATATAAACACAGAGCAACTGTGGCCCAGGTCCTGTGCTAGGTATGTCCATATTTTATCTAATATTTATCACAATGATATTTTAACATAAGAGGAAAGGGAGAATCAGAAAGATTAAATAACTTTCTCTAGTTGACATAGCTATGAAATGGCAAAATTTAAATTTCAACTTAGGTCTTTGCTTCCCTCTGTACTTCAATTAACTTTAGGTATTTATTGAGAGTCTATGGATGTTCCAAGTGCTGTGCTATTGGCTGGAGGTACAAAGATGGAAGAAGACACTGTCACTAGCCTTAGGATTATAGTTTTGTAGGGGACTGGGTATGTAGGAAAATAATTAGATTATGTTATGGTACATGGAATAATGGATGCACAAATTGCCTTTGAGCAAAGTAGCAAAGTCTGTTCATTGTTCATAAGTTGTCATCCTTTCTGTCGTGCAATCCTGTTACTTGGCCATGATTGAATTAACCAGAAATTTGTAACTTGGCCGAAGGCCACCATCTCTAGGCTTGAAAATGGCTCTGGGGAGGCCTGATATCATAATTCTGCCCAATAGGAACCACAACTTACTGACCCAATAGATGATCTCTCATAAGCAGTTTCCAGTGAGAAACTCAGAAAGCTATAAAACCAGACAGAGTAGAATTAGGAAGAAATAAAAGTGAAGGTAACAGTTGAACTGGTAAGAAGCAGAAGCACAGGGATCCAGAGAAAAAAAGAACGCTGAATTGTGAGTATTGTGTAGTCACAGGAGTAAGGAGCCAAGGGTACCTTCTGTCAGGGGGAAATCTGTTTTTACTGTCACTTCCTTAACATTGTTCCACTACTCCATAGAGCCGTACTGTGTAACTGCTTAGACGGATGCCTGTGATTCCTTAGTGGCTAAGTGTCCTTACAGTCACCCACATCATCTGAGGTCAGCCAAGACTGTGATCCTGCACCAGAGTCTATGTCCTGAAGTACTAAAGCGGTCCAAAGGAAGGAGTAAGAAATGTTGCTGGAAGGATGGTCTCGTCAAAGGCTTCGCCAGGAGGTGATGCCCAAGCAGAGTTTTGAGGTATAACTGGAGTTCGCCAGGAAGAAAGCTGTAGTGGGTGCTCCAGTAGTTCAGTATTTATTCCAGTACTGAACATGACCAGTGGCAAACCCTTAACGTCCCAGTTTCCCTTCCAGTGTAATGAGTCTGGAAATCTCTCTTTAGGGACCTGGGCATTGAGAGAGGGAGGTGAGATAGGAGAGTTTTCTCTTTCATGAGGGCTCTTAAGTCCCAAAGCCTGCTGGTTCTGACCATTTAATGTGGCTTCAAACATTAGCATCATCTTCTGACTTGGGATAGCTATACCTTTAGGAGTATGCAGTATTGGGCAAGGGGACAGTGAAACTACAAGATATATACAATGAATCTTCTTGGGGTGTCATTATTACAGATGATTTGGGAAGAAAAAAAGTTTAAAATTTTTACAGTCTTTAAGGTTTTGTAATATATGAGTCAGTATAAGCCTGCTTTTCCATGTTGGCTTAATTTTCTTTATTTTTACATTAACTTGCATAAAAGCCAGGGACTTCTATAATTCCAGCATGGAATCGTACTCAAACATACTTGCAATCACAACTAAAATATTATTTCTCTTTAAAAATAAACTTTGATCTAGTATGAAGTGGTAAGTGAAATTTGCATGTATTCTACAGACAAAGTAAAGACTTTAGAAAAGTTTTTGCTCCAAGCTATGTCCTTCAGAGCGACTGCACTGATTTTTCTCTGTCCTGAAGAGAATTCCAGGGGAAAGTTGGAGAACTATTTTTTTAGGCTGTTGCCTCAACTTCCTTACATTGTCTAAATTCTACCCATTAAAAATTTATGTAGGTTGATTTTTTAAAATGGCGGTGAAAAACACAATACAAAATTTACCATCTTAACCATTTCTAAGTGCACAATTCATTAGTCTTAAGTATATCCACTCTGTTGTATAACAGAGCTCTAGAACTTTTTCATCTTGCACAGCTGAACTCTATCTCTATTAAACAACTCCTTATTTCCCTCTCCTCCCGGCCCCTGGCAGACACCATTCTACTTTCTGTTTCTGTGAGTTTCACTACTTTAGATACCTCCTGTGAGTGGGATCATACAATATTTGTCCCTTTGCGCCTGGATTATTTCACTTAGCATAATGTCCTCAAGATTCATCCATGTGGTAGCATGTGACAGAATTTCCATCTTCTTTAAGGCTGAGTAATATTCCATCATATGTATATACCACGGAATATTCATTCATCTATCTATGGACACGTGGGTTGCTTATACCTCTTGGCTATTGTGAATAATGCTGCTATGAACATGAGTGTGCAAGTATCTCCTCAAGACCCAGCTTTCTGTTACTTTGGATATATACCCAGAAGTAGAATTACTTAATCATATGCCAATTCTGTTTTTAATTGTTTGAGCAACTGCCATATTGTTTTCTGTAGTGGTTACACAGTGCACAGAGGTTTCACTTTCTCCACATTCTTGCCAACACTTATTTTCTGCCTTTTATTTATTTATTTTTTGATAGTAGTCATCATAATGGGTATGAGGTGACATGTAGGTTTATTTTAAAGTACAAATTTTCCTTGCATTGGTGAAAGTATCTAGGAACTTCATGCCTTCTGGTTAACTATGATTTTAGCAACCAGCTGAGATCACTTACTCAGTACATGTTATTTTGACATAGGGGAAGATGTTAGGACCCTAGAAAGAGATCCTAGATTCCCCCAAAGACTATGGAGCATTAAAAGGAAGACCCAGGAATGAGGGCTGCTTGAGAAATTTCACAAAGATATTTGCTTCTTAGTTGTTTTGACCCCAAGGACATTTTTATTGAATGGATATAAATATTTTCATCAGAATTTTTCAACATTGCTGAGAATATTATCAAGAAATTACTTTCTAGAGACAGCTCTTTTAAGTTAATTTAATTCTTTAATCAAATTTCTTACTATGCAGTCAAATAATTTTCAATATTTTTATCTTATTGAGATAATTTGGATTTAATTCAATGATCACATTTTATGTCCATATTAAATTTTCCCAACTTTAGCTTCAGCAGTTCTGAGTTTTCCTTTGTGGTTATTTTCTACCAACCCTAATTTTCCTGGGTCAGGGTTTTGGAGATATAATTTTTGACAAGAAGTTTGGATTCTTTAGTCAATTTTTAAAGTCAATAAAAAATTTTGCCATGTGCAATTTTAACCTTTGTCAGTTTTATTTTATATTATTTCTACAAAGTGCAGTTTTAACTGGGTCAATTTTTGTAGTTTTGAGAATGACCCACATAATGAGATTCTTCAGTCAGTTTTTTGTCAATATCAAATTTTAACATATATCATTTCAGCTATTGCAAGTTTAATTCTATGTTGATCATTTCTACTACATCATTTTTTTCTGGTGACCAGTTCAAAATGTACTTGAAGTCAAAATACCAAGGCCAAAATCCAGAACTGTACTGATTTAAAAAAAAATGTAATATCAATGTTCTCATGGAGGCATGGGTAAATCATAGATCTAAAAGTAAGAAATTATAGGTCTTTGTTCTTGTTCTGTCACTTATTATTCTATATCTAATAGACTAATAGTCTTCATCTAAAAGTGAAGTGATTTAAATATATGATTTATAAATCCCCTTGCAACTATGATAGTATAGTCTATGATTTAAATTTTTTATCTGTAAGGGTTGTCTATCTATTTGACCATTATTTTCATCTTATTTGATGCCCTCTTCTCCTCTTCCCCTATAAACCAGTGCCTCCTAATAACTAGCCTGCCTGTACTTCCTCAGACCTGAGCAAGAGCCTCCCCACACACTGGTGAATTTTGTTTCTACTCAGTCTTGGCTCTTGACCTGCTTCAGAGCTCCACTGTTCTTAGGTTTTCTGAGCCTAATCCATGTACTTTCTGACTGAGCACCTGCCAGCCTGGGCTTAGAGCGGCCATCTTTAAGTCTAACCTCCATCTTTAAGTCTAACCTCCATCTGCCTAGAAGCTGCTGAGCCTTGTCTTTCCCTATTCCTACTCCTTAGTCAGTGTTACTCCTACCACCTCTTTTTATTCTGTCAGCCATGAAACAGAATCTTGGGGTTATGTGAGTGTGGTTTAGGGTAGGCCATCCTTGGTGTTGGAGAGGTAAGATAGGGAGTAAGGCTGTCTTAGGTGGAAAGAAGAGATAAGATAGACCACACCACTTGGAGATTCTAATATCAGGATCCCAGCAGGGAACAGATGGACCACTCACTTACATTAGATTAATGTGACTATTTGCAAAGGTTAGCAAAGGGACTATTTACAAAGGTATGAGCAGTGTGTAAGGAACCCATAAAGGACAATGTAGTACCACTGGATCAGTTAAATTCCTGAGCTCAAAAAGACGTAAGAGAAATCAGTTACTGGTGCCTGGAAGGAGAAATCATGCAGAAATGACTACAAGCCTCTCTTTCAGGGAAGGAGCCAGAGGCATGAATTCCCTAGGTCCTTTTTCCGCTTCCTCCCACTTATCTCCTGTCAGAGGTCCTTAACTGGCCTAACCCACTGTGGTCAGAGGGCAAAGGTATCCATAGATGCAACTCATACAGATCAGTGTCTCCAGGCAGAGACTAGTGTGAGAAGAGTGGAGAGTGATTCCAGCACAGACTGTTTCTCTTACTTGTTCACAAATGTCCCAGTGAAATCAGGTTAAAAGGAACATCCAGAGAAGACTTAAAGGGAAGGGGTCGGCATACTTGCTTCAACTTGGGTGAGAAATGAGTCCAATGCTTGCGACCTTTGTTAGTTCTAGCTGATGTCATTGTTTAAAACATCTCTCTCCCTGCCAGCTGCTTTCTGAGACATGATCTTGGTCCTGCAGTGATTCTGGATTAATGAAAACCTGGGCCAGATTGAATAGCTCACTTTGCTCGTACCTGGGAAGCCTCTGAGGAGTTGGCTACAGTGAGAGCTTTGGGAAGGGTAGGATAGAAGCCCTTGGATATCTGGGTGGAGTGGAGGGAGTTCTAAGAATAGAAGCAAGGAGAGAGAAGAGAATGTTGAAAGGGTGCCGAAAGCATGACTGCCTCTGGGGCAGGCCTGGGCTTACATAGAGGGCATTACTATGGGGCCAGGGTTTATAGAGCACTTTGATGTGCTTTCCATGAAATGATGCCATCTCCATTGCCACAGAACACCACACTTATGCAGCAAACACCATTGCAAATGGTCAGCTTTTACTTTAGCTCAATTTAGAGAGAGAGAGAGAAGAGAGAAAAGAAGAGGAGAAAGAGAAAATCTGTCTAATTCATTTGCCTGTGGATGAGTTGATTCTGGTGCTCACCTGTGATTCGATCAATGATTCTGATTTGTGGGCAGGTGGGAAGGGTGCCCCACAGGCAGCAGGAGCAAGAGTAGACTGTGGCCTGAGCAAGAACTTAGAATTGTGTCTGTTACAATCATGCTTTGTTTCTTGTCAGTGTCATGATATGTACTTAATATAGTGTCTTGAGAATATTAAAATGCAATGTAATATAAGCCAGTGGCAAATAATCTTCCTTGCATTCTATACATTTGGCAATGCCTGAGAGGAAAGGAGGGGGTTGATTAGGAGAGGAGAGAGAGGTCAGAGAGCTATGTGAAGGAGATGACCTCACCTCGCTAACTTAGAAAATGTAGCATCCACCTTGATCAGCATCACGGGTTCTAAGAAATCATCAGAAGGAAGGTGGAAGAAAAAAGGACAATGGAGAGAAGTTTAGTTGATAAAAGTAAGCTCTTCTAAGAAGAATTTTATTGTCAAATAATTCCCTGAGGGAAAAAAGTCTTCTGAGAAATATGAAGTACACTTTCCCCTTTCCTTCTGTTGTTTTTTTTTCTATTCCCTATGAATACATAATAAAAAATTTGTTAATTTTTATTAAAAACAAAATATATTTCTTTTTCTTAAGTACTCTATAATTGTATAGGAATGTTTATCATTTGCTCCCTATAATTTTAAGAATATTTTTGAAGACAGTGACATATTCTGACTCTTTAAGAACAAAACAATTCAATTTAAAAATCACTGAATGACAGCAATCAAAGTTCTGAAATGTGCAGTTCGCTTCAGTACTTGTTCGAAATGTCATTAGAAAACCATCATATAGCGGTTGTTATGGCAACTGGAATACCGGAGTTTATAACATCACTGTAATTAATGTTATCCAAACGTTATTAATCTTTCAACATCACTCACATTCTCTGAAGGAACAGCAGTTCTGGTTCTCCTAGGATTTTTCAATAGCGTAATCTGTTGCAGCTTTCTTCACATTTATTTTATTTTCAAGTGGATCTTACTCTGACTTTGCTTTAGTGAAATTAACTAGTGTTTCTACTCCTTTACTCATTCCATTTTGGCTGGTATATTTAGATAAAAATTGAAATAAAATGGAAAAATGGGATTACAGCTAAAAAAACAGAATATGATCTAAAGATGAAAAGATTTATATATTTAAATGTGGAGAACCTGAGAAAAATATTAAAATATTTTGCATACAGATATGGAATATTAACTCATTTGCATAGCACCTTATGATTTTTAAAGCAGTTCTACATATATTATTTAATATGACAACCCTGAGAGGACAAGTAATATTTTTGGGGTGCCTACTATGTGACAGTTAATGTTATCTGCATACATGAATTTTTTAAATCTTACAACAACTTGTGAGAAAATGTGGTTTAAAAATATATCTCCATGACTCAACAAGAACAATTAAACCCCAGTTAAAAAATAGGCAAGAGACTTGAATTGACATGTCCTCAAAGATGATATATACAAATCATCAATAAGCATATGAAAAGATGCTTAACATCACTAATCATTAGAGAAATGCAAATCAAAACTACAATGAGAAATCACCTGACACCCATTAGGATGTCTACTATGAAAACACAAAAACAAAAAATATAACAAGTTTTGGGTAAGGTACAGAGAAATTGGAAGCTCTGTGCATGGGACTGTAAAATAGTGCATCCGCTATGGAAAACACTATGGTGGTTGATCAAAAATTAAAAATAGCATTAGCATACGATCTAGCAATCCTACTTCTGGGTATATATCTAAAGTAACAGCAGAGTCTTGGTGAGATACGTGTACACTCATGTTTCTAGCAGCATTATGCACAATAGCCAATAGATGGAAGCAACCCAAGTCCATAGACAGATAAATGAATAAATATACTTTGGTATAGACATACAGCTGATGTATTCATCCTCAAAAAGGAAGGAAATCCTGTTGTATGCTACCACATGGATAAATCTTGAAGACATACTAAGTGAAATAAGTCAGACACAAAAGGACAACTACTATATGATTCCATTTATACGAGGTATCTAAAGTAGTGAAACTTGTAGAAACAGAAAGTAGAATAATGTGTCTCAGGGGCTGGGAAGAGAGGGAAACAGGGAGTTGTTTAATAGAGATAAGAGTTCAGCTGTGCAAGGTGAAAAAGTTCTAGAGCTACGTGGCACAACAATGTGAATATACTTAGTGTTACTGAATTGCACATTTAAAAATGGTTCAAGTGATAAATTTTATGTTATGTGTTTTAACCTCAATTAAAAAATGCCTCCAGATTGATGCTCTTTTCCTTAAAAGGTGGAGCCAAGTCATCTTCCCTTCGAACATGGATTGGACTTAGTAATTTGCTTCTAATGAGTAATATGTAAGAAGTGACAAGGTATGACTTCCAAAACTAGGTCATAAAAAGCATTGCTGCTTCTGCCTTATTCTCTTTTGGCTTTTGGGGGGTGGAGTGGATGCTTCAGTCCCAGTCAAGCCTTCAGGTAATTGTAGCCCTGGTTGATACCTTGATTACAACCTCATGAAAGACCCTGAGCCAGATCCACTCAGCTAAGCTGACTCACAGAAATTGAGTATCATACATGTTTACTGTTGTTTAAGCCATTAAGCTGTGTAATTCATCACACAGAAATAAACAACTAATACAATAAATATTTTCCATTAATCTGAATCAGCGAAGATCTCTGGTGTGTTAGAAGGGCTCCTCAAGCTTTTTGTGTTGATTTGTGATTTTGTTGATGTGTCTCTGGTCTATTCTGAACATTCACTCTGGGTCAGAATCACGAGTGACTTATGTGAATTCAGTGAATTCAGTGCAGCCCCAGCCTTAGTAACAATATCTGGGAACTAGCTGTTGTGTAGCCCAAGGGCTACTGGATTTCTTTGAGTTCCTTCATCCTCTCTATATGGCATCAAGAAATGAGTGCCTATGAGATATTCTCATTCAAAGTTCAATCACATGTGAACCAATGAGTTTAGATATCAAAGAAAACTTTCAAAGAAAGTTTTTATTCACCTTTGTGGAAAAATTAAAAGGGCATAATAGCAATATGTCTGAGAAACTTCCAAAAGGTCAACAAGAAAGAAAAACTCAACATTGTCCTGAGTAGAAAATGTGGGAGTCCATCCAGGAATGTCATTTGGGAATGGTTTTAACTCTGTTGGACTACACAAATTTTGTCTTTTTCTCTTAAGTGTAGAAATTAAGCTAAAAATTCTGGAGAGTGAGGCAACTTTACTAACTCTGCTACTCTAGCTGCCTGTGATTGCATTGCTTCTTGAAGATGGAAAATGCCTATGGATATCATCTTTTATTATTTTTAAAAAGTTCTTTTTAAATGAATGAACTTGCTTTACTGCTAATATTTATGAATCCTTTGGGCAGGAAAAAGGAATTTCTCCAGATTTTAAGTTTGTGAAAGGCATTTTAAAAAATAAAGTTTTGCATAGCTTAAAAAGAAGGAAATTAGAGCTCTTAGAATCTTGGTTTTATTTACCAAGTTCACATGTCAAGAATGAAGGAGCCTAAGGCTACAAACCCAGATTTTTATGCTTCTGAAATCTACATTGACTTTCTACATCACCAGAGAATTATTATCTTCATTTTAGAGATGAGGAAGCTTATTCTGGGAGAGGTTAAGTAACTTGCCCATGGTTTTACTGCTGGTTAATACTAGAATTCAGATCATAAGTCTTAGTCCAATACTCTTTTGCATGACACTTTATTGCTTTCCTGTTTAGATAATATATTTTGTAAATCTCTGGAGAGATAAATTTGAATGAAGCAGTCAAGTAGAAAATACCCCATCATTGAGGAAACCTGTTAGGTTCATAAATTAGAATTGATTTCTTAGGTTTTCAGTTGAGGATTTCAAATTTTAGATGATATGATGTTTTAAAAACTGTTCCACTGAATCATTAAACTGTTGAGAAAATAACTATTTGCAAGAGCAGAAATACACAATAGTGTCTCATTTTTGTTTACCATGTTACATTTTTAGAGCACTTGCACACACATGGGTCCATGTAGCCACCCAGTCATTCAGCATTGGTTGTAAATGAAATGCAGTCACATCTCTAAAGTCATCATCAACATTCTGCAGTCAACATGTCAAAGTCACTGGAAAGATAATTGAGTGGCAAATCAGGGGTTTCCATTCTAGCTCCTTGGTAGGCAAACTGCAAAAACGGATGGCGTAACTTGGTTTCTCTCCAACCTCCTACCATCCCCTCTCTCATTAATTTCGCAGAAACCAGGGTTCTCCTGTCATCCTGGAATATACCTACCCAACCCTAAGCTCTTGCTGCAAAATAATTCTCCTCTCCTTCCTATTATAACTCTCTTTCCTGTGTCTTGCACAGCAGTCCAGACCTTGTGATCGCCTTGAAGTGAATTTCCCAAGAAGGGCACTGTGTGCTTCAGACTTCATGCCTGCAGAGGCATCTGACTTTCTCTGAATATCCGCTCTCCAGCCTGGGCTTTTAGAACTCCAGGGGTGATTTTCTGCTTGCCTAGTGATGCTGGACAAGCTCTAGCCTGGGAAACCCAGTAGACTTCTCTCCATCCACTGGTTGCAACCATACCTTTTCCAATGAGGTCTGAACCCTGCCATGCCTGAACCCCTTTTCCAAGTGGGTCCTTCCTTGGATATTCTCTCTCTAGTGTTCTCTTTAGAGTTCTCTTTACATCTTTATAGTTACTCTCTTATTGTATCTTCCTAATTTTTTATGTTAAACTTCCTCTTTAAAATAATCGTGTATGGTTGTGTTTAGTGTCAGATAGGTGCTAGAGTAATTGGGGAGATCACTTCATGGATTGTATAAATGTCTATTTTATAAAATTTAAAATAAAAAATAAGTAAAATAAAATAATCATGTAGTTTCTGTCTTCTCATTGGACCCAGACAAATATAGTATGCTGTTGTTATTATGACCATCTAGGAGAAGCTTCTTATTTTTAGGAGATGCATACGGAAGTATTCAGGAGTGAAGGGTCACACTGTCTGCAACTTATTTCAAATGGTCCAGCAATATGTATGTGTGTGTAGTGATTTTTATTTATACATGCATGTGTGAATATTAATAAAACAAATATGGCAAAAAGAGAGTGTTAGCAATTATTGAATCTGGCAGGAGGGCACATGAGCCTTTATAGTACCCATTTATCCAATTTTTCTGTATGATTAAAAATTTTCATCATTAAATATTGAGGGGAAATCCTCTCCTTTGTTCAGTATCCTTGCTTAGTGCAAAGAGGGAGAGGTCCTTTTATTATTTTTGTTGAAATTATACACTCCTGTCAGGAGTCGTTGGAAGACTTAACCCAGTTCCTTAACACTGCCTCTGTATCAGAATAGCCTGGGAAGGTTTTAAAGTTATAGATGCTCAGGACCCCCAAAATTTCATGAATCAGAGTCTCTAGGATCTGGTTATTTCAAGGGGAATTAGAATTCTAAAGGAGAAGCTTAATTGATCATTAGGGTGAAGGTGGGGTATATAGCTAAATTCTTCCAAGACAGTTTGCAAATTACATTAGTTATCAGATATTCTGATATACTTCCTTAAGGGGGCATCCTAGAATTTGAGGAAACGGTTGTAGCTAGAAAATGCCCCTCCCTGTGAAGCTGAAATGTCCTCTCCATTGAAAGCCATTGATCCAAATGGGTCTCTTATTGACAGTGTATGTGGCTGAAAATTTGAACAAAACTGCTCACTGCAGTCCTCAGCTAGTTGTTTCATCCTCTTCTGTTCTCAGCAGAGCCCTAGTAGAAATATCTGGTGGTCTAGCCTTAGTCAGTCCCAACCTCTTTTTGCAGCAAAGATGCAGAGGGAAGCTGAGCTCAATATAGTCTCACTGATTAGGAAGGTACAGACTGACACCTGCTAGCGAATTGATACTTCTCACATCCACCTTAGTCCAACATTTTGCGCTATCAAAATTATAAATATTTCAACATTTTCTTCATTCGTTCATTCTTCATTCATTGTAGTAGACATTGTTGATTCTTTGCCTAGATGCCTTTGGATCCTGTTTACCATTGCCTTGCTGCAAATGGCTAATATTTATTTACTTCAGAGGATTTCTCTTCAGCTACTGGAGCTGAGAGGCAAGACTACCTGAGAGTTACACCCCACTGGGTGGCTAGTGACTGACTGGCAAAGGAGTATAAACCTCAGCTCCCTTGCCTCTGGTGAATATCCCTCTGAGCAGGAGCTGGACATTCTAGACCTCCCCTCAGCATTAGGCTGAAGTTGGGGACCTCCCTGCTGCCCTCACTTCCATGCCACTTCTGTCATAAATCATCTGCACATTTACCCTTGCCTCAGGGTCTGCTTCGGAGAACCCAACCTGAGACAAATATTTACTTTCATTTATTACATATATCTGCCAAGTATCCGCTAAATGTCAAGCCCCATTCCAGGTGCTTAGGATAGAGCAGGAAACAAGACAAATCCCCTGTTTTTAAAGAGCTTTCATTCTAGGAGGGACACGGGGGACAGATAGACAAACACATGACAAATGTATGGGTAATAAAAAATGCTGTAATGAAATACAAAGCAGGGCACGAGGGAGAGAGTAATGGTAGTGACGGTGAGGTGCTGTTTGAAATAGGGTGATCAGATAAGATGGTGTTTGAGCAGAGATTCTGAATGGAGTGAGAGAGTGAACCATTTAGATATTTGGGGCAGGAATATTCCTAAGGGAGGGAACAGGTTATATAAAGGCCCTGAGGCAGGAATGAGTTTAGCAGATTTGCGTAATAGCTTGGAGGCCAGGATGACTAGAGCCGATAGAGGAGAAAGTGTTGGCATGTGAGGTCTAAGAGGACAGAGAGAGAGGAGCTGCTGTCAGATTCTTCAGGGTCTTGTAATTCATTATGATGACTTTGGCTTTTACTCTGAATGGGATGGGGACCCACTGGAGGGTTAGAGCAGAGGAGTAGCCATAATTTGATTTTCATTTTAAAAGGGGTGTTTTTGCTATGTCCAGAATAGGCTATGAGGGGTAGGGTGGAAGCAGAGAGATAAACTAGAAGACTGCTGGACAGTAACTGTGTTTGGGACTTGCGCAGTATGGCTTGGGTGGAGAGAGAGGGTCAGGTTGTAGATATATGTTTCAGAGGTAGATCTGATGGCTGGAGGTGTGAGGTGAGAGGTTTTTGACCTGAGCCACTGGAAGAATGGGCCATTTACTGACACGGGGAAGGTTGAAGGACAAGCCAATTTGTTTTCTTAATCTCAGTGATTGAAATTTATCATTTTATTTAAAAAGACAAAATATGATGCACATCTAAAGGTAGACAACACAAATAAAAAGATTGATTCGATTACATAAACATCTCAAACTTCTATGTGTGAGAAAAACTTGCAAGATGAATGAAAACTTAACGTATTTTAAACCTACTTGACAAAGAATTTATATTCTTATTATGTAAAGAAATCATACAAATCGATGAAGTGTATCTTCAAAAGAAAAAAGGGAAAGGATATGCATAGATAATTTATGTATCTATATGGAAAAGATATAAAACATTACTTATGATCAAATAAATATATACAAAATAAAGATGAGATAATTTTTTACCAAAAAGATTTAAAAATTGATTATACATAGTATTAGTGAAAGTTCAGAGATATAAAATATTTGACAGTTCATGACTGGAAATTAATAATATTTTTGCAGCAATAAGACAATATGTGTCACTATTCATTATCTTTTGACTCATTTATTTTACTTCTAGGAACTTAAGGGAAAAATATCTGTGACATGCCAAAAACTGCTGATGTATCTAAATAATGGAATTTTAATAGTTATAAAAGCCACAATTTAAGAAGTATTTATTTAAAAACACAATAAAAGCATTATATAGAGTTATAATCTATATATTCATAGAAAAAGATGTAGAAAAATAGTTAAACTGCTAAGAGGAATAATATGGGTTGGAGGATTATGGATCACTTTTATTTGCTTCTTTGAAGTTTTCTGTTTAATACTTTTATTTATAATGAGCATTTATTTTCTTTAACCAGTAAAAGCCCTTCAATAATGTTCTTAGAAAACATCCTTTCTTTTTTCTCTCTTCCCCATATTCATCACAAATCAAGGACTGAGGACCTGACACTACTACGCTTTCACTCAATCTTTTTTTTCCCTCTTATCCAACTCCTGTTTCGAATCTTCACCCATTTCTGCTTTTCTCCCTCTTATTTTTTTCTTCTTCCTGTTTTGAGATATAATTGACATATAGCACTGTGTAAGTTTAAAGTATGTGGCATAATGACTTAACATATACATATTGTGAAATGATTACTACATTATAGTTAACGATCTATAACGATCGTTATATATAGATCGTTATAGTTAACGATCTATAACGATCTATGGATATCACCTTATATAGTTACAAAAATCTTTTTTCCTTGTAATGAGAACTTTTAGGATCTAGTCTCTTAGCAACTTTCATTTGTAGCATATAGCAGTGTTGAATATAGTCATCATGTTGTCAATTACATCTCAGTGCTTATTTATCTTATAACTAGAACTCTGTACGTTTTGACCAACCCTCGCCCATTTCTTTTACCCTCCATCTTCACCTCTGGAACCACAAATCTGATCTGTTTTTCTATGAGTTTGGTTTTTTTTTTAAAGCCACATATTAGTCTTTCACTCAATCTTATGGAACTCCTATGCTAATGTAACACAGCTGTCTGATATTTTCAGCCCTTTCACACACTCTCTGGGACTCCTGATATGGATGATGTTTCTTTACTTTTGGGCCAGCTTCCACTATAGATGCCAAAAAGGCTGGATGGCACTTTCCCCATCTCTCTTGAGTTCAGGGCGTGGACACATGTCCTAGGTTTCACCACCCAGATGCGCCTACCTGCACCTGACTTGGCATTGAAAGCTAGAGAGGTGTAGAAGCAGAGACTACAAGGAACACATTTTGGTGAAGCTAGTGCTGGCAACAGTGAAACCAGTTTCCAGGATGGCAGCAGTGGTTCCAGGGATGGGTACTGTCCCCGGCATTTGCCCCTGGTGGTATGCAGAGCGGTTCCAGTAGGTTCCAGCATGTTTGGTGTTGGAAGTGTAAACCAAGTAAAGCAAAATGTCCGGTAGCTGAGGCGCTGGTGTCTTCCCAGGACCATTCTGTGCAGTGAGATTGAGATCGTTTCTGGCAGCGTGGCATTCTCTGGCTCTGCTGAAGATTATGTGAACCACTGATTATCTTTTAATAAAATCTTTCTTATATAAATTGGCCAACAGCTGGCTAAGGTACATTGCAACTAAAAAGTCTGGTAGATATGCCTGCTTCTTGCTTTTTGATCACCTCAAAACTTCATCATTTAAGGTCATTCCTTTTCATACTTCACCAGCAGTAGAGGAGGGGTTGTTTCTCTGCCATATCAGGACTGCTGTCCCTGTCCCTCCTTCACCATTCCAAAGCAGCAGCATCCAGTTAAGCTCATCTCTGCTGTTAATTGACTTGCAGAACCGTTTTTATATCTAGCCTTTTGCTTTTTTCTCTAAAACTACATTTGCATTGGTGACTCACTGTATTTTTTTCAACTTCAATGGCCTTTGTTAGGAAATGACTTTGAATGAATCAGGAAGACACTGAGGTTGGAGGGACAGGTCAGAAGCTTGCTCTGAAATGTTCTGTGCCCATCTCCAAGCTAGTACTCCCCCTAAGTGTTTGTGTTAAAACTCAAGCCACAGGAGCTAAAGCTAGAGAAAAGGTGGTAGAAAAGGAAATATAGAAACCTGACCAGGAATAAAAAGATGGGCAGGTCAGCATTTAGCAGCTGATTTCGTAACGAGGTCTAATAATGTGAAACAGCACCACTGTAAGGCGGAATAGGCTCATTCCATTAACTTAACAATGAAGCTTAGTAACATTTGTTATTTTGTTATCCTCTGAAATTTTTAGTGATAAAATCCCTTAGAAGCCCTCAAATGAAACTGTATGCTTGTTTAGGAGCAGAGGCCAGGGAAAGAAATTTCAAGAATATACTGTTTTTAGTGAAGGAGGGAAACTTAGGTGGAAGATTTGTCTGGAAGATATGTAGTTTTGGATCGACTTCAGATTTCTATCTGCTGGTCACCCATGTTAAACCTCATCTTAAGTTATTCTTATTGTCTGCTTTCAGTTAATATTGTTGCATCAACAATAGGTTTTGGAAAAGGCATGAAAACACACTAACTGGGTCCATTTTTGTCCTCTTTGCTCTTCTCTTTTAGATTTTTTTCTATATACATACTTATATATACATGTAACATTTTTGACTTGTGTTAATTTTTTATTTTATTTTTACAAAAATGAGGTCGTATTATATATACGGCTTTCCCTTTAAGGATATCTCCTGGGCATTTTTCCATGACATTACATGTATACTACTTCATTCTTTCTTGAACAGCTGCATAGTATTTCACTGTATGAATGTATATACTTTATTTTCTCAATTTTATATTTAGGTTGCTTCTAATTTTTTTACTATTTCAAACAATGCTTCAATAAATAACTTTGTGCATATATATTTTTGCACCTGTGCTTTTCTGTAGGATAATTTTCCAGTAGTGGAATTGCAAGTTTAAAGGATATGCATTTTAAATGCTGACATGTTTTAAAAAAAAAAGTTATCCTAATTTACCAAATATGTATGAGAGTATGGTTCTACTCTAAGTGCTAGCCTTACCTGGGCTCTCAATGCACTTTGGGATTCCTACTATCCATCTTTCATTGGTTTCCTATTTTTCTGCCTAAATAACACTGCCAGGCACTTTATATTTCTAAGATCCTGATTTAATTCTGTACTTCCAATCTCAGGAACTGACTTAACCTTCTTCTCTTCCATCTTCAGTGTGATTGCTATTCATCCTCTGCTTGTTGCCTCAGGATCTTGAGGTTGCTGTTGCAACTCCAAACATTTTATCTGGATTAGGAAAAAGGGGGAAGGATGGTGCCAGCTGCATCTATTCCTTTTATCAGGAATGTAAAGCCGCCTTAGAAGGCCTTCGTAGACTTCCTCTTCCATCTTTTTAGTCATAGCTGGTTCCCATGGCCATTTCTAGCTGCACAAGGAAATTGGGATATTTAGTATCTGGTGCAGTGGAACAATATTGTCATTAATATGTATACAAATATTGATATATTGCTAGAGTCTAGGCATGCTGCCATTGAGAATAAAATGAAGGTTCTTTTAGTATGGAGAAAAGGAAGAATGGATATTGAGTAATAATCCACAATATTTTCCAACAATATATATTTTGCTCAATATATATTTGTTGAATGCATGGCATAAGACTAGGTCAGCAATCTGCCATCACACTCTGAAATTAATGTAAATCCCTGATTTATTGATTAGTTATTCAAAGTCACAATTTAGTTCTAAGTTACAAATCCTTGATAGCTGCATTTAGAATTGTATTTGCGTCCTGATGGGGGCACATAATATACATACCAGGGTTGAGTGAAATTTTGTTCTCATTTAAATTCAAATCGATTTTGTCATCTCTGAGGGGCAGATGTTATGCATCAAACAAGTGACAGATTGCAGCTTTAATTTAAACAGCAAGTAAGATTTAGTTTATAATATGTTTACTTTTATTGGGAAAAAATCCATTGATGTCATCCAAGTATTTTCTGGATTAAAGTAATTTTTTTAAATGATAAAGCAGAGAACGGCTGGTTACTAACAGGTCCCATGGAAGAATGGTGGAGACAGCACTGAAAGGCACTGCTTATTTACATTTGGAATAACAGCTCTAGTGGTAGTGACAGGAATAAGTTAGTGGTGGCAGCAGTGGATAAAGTTGAAAGAAGAAAATAATTATGGTAAGAGGGTGAGCACAAAGACAGAGAGAGAAGAAAGGTCAGATGGTTAATAGTATGAATAGAAAGAAGCACTTTTATTTCCTGGGCCCTTTACCACAGTTAGAGTCTGGTTGGTTAGTTTGTCCTTGTAACCTCGTTGATTCCTATGTCAGATAAACAAATAGTCACGTTTGAGTTTGAAAGTTAAGTCATGAAGGAGAATTATAATGCCTAGAGTTACAGAGTCTCTAACTTTAAGCAGCCATGTCCTTCTTTATTGATTTCTTCTTTTTCTTCTTTATTGAGGTTAAAGCACATTCAGTAAAGTGCATGAAGTGCTTTAATCCTAAATGCACAGTTTGCTGAATTTTCACATATGCATACAACCTTGGGAACCCCTGCCACACAAAGATACAGAAAACCCCTTTGAGTATTAGAGTCATAAAGATGTTCAGCAGAACTAAGTTTCTCTATCTAATGGATTTTATTTATTTTTCAGTCACTATAAGAGAACTCACAAACTCAACACTGACCAAGGCAGTTAAAGCAAATGAATGAGATGGATGACGTGGACACTGCTGCGGTTAACTGGAAGTGATGTCGAGTTTCTAACTTTTGTTATTATAAATACTTTTAGTGAACAGCTTTGTGACTCAAGTTATTTTTCCCATTTTAAGATATTTCCTTAGAATAGACTTGTAAGATAAAAAAAAAAAAAGTAGAATTACTTTTAAACCTTTGAATATACATTGCCAAATTTGTTTACCATAAAGTGACTGTAGCAGCCATAGGAATGTGCTTGACCGTCTTCCAAACACAGAGAGCATAGGTGACCAAGGGCCTATCCAAGGCCACTCCCAGTCAATGGGCAGCTCCCAGTCAATGACCTAGTATGGAGGGGACACGAACGCAGGCCTGGGAGACACAGGATTCCTTTGATGGCTACCATTGGCTGGAGGACTCCTCCATTGCCTTGCTGACGCCTTATTAGGCTGCCAGGCAGTCCAGGATGCTTACACCTTCCCTCCTTTTACTGGCGGTCAGACTGCATCATGGTCTGATGGCTCTCTCAGCCTTCCTTGCTATTTTCTCTCATATAGACACTTTCCCTAATAAAACCCTTGTATGTTTAATCCAATCTTGGCATCTGCTTCTCTAAAGACCCAGACAACCACAGTTATATTTGTTTCTATTTATTTCCCCAAGTAATCTATGTGAGTAGATTAACTTTTGTCAGCATTTGATAGTTTCAAAATCTTTACTACTTTGAAAAATGAAGAGAAGAGTCTTCCTTTGATTTGCATTTTTTTAACAGTGAAGTTTTACATTTTGTCACATACTTTTCAGCCATTTGGATAATCTTATTTGTAATTATCCTTGAGGAGTCCATGGAAACACAGTGCTTACTCTGAAATAAAGACCTTTTGGGAGGAGAGTCCTCCACTGGCTTTTCTCTATTGTGGTTGCCAGCACTCAATCAGCAGGTTTCAATGGGGAGGAGCAATCAGCTGCTACAGTCACAGAGGACTGAAACGTGAATGCAGTGTAAGCTCCAGCTCCAGGCTGAGTGACACAAAAATAACCCAGTCAGTTCTTCATAAAATTTTAAGAGCTAATCATGTGTTCCAGCACATGATCCTACATTGCCTCACACTGTCCTGTGAGAAGGAGAGGAGACTAGCAATCATAGAGCACCTACTATGTACTTCCCTTCTCTCATTTAATCTTATATAGTAGGTATTATTTTCAGTATTTTGCTGATGAGGAAAATTATATTCAGAGAGTTGCCCACGTTACACTTAAGAGTGAAAATAAGATAGACTTAAGTTTGGAGTTTCCCATATTTTTTCATTAAATCAAACTTCTCAGGCTCCTTTGACCTCAAGCATTTTGTATCACTCATGTCGTTTTTCTACATTCTTCATTGTATTGCATAGCTATTTGCTTACCTACATTATAAATTTACATCCTCAGTAAATATTCAGTAAAGAATGATGTTGATGATGACTTAGTTTGATTTTCTGGAATTTGAGTCAGCCTGAAGAACCATAGCTCTGAGTGAACATCAGTGGCTAAAAATGATGTATAGTATTCATTTATCAGCCCCATCTAAAGATATCTTTTGAAATGAGATTTAAAAACAACCCCTGCCTCCAAAAACAAACAAACAAACAAACAAAACAAAACAAAACCTGTGAGCAGGAAAGCAAAAACACACACTTGAAAACCCTTATACAAAATATGACCAATTTTTTTTTGAAGTAAACTATTCCAGTATTCAACTCTAAAACCAAAGGATTTCCAGGATAAAGGAATGAAGTTCTTTGTAGAACTACAATTATTTTCAGGGTCATGAAAAGACAGTTAGTTGGCCTTGTATATCATGCGACTATCTGAGTACTCTAAGTTCCTGCCCTCCCCTCCTCCATTGTCCGATGAGTTAATAAGGAGAATATATTATATTCTCAGTTTTTGTGTCCCTAATAAAGCCCATATTTTAAAGCAGTTAGGGAACTTTGCACAGAATACTGGTTTAAAGACGAATTAAATACATAAAAAACTAAGCATGACAGCAAAGTTTAGTTACCTGAGAAACAACTACTAAATTTATCTCTTCCATCAGGAATATAAGATAAATACTTCGCAAAACTCACTATTCTTTTGCTTTCAATTTTAGTTTAAGCTTTATTAAATAACATCTTTGGTAAGAAATGTGCATGTATAATGTAAAGGTATCCTGATCAGAATGAGCTATAATAACTTGGCTATTTGAAAAATTTATCTTTTTGCTATTGTAATGAAGCTTATCTTTCTGTCAGTTTCAGTGGAGTGATTTAGGTTACAGGGCATTGCTATTTCACTCTATCTTGAGTGCAGGTAATCAATGTCAGGGGTGGTAGCAACCTCAAGACTTTTGCAATCTATGTATGTCCCTCCTGTACACAAGTGTCTTCATCCAGTGACAGCTGCCCTTAGCTGGGTGACAAATGGCCAGTGTAATGCTTTGTTTCATCATCACCCCTCCTAGAGATTTCTCTTACTTCTTCCTTTTCCCCTCTACTGATTTGTTGTTGCTTAGGATAGCCGTCATCTTTCTTCTGCTTTCTTTCTTTGCTTTTCTCTTACGTTGCCCAATAACCTACCAAAACCATTACCTTGGGTCTGATCTCCTTAATGCTACTTTTAGCTTCTATCCCTTTTTTTTTTTGGAAGTTCCATGCCTTGTTGGTTCTCATTGTCACAGCTTCTATAATGAAATACTCAGGATGAGGATAAAAGATATCTAGTTTCCTTTTGAAACTGGATGAATCTTACTTTTGCCTCTGCATAAAAAATTGTATATCATTTATTACCTTATTGTGACTTTGTGAGCATTTAAGTTAGCAAAGAAAGATAGGTCGTATAAACAATTGTGAATCCTAGCTCCTACCTCTGCTACTGGACAAGGTCCTGTTCTGAGTATATGACCAAGTTTCTTCTCTCCAAATCACATGGATGGCATTTTCCTTTTTGGGGATTTTCCAAAAGCAAAAGCAATCATCTCAATCACTGTCATTCAGGCAGGATGAGATCTGAGGACGGTTGTTACAAGAGCTACACCAGCTGGGCTAAGCAAATGTAGCTGGCATTCTGTACAAGCATGATGTGTGGATTGTGAGCATAGCACAACATTTTTTCCCCCGTCCTCCTTCTTTAAACTTTGTTTAGTGGGGAATAGGAATTAGGAATCTTCCCCTAATCATGGTTGAAAACTACCAAACCTATGATTTTTCTACTCACTCTTAAATGATAGATATCCTAGAGTCATTTTAAGTCGCAACCAGACCTGCTTTACAATTGGAATGTTCAGGTTGGTGTTATCAAAACTCCAAGCCTGCTGATGGTTTCCCCCCTACTTCCCCAAGTAGACCTGTTCTTCCTGGAAGTACTCAGTGGGTGTGAAAGGGGTATGATCCTTTGGCTTTTCATCTTTTTCTTGTACCAGGATTGACTCCTTTCTCCTAGGAGTAGAAGCTTAGGGAGGGAAGGGAAACACCAACAGAGCAAAATTCTTACTTGGCTAGGGGCTTTGTGTTCTCTAGGCCCAGGATGTAATTGAAGCTGGAATTCTTGTGTCGGCCTGGCAGATGTTTTCTGCTGATTCATGTCTCTCCTTTGTGGGCTTCACAAAGGAGGCCTTGTCAGGTATCTCTTTCCTCTGGTTCTCTTTACCCAGGAAGAAGCATCTTTCTTTTGGCTGATTTCTAGTGACTTTTTTCATTGATTCTAGACATTAGGTGCTAAGTCTCTGGCCTCTTCTTGATGTCTCTTAACTCCTCTAGGTGGCCCTATTGGACAAAAAGCCTAAAATGGCTCTTCTCCCGCTGGCTACATTTGGTCTATGGGGAACACTCATCCTAAGCCTAAACAAACTCCAGGAAATCAGGCTCATCGCATTGCTAAAAACC
Source organism: Pteropus medius (assembly GCF_902729225.1). NCBI lineage: Eukaryota > Metazoa > Chordata > Mammalia > Chiroptera > Pteropodidae > Pteropus > Pteropus medius. The sequence goes on along the minus strand of NW_024344370.1, from coordinate 8,587,339 downwards.
TTTCCTGAGACCACCACTGGAGCAGTTGGTTAGTCAGCCCTTCTGCTCTCTAAATTTCCCTAGGGGAGGAGGGCTGGCTGTTAAACCCCAGTCTATAGTCCACATTAGCTTTATCAGACTCAGGCACCAGTCCTCAGTGTCACCCAATTCAAAGAACATGTTTCAAAGTTCTCTGAGAGGTAGGGTGTAAAAGTAGGGAAATAATAACTCAATATCATGAGAAAGTAAAGGAAAAATTGAAGTGTGATCATTGAGATAGTTCTTAGCGGCTTGATACGCCAGTGAATTTGTGTCTAAACTGAGAAGCATTTTGTTCAAGCAAAACCTTACATAGATCTAGTATATAAAACAGGTGAAAAGCAATCCTGCTCTGGCTGCAGTAGAGACTGGGTTTAGAGCCAATGTACTCAGTCCACAATACCTACATGATAGCTGCAGGTGAGTTATGTAGGACCTCTGAGTGTATGGAAAACAAATTGAAACCACTGTTATACACCACTCTCTCCTTGGGCTGCTAATTAAACCCAACAGTCAAGCTCAAACATACCAGGTGCAAGAATAATACCTGGATGTTATGGGAGCAGGGTGGGCACCACCCAGAAACGGTAATATTTTAAACGAATTATAACTGATCTGTGAATTCTTGCTAAATCAGATGACATACATGCTTGTCTCTGCCCTCTTTGCCTTCAGATTTATTTATTGCTCTTCCTTGCCCTTTTCAGGAGATGCATCCCTGCAGGCTATGGTGTCTATTTCCTGTGATGGCTGGTTCCTATTGGGTTTGACCAATGGGAGACCAAGGCAGGAGATTTCAGGCAGAGAGTATCAGTTCTCCCTGAGACATTGTAACATGGACTGCTGGTCCCCCTTTTGGGGACACATCCTATAACCTGTCAGATTATCCCCAGTCTCAGTCATTGTCTCTCCCTTCCAGACTGAGATTAGGTTCCAGCATAGGTTCCCCAGTTAATGCCTCTCCATTCCTGACAACTGAGTCTTGATATCCAGGTAGAAAGGGATGTAGCATCCAGGTTGATTTGAATTGGTGTAAATTTATATATGTACATATGGTCTATATGCGTATGTATATTTTTAAAATGGAAATAACTTTATTTTTTTCTGATGGAATGAGATTGTTGTAAAAAATTTAAACATAGAGAATGTAAAAGTTTCCCCTACCACAAATCACTCTTCTGATGAATAATGTTAACAGTTTATATTGATATAATTCTCACAGACCTTTTTAATGGAAGTATAAATTTAAATATACATATTATATATATTTAAATAAACATATATTTAAATCTATATTTTTAAAAGAGAAATCTTATGTTTTCTGTACCTTCTTTTTATTTTAACTTTGTCATTTATTACTGGACATAATCCTGCCCTCGTTTCAAATCTGGGTTTGCTTTGGTTCATCTTCAAAGTAGTCTCTGATTTAAGTATGAAAGAGTAATTCTTCCTTTCTTTTTATAGTCTTTGGAGGGGGGGCATGTTTATTAAATTATTTATAGTAATAGGTTTTACAGAAATAGATGTTTTTTATTGAGACCATCAAAACCCTCAGTGCCTTAATGATTCTGCTGATTAAGTGGAAAACACATGAAGACATGTCAACCTGTCAAGCAAAAGAAAATGCTGTCTCTCTCTAATGTAAATAGATTACATAAAGGCCTGATCTCCCACTGAATCAAGTTATGGTGTTTCATGCTCTAAAGGCCAGGTAGGTATTACTTTGCACAGTTGTTGTAAAATGTTGAACTTTTAAGATGAAGAACCAAATTTTAAAACTGTCATAAATCTGAGTCTAGCTTTCAGAAGGCAAGAATGCTATTTTTAGTGTGTCTGGATTGCAGTCTTTCCCTTTGGTAGTTGATGATGACTGCACAGTAAGAATGAAAAATGAAACTTCTGGAGATTGGATAGCTAAGAAGATTGAAAATAACACCCAGACAGTGGAGCCTTTGGGTCACTAATTTGAATTCGGCTCAGATCAGTGATGACTACAAATTGTTCTGTCTGATGGCAGTGAGGCTTGCAGAAAATCCATTCCTTATTCTTATCTATGTTAATTATGTCTCTATGCTGGTTGGAGCCAGGTCTGAGATTGTAATCCCCTAGAGGGCAGGGACCATATTTACATAATGCACTTTTTTTATCCTCACTTAGATGAGTGTTGATTAAATGATTTTGGTTAAGGAGATGAAGAAGAGCTCTTCCTGAGGTGAGCTGGCTGCTGTGAAATTGTGACTATCATACATTCCTGTGAAATATGGATGACATCTCTTCCAGTTTGTTCTGGGTGGCCTTGGTAATAGTTTAGTCCCATACAATGACAAATAGTCTCTTTTTATAGGCCTGTCAGCAAACACTGCAGCTCATACCCTGAAATTTAAAGATACAATAAAAGTCTTACTTAAAAGTTTGCATAGTCTTTTATATTAACTGTTATTATGTGAGTCATGCTTCTTTTCTGACTCTTAGTATCATGTTAGCAGTGCTATGGAGGAGAGACTCATACAGTCATGCAGGTTGTACACTGCACTATGCTGGAAGGGCTATTCGTGGTGATTGCCTCTGATGACTCTGAAAGATGGAGGTCAAAGAATCACAGCACTATTCACAAATAAAACGTATGTTAGTAATTGCAATAGGCTCGATGGGTAAGAATAAGTCAGAAATGTGTGAATCCTAATACACTTGTTTTTGGACCAAAAACAAATATGAGAGGGACATTTTTTCAACGAGCGAGTGATTCCACTACTTCTATCCTGCTTTGCTTATCCCAGAAGGATTTTATTTTTTCTTGAAGGCTCAGTTTATGCCCATCTCAGCCCTCTAAATAGAATTTGACTTTTGTTAACTCAGTTCTTGGGCTTTTGTGACACAGAATCAGGAGATAGACAGGATTAGAGAATAGGGAGGACAATGGAAGGATAAACAATCCAGTGTCCTGATTGCTGGGCTTGGTGGGTAGGTTGAGAGAGTAAGAGGCTCTAGACCAGAGAGAGAGAGAAGAATGGACAGGGTGTTTCAGGAAGTGCTGCAATGTATATGAATGGATTTCCTTTAATGCTTGCAGGTCAAGATAGGCTAGGTTCTGCTGTAGTTTTCAAGTGGCAAGCAACTGAATCTCTTCAGCTTAACACAATAAAAGTCCATTTCTTGTTCAAAGTCTGGTGCAGAACCCAGGGACCCTCCTGGTCAGGAGTCCTCTGCATGGCACCTTGATCTTATGATCCTGCTGTTGTAAGACTTGCAGGGGAGGAGAGGACATGGAGCCCTCACAAACGCTGTTCTAAGCTTTGGCCAGAAAGAGACTTTTGTTCAAAGCCCATTGTCTGGCCCTTGTCCTGTGGCCTGCCTGACTGCAGGAGGGCTGGGAAGCAGTCTTCTAGAGTTTAGAAGGTGAGAACTATAGTTGGGCTCTGCTAATATCTGCCAAGGGCTCTTTGGAGGCATGCAGGAGGGCTGGAATTGCTCTTACTTTTGGTGGCTGGACATATTTCTTACAGGTAATGCCTCTCTGAGACTAGACCACAAAGGGCCTTGGAATTTTCTTGGTTTAGACAGAAAAAGGCAACTGTATGTAATAAACCTTCTTTAGGAGTTTCTAAAAACACAATAAAGTAGTTGTTATCTTGCTAAATATTATAAAAGTTTTGAAATTTCTTGCCTGCTTGCTCTCTCTTTTTTTGTTCCCTTCTAGTGAGAAAATATTCACAAATGCAATCACTCCTATGACTTATTCAGAGAAAGTTTAAATTAGGTTTTATTTCCTTGGTTTCCTTGATATTCACTTTATTAGGCATCTTAAGATGGAGAAAAGGTTATAAATTCCCTTCAGCGTCATTAAAAAGAAGCCAGGCTAGAATGACATAAACGTGATGGTCATTCATGATTCCTTTGAGCTTTATGACCCTTCTAAGAAAATAAAAAGTCTATATTATAAATCCGTAGGAGAAATGGAGCTGGCAGGATGTGCCTAATGTGATTTGTTAGCAAGTGTATTTCAGCAGAGGACAAAAGAAGATAGAAGAAGATATTTTTTTTTTTTGAAAAATAACAGGAGAAATTAGGAATCAACTTTCGATCTTTCCACAATTTTCTTAACAGGAGCAACTATGTTTTAAGAGAGATCGTCTGATTATTTATGTCTTGACAACATTTCAACAATTTCAACAGGTATCACATACCAATAACAACAACAAAAAAACCCCGGTTGCCATAAAGGCGAGCGAGAAGGCACAACTGAATACTTCAGTATGCAATTACATTTTCTGCATAATTAGTCATAAATTGAGCATCCAAACATAGATGCATGCATCATTAATTATGACTTATTTAAAAGTACTCGGGTTGTGACACTTTGTTCTTCATTTCCTACAAATCAAATTACTGAAGTTTTCATATCATTTCAAAATAATTTTCCCTGCATTATTTTTTAAAATTTCAACTGAGATGTAGAGTTGATTACAACATAAATAACTCAGTCAGAAGGTAAATACCTGTGAGGGAAGGGGAGGGAGACATGATATTTGAAGATGTACAGCTGCAGAGGGTTAGAAGAATTACTCTGAAGCTGGAGGGAGGAAGTTGAGGCTGGGATTGGCAGACTAAGGGATGAAAGATTTTCACGATGTTTTTATGTGAGTTATCTTGGCTAAGAAAGATATCACATTAAGAGAAATCATACATATGAAGAAAGTCTAATGATTAAGTGATTAAGGATCTGGAGATGAAGCTTACATTGCCATCTTTTAAAACATGTTCAGATCAAATATTCTGTCAACCAACGAATATTTCATTTTTAGAAGATTTAGTTAGTATGGATTCCAGACTATATCTCTTTTCTAACAATGTCCATTGATTATTTGAAGAAAGTTAAAGCATATTATGTGGACATGTGTGCTGTCCATATTATTGGCTTTTCTCAAACATTATGTGATGACACCTTGATAACTATTGTGAGGGCTTTTAACTCTTGGTAAGTGCCTTTTCTGGCATAAGTTGTGATAGCTGAGTGATTTAATTTACTAGGTTTCTCTGTGTACAAATTCCAGGCCTGTTCTTTTAAACTTTTTCCATTAAATATCTCTCATCATGTAGACATTGAATTGGTATCTCTAGAAGGCTGGGGCCATATTCCAACCTCGCCCCTGCAGAAAATAGGAAAACTCCTTACTTTTTTTATGTTAGAAATTCATTTGAATTTTTTTTCTATAATATAGCCATGTCTGTTTTAACATAAAAATAACATTTTAAATCATAAACTTTGTGAAAACAAAAATGTTTTCTACCTAACTCAGCAGTTAATGGGTGAATTCTTTTTCAATGAGACTTTCTACTGGGGTGAACCCAGATGAGTGATGGAGATGTAGTGTAGCATGTCAGTTTTGGTGTCCAGGAAATTTCTCTTCTCTTGATATTTCAACAAACCAAACTCTTAAATATCAGGATATAAACATTTGTAGACTTTTCAGAGTTTTATGAGCTAGGTCGATTCTGCTTGAGAGGAGGTTCAGGGCATTTTCATGCAACTACTGGTGAAATCTCATTAATTATCTCTTTTCACTGAGAGCTGGTCAAGTCACTCCTGTGATGTGACCGACTGAAAGCATCTGACCCATTTTTATCACCTCATTGAACATAGCGAGAAGACAGAGGCAGACACTTTGGGGCAAGGCATTCTTGGTGAAGTGTCCACTGTTATAGTCAAATTGTGTAACGGTTTTGATGCATTCTACTGCTCCCACAATGTTGCCTGTCACAGATTTGATGCTGTTTGTACTTCTGTTCTGTATTCCCTCGCTACCCCATTCCCCAGTCAATAGTAGGTTTGGTTAAAAAGGGTCACATTATCTATTCTTCACCAGGTAGAATGATAGGAACATTATTAAGCACTCTGAAAATCAGTACAGGAATTCTTCATTATAAATATAAGGTGTAAAAAATAATTGCAGGGCAAAATCACCTTATTTCTATGCTTTCTTTGAACTGTAAGGTAAAAAGAACTGGGTTACTCCTTTCTTCAGCCAGTTATCTAAATATGTGTTTAAATTATATTAGAGTCTGTAAAATAATGGTAGTCTTTGATGGGGGGTATTTTTTCTAAATGTCCGTTTTTCTTCCAGGCTCATTCAGAGATTTCTGTAGTGCAGGATTCTCTACTGCATTCGCTTCTTTTGGGTTTAACAGGAACGGGACACATTGGCGGCCACCTCTACTTTGACTCAAAGAAAGCCTAAGTGATTATCTTCTGTTCTGTTGCCATCTTAGTCAGGGGTCAAGTTTTCCCTTCTCATCCTCAACCACAGCCGTGGTGTCCAAGTCTCCCACTTGTACTTCTGGAGAATTAAAAATGCCCCAGACTCTCACATGATTACCCTCGAGTACCAGGTCAGCTCATCTCGACATCCTTCCTGCTCTTCTTTCTGGGCCCGTGACAGAAAGCCTTTTTTTTCCTTCCCTCTTTGAGAACTTCTGGGGTTTCTTCTTTTTTAATATAAATTTATTCTTTACTCACTGCTCTCCTTTCTTCTTTTTCTTCCATCTAGTCTTTAAAAGGAAAAGATTTATGTATAGGATTCTATTAGTCTCGTTCTCAGGCTGGCACTTTCTTTGAGTGTTGTTTCTCCTTATGTTTTGACTAGAAGAAGGAAAACATGGCCTAAGTATTGTTGAGAAAGCAGAGGATAACAGAACCTACACACAGATTAAGATTTCAAGATATAATCTGGCCACAGCACAGATTTTCCTCATATTTCTCCTGTCAATTTTAAGGTGACTTTGAAACTGACTTCAAAGGAAGCCTTAAGCAAATCTTTGTTTGAAAATGCATTCCGTGATTTCACTATTAGCTCACCCTTTTATTTGTAGCCTCTCTCAATATCACGGGACTTGGCTGAACAAAGTTTGGAAACATTTGGAGAAGATTTTTAGGGCTCTTTGGAGCACTGAAAAAATAATCCTTAATTTTCCCTTTGGGTGGGATGAACACTGCTGTTTCTTACCCTTAGTTCATTTCTGTGGCTTCTCCGTATTGTACAGCATACCAGTTTTCCTGGACTTCATGTGAAAATATAGCCACCTCTCTTCTCTGTGTTAGAAAAGGGCTTTTAAAATTACTAATGGGGAGGAAAAATTTTCAGGAGAATGACAGGGAGGAGGGGTTCTGAGTCAGAGTCAGCCAAAGAATACTTGTCTGAGAACTGCTCTCAGGCCTGAGGGAGCTCAATTCCAGCCTAGACCCTAGGAGGGGCTGCATCCACCCCAAAGAAGAGGTGATTTTTGTTTTTTGGTTTTTTTTTTTTCAATTCATCTACCCAAAGGAGTAGGTATTTGTTTTGTTTTGTGTTTTTGCAATTTGCACAAAGGCACTGAGCACTGCAGAATCCAAGCTTTGCTAGACATTTTGAGGTCAGTGCTACCACTTGGGTCTTCCCCTTTTGTCCAACATCAATTGACCTGACAAATAATGAAATACCATAGATGCTACATATCAACTAGGGTAAATCTGACCACAGTTTCCACTAAGACAATAAAGGATTGTGGGTTATTTTCAGGTAGTTCTGCTTACTACATAAGGAAATGAAGGATGTCAGAAGATTGTAACCAGAGGCTGAAAGAGATGGCTTCAGACCCTCAACCTAGAGTGGTAACCTCAATTCTGACTGATGCCACTATCACCTAGGAATACTTACTTGAATCACTTGGTCTTTGAACTAAAAATTTAGTTGTCCGTGGGTATAGTTGCTCCATTCAGGCTCTTGAGTATGGGCTGATCTGATAGAAGACACTCTTATTACAACTTATCAGCTAAAACCTCAGCAACCACAAAAGAAAAAATACTAAAAGATTTGAAAGAAAGATTATTTCAAAGTTTGGAAAAAGGGAAATCATTTAATATCTCACTGAACTTAAATGGTCAGGTCTTTTTGAAATCAGCATATAACACAATGACGATGATAAATCTTTTCTTCTGAAAATGCCTTTTCGGCACAAACTGAGCGACCACTTCACGAACAATTGGGCAGCCAAATAATTGGAAATATTTCAGAAGAGCAAATGAAGCAAAAGAGATCATGGAAAGCTGGAAATATATGGATGCAATTTTGAGCCTAAATGAACAAGCAGTGCCATATACAAAATAATCAGTGAGATGTGAAAACGGATGTGGATCCCTTTGATTTGAATCAACAGGGTGTGAAGGGCTCTTATTATTAAAAGAAAACCTTAATGCCACCTCGCCTTGTCCGGATCCAGACATCCAAAGTCCTAGCTTTGGAGATGCAAAAGCTCATCGCTGAGCTGCATCTACTCAGGAGGCCTGAGAGCAGTTCTCAGACTAGTACTCTTCGGCTGACTAATTCATAAGCCCTCCTCCCTGTCATTCTTCTCCTGAAAAGTTTTCCTCCCCATTAGCAATTTTAAAAGCTCCTTGCCAATACAGACCTCTAATTCATGAAGAGAGGTGGCCTATATTTTCACACTACTGCATAGTCTGAATAGATGTGCATATAGAAAAGTAGAGACATGGGCAAGGAGTGTTCTCTGGCTTCCCATCTGCTCTTCTGTCTTTGAATTTCACGAAACACTTCTGTAGTCTTTTAATAAACTTTTCTCTGACTCATCCATGAGCTTCTCACTTTAGTAATGTTGGTTCAGATTCTTGTACAGTCTTTCTTAAATATAACGTGATAAATAGAATTTATTTTTTTTATCGTTAAGGATATTATGTTCACAAATATTTAGCAAATGCATTGTCCCAGACAATGGGAAAATGTGGTAAACAATATAGGTAAGATCCTTGCCCTCATGTATCCTACAGTCTAGCCAAGTTATTTTTAAAATCTGATGTAATCAGAACCTTAAGGTTTCTTGAGCTATGTGAGGCTGTTTATTTACCCTTGCATCAAATAATTTCATTCTGTTGTGCTTTTTTTAAATAAAGATTTGGTCTCCATATTTTATGTTTTCGCTTTTTGCATCTATTAGTTTTATTTTGTTTTGCTGTTATTTTATTGTGGACCTAGATATGAGGCATTCACATTGTTAGAATTGTCTGTAAAGTAAGAGTAAATAGATCATAAATATGAGTCTAAAAAGTTCTTTTATGAAAGTTGACCACATACTTTTGTTTATCTATTTTGGTGCCCACTAGCCTTTCTTGCCTACTTCCTTATTTATATCTACATCCTATGTAAGTGATATTTCCAGTGTATGCTGCCTTTAAAGAAGTCATAATAAGAGGTTATTCACTTATTTCACAACATTTGGAAGATATATAATCACTGAGAAGTTTTAAACTGGTTAAGACCACACCTAATGAACAGGAAATTGAATTACTAGTCAACAAATATTCACTCTCTTCCCTCTCCCAGTTGGGGTGAAATATACTTCTCTACTTCACTGACATTGAGTTTGGTGGTGTGATTTGCTTCGGTCAATAAAATTTGAGTGGATATAATGTAAGCAGAGGCTTTAAATGTGCATGTGAGGCTTGTCTTGTCTTCTTGCATTCTTGTGATTGTGCCTTAGCTATTCACTGCTCCTTCACCTTGGACCCCAAATTGAAACATGAGGCACAGACACAAACCCAACTTGAACCCTGGAGCAAAGCCACCTAACTCTCAGCTTGAGGCACAAACACCTCAGCTGATATGTGACCCTCAAGTGGGAAAAATACATGCTGCCATAGCTGTTGAGTTTGGGATAGTTTGTAACACAATACTATTGCAGTAATGGCTATGTACTAAACTGATTAAATCCAGAGGAGCAAAATAATAGAGTATTGTGGTAGACAGAATAATGGCTCCCCCAAGATGTCCATGTCCTAATCCCTAGAACTTGTGAATATGTCACCTCATATGGGAAAAGAGACTTTGTGCATGTGATTAAGTTAAGGATCTTGAGATGGGGAGGTTATACTGGCAGAGAATGAGTGAAGTTTCCAGTGGCTGTAAAAGGAGAGATTTTAGAAGGAAAGCAGCATTGATGATACCTTGACTTTAGTTCTGTAAGATCCATTTCAGAATTCTGACCTCTAGAATGTTAAGATAATAAATTTGTATTTTTTGAAGCTACTAAGTTGTAATTTCTTACAGCAGCAATAGGAAACTAATACAAATATATTAAGATTAAATGAAGAATTACTATTTCTCTCTCTGTTAAGGGAAAATATTGGTATTTAGAGTAATATACTATGAGACTCTCCTACTAATGTATTCAGAAAGTATCCTTTCCTGAAGTCCATCACCTCAATGTATTTTCATTAACTTTTCATTTAATATGATTGAGGAATCAAGATGGTGTAATTGTTTATTATGAAGACTGTGACCATCCCATGGGAGAATAAGTATGTAATACACAGTAAATACTTTTTAAAAGATAGGACCTGAAGTGGGATCCTTGGCCAGATCCCTAACTGGAAAGGGCACTGTGAGGCTGAAGAAAAGTTCCATTGTCCTGGTCATTACCAGAATCGACTGTAGGTACTCCTCCTGTTTACAAGATATTTCTGACTTACCTTCTGGTCGATTATGTTCTTTAGAGGGGACACAGAAAACAGCCATGGTTAAGAGCACCTTCTTTGTCTGTTCTCCTTCAGGTACCACCTTTCATCATGCCAGGCAGACTGTCTCAGAGAATTAAAGGTGCCTATGTGAGAAGTGCACCCTGGGAAAAGAGGGGCAGGGAAGAGATGCTCAAGAGCACTGCTTCATTACTGTGGCAGTTTCTGGACAAGCTCCAGGCTACTGAACCAGGGTCATAGAGGGGTCACTGGAGAGGCAGGATCAGAATCCAGAACCTCCAAATCCAAGACCTCGTGGGACCCCAGTTCATTCCTTTGTAAATATAAAATTGAAGTAATTACAGATCAAACGTGCCACTGAGATGAATAATGAAAAACTAATAATTGTTTTCCTTCCCTTTAAAAGAAACACACCACACTCAGACGCCCATTTACAGATATTTTCAGTTAAAATGTCACATAATATTTGTTATATCAGCAGGAGAATGGAAATTGAGTTGGCAGTGAAGCATTGCAGTGACAACTGTTACCTTGGAAACTGTAGTAAGCAATCATAATTACAATTAGCAAGACCCACACAAAATGTACATAAATATTCACGTGCCAGAGATGAGTGTCACATACACCAGACAGCAGAGTAAACTGTGGGACCATTATTTCTTTCTCTTTGACATGTCCTTGTAGAAATTTAGGTTCTGTTAAGAGATATTACATCTTCTTTGAATTTAGGTGAATATATTTCCTTATGTGCTGGTTTGTGGACCTGTAACATAACGATATTTGATGTATAGCAGATTACAGGGAAGCTTCAACTGACTCTTAGTAGAAGTATGACCAGTCCTGAATGGACTTTTAAACAAAGGCTGATCTCAGAAGAAAATAAGGCAATTGTAAATAATAAATGACGCCATAGCAGATTTACAGGGTGCTCTGAAGAAAAGTGCTGCAACACAGAAGGAATGGTTAAAATGTGTGATTTAATCATTCACTGTGACCTGACTCTAAGTTTCTTCTTTATTGCCATGGAAGCATCCCCCTTTGGTTCAAGCTTTCCTGTCAAATCATGAAAGAAGTTGGAGGAAGAGTGAATGATAGAATTGTTTTCATGTGGACATACTAGGAGTATCCGTCCTCTGTGAATTCTTTCATGAGCAAGGGAGAAAAGGCAGTTAAGTCAGGAGTGTCTGTGTGTGTGTGTGTGTGTGTGTGTGTGTCTGTATTTCTGTACACTTATGGGAATAAACTTTGAAAGTAGCTATATCTTCATAGTAAAACCACTGTTATTTTCAGGGCCACAGGGCATGCCAAAAATTCCCTTCTCCTGTGCACAGTAGAGTTTTCTGTTCAGCTTGTCTGAGCATGTTGGCTGCCTGGGGCTTCCCGGATAAACATGTGTTGTGAGTGGTTGCCATGATGTGAGGGCCAACGAGGGAAAGAAATGTTGACATGCTTCCTTTGAGAGCAGAGGTCTGGACCTGAGCTTGAAAGAAGTCTGCTAAAATGAGTAGAATCAAATGACCTTGACATAAAAACTCAAATAATTGCAAGAACTCAAATTTTAGTCTGCGGTATCTGTATGGAGAGTAGTGGGGGCGGGGGGCGGGAGGGGGTTGGCGGCGCGGGGAGGGATGGTAGAAGTGAGGACAGTTGGATGCCTGGCAAACTGCCCTCACATCAAGTCCCACGTGTGTACTTCCCAGAGGAGCCTTGTGCTTTTAGCAATGAAGGTTTAGTCATATATCGTGCCCCTTCTGACCTGAGAGTTATGAACTCACTCATGCTAGCTGGATCATTCTGCTCTTTAGGAGGGGTGGGTGTCTGCTGACACAAAAGGCAGCCATGGTGCTGTGCCTCTTCTTCCTCGGGTCCCCCACCCTCATCATTCCAGGCTGCCTGTCTCAGAATAAAAGGTGACTAGCGTTGTGTGGGGTCCCAGCAGTCACAACCATGTTACAAACGGACAAAGTATGTTAGGCTTGCCATATCACAATTTGATGCAAGGTGGGGAAAGAAACCTTTCAGTTAAAATGAGAATTTTCTGGTGCAACTAGAGTCATAATTGCTTATTTAAAGCCCAACACTGTGCTAGGTTCTCTAGAAGAGACAAGAAAAGGAAGTCTGGGCTTCTTTCTTTAAAAAAACTTATGATCTAGATGGGGAAAAGGGGTTAAGACACTCAAACAATTAGCAGAGCAAATGATACCTACTGACTTTTGTCAAGTGTGAAAGTGTTGATCCCCATGAGGTTCAGCTAAGGGGAGATTGATCAGGGCTGAGATCATTGGGAAATATTTCAAAAAGGTGGCACTTGGGAAGGGCCTTGCACTTTGGTAGAACTGGTAGAGTCAATAGTGTTTGCCAGTGTGGAGGAAAAGGGCGGGCGGATGGGGCTGGAGAGTGCTAGGAGGAAGCCTGTTTGGGGAGAGAGCCAAGGGAACTAGAGCAGAGTTGGCGACTGCCATCACTTTAAGAATTTACTGATCTATGTGACTGAGGCCCCAAATAGTATTTCTGGGCTTTGACTGCTCTCTAACTATCCATGTCCTATAGGAAATCTCCATCCAGAGGGCTTACCAGTATTACTCTGAATCTGACTTTAGCAATTTGACCCTTCCAACAGCTATCTTGACTTCCTTTTTATTTCCTTTTCCCTCCCTCCTCTTTCTTTCCTACATTTTCTTTGTTAACATAAGACTATAATGATTAACTATAGAGTCTATGACTATAGTAGTGTATAACCATGATCAAGCCTTAAATAATGGCCACAAGGCGATATAAGATACTGAGTAATCTGGAAAATAATAGGAGACTGCCAAGAATTGCAGGTCTACTATGTCCCTAGTATTTAATCATTTTAAAACTTGTGTTTATTAAAGAAATACATGCATGTGGCAAAAAAAAAAAAATCACATAGAACTGAAAACTTTATGATGAAAAGCAACATCTTTCAACCATCTTTTCTCCATCCCAGTCCATTCTCCAGAAGCAACCTCTTATGTTCAGGCCTCTGAGTCCAAGTCCTCTAATGATTATCTCCCTACCTGTAAATAATGTACTTCCATTTCTTGATTTTTTTTAACTTTAGGTAATATAAGCTGACTCGGCCATGAAAGGCCAAGACTCAGCTCATTTGTATTATACCACTCATGTCCACCCCTGCAGTATCTGATCTTTATGTTGTTTACTTTTGAATTTATTAGATAATGTGATATTAGTACTATATTTATATCTCTATTTCCAATTTTATCCTTTTTATTAGCTATCTTTATTTTACTCCTCTCTTGCCAACTCCCACCTCACTTTAGCCATGTCTTCACTTTTACCTTGTCAGGATGGTTAACATTTACATCTGTCCTAAAACCATAATTAACTGTTATAAATTTTTGCTATAGATTGAAAACCAAAAAAGAAAAAACATTGACATTATTATAAATGTGTGAATATTGCTCACTGCAAAGCCAAGATGTATGACTGTTTCCTTCTTTATAAACCCAATGTAATATCCTCTGGGACACTTAAGAAACAACGCTTGTAGCTTCAAAGTCAAAAGATCTCTCTTCCCTTATATTGCAGCAATTGCTTAAAGTCATAGAATACTTCATAATTGAACCATGAATTTCTCAAACATCTTTTGATTGTTGTTTATGCTGCCTTTTCCCTCTGGAGTGTTTAATGGACTAATATTGCCCATTCATATTTAAAAGGAAAGGACTAAGTAGCTAATATGAATTTCCTCTGCCCTATAGACCCCATGTACAGGTTGGGGGTACATCACAGGCAAACTTAGCTCTGGAGTAAGGAGGCCAAGAGCCCCTCCTCAAGTCAGAATGAAAAGGACATCTCTCTGGACAAAAATATCCAACACAGAACCTTAGCTTCTTCCAATCAATGTTTATTCAGTTGCCTTAAAGTGGAGGCAGAATTTTTGTGAGGGATAAATGCTGAGCTGCCTGTCGCAAGCAGGGAGAAGTGAGGGAAGATGGTACTCCCTAATACAACTATTTAGTTTATGGACATTTAAAGAAACATCTTGTTAGCTCAACATTTCACTATTCCCCTCTGTCTTAAATGCCAGCTCTAAGCTTGGAGCTTGCAGGGACTACTCTGGGAAGATCAGTTTCCACCTTTTCTGAAGCCTCCTAAATCAGGTGTTTTGGGCTATGGTTCCATTCATGTCCCTGTTTCATCTATCAGCATGCTTCCATTCACTGTTTATCTTCCAGAAATTTGTTGAAATGTCTTATCCATCAATTGCCTACCCACTTTCCCATTGTTTTGGGGGGTTCAGAAAATGAATGGGTATAAAACTCACCTTCTTGAACAGGAAATGTCGTACTTCTGTTTATGATACCACTTTTGTTCCTTTACCACCAAAACATTTAAGGCTTCATATTAGTTTTCTATTTTTGCTGTAACAAATTACCCAAACGTAGTGGCTTAAAACAATACGGATTTATTCTCTGATAGTTCTGGGGGCCAAAAGTCTGAAATGAGTCTTACAAGGCTAAAATCAAGGTGTAAAATCAAGGGCTGTTTTTTTCTAGAGGCTCTTGGACAGAACCTGTTCCTTGCCTCTTCCAGTTTCTGGTGGCTGCCAACAGTTCTTGGCTCATGGCTGTGTTATTCTAACTTCTTGTTTCCATTGTCACATCTCCTTCTTCCTCTTCTGTGATCATATCTCCCTTCACCTTCCTTTTATGACACTTGTGATTACATCTGGGGACTGACTAGATAATCAAGGATAATCTTCCTGTCTCAAGATCCTCAGTTTAATCACATCTGCAAAGTCCCTTTTACCATATAATTTTTCAGGGACAAGGATCCAGATATCTTTTGGGACCATTTTTCTGCCGACCATAGTCTTCCTGGATTTCTCCCTTTCTGTTACCACATACGTCCCGTCAGTAAACAAGTCCCATGGATTGATTTGTCTATTGGCTCTAAACTCTGAATGTACATTAGAATTACCTGGAGAGTTTTAACAAATACCATGGTAATGCCTTGATTTTGAAGCTAAGAGAATTATGAGCTCTCAGTAGTTAGAACTGGATATTTTTTTTTTAAACTTTTTATTTTGGTAAAATAGCTCACATATACCCTCGATTTACCAATTGTTTGCATTTTGCACCATTTTCTTTATCATTCTCTATTTTTTTCCTGAATTTTCTGAGAGTAAACACTTCACCCCTAAAAGTCCTTCAATATATACTTCCTTAGAATAAGAATATTCTCTTTTACAACAACTGTGCCATTACCAAAATCAGGAATTTCACATAAATACAATACAGTTTGCTTTCCCATTAGGAATATACATGATATTAGAATTGCTTTTTTATTGTTTCTATTACCTGGAATATCTTTGCTCATTCTTTTATTTATAGCCTTTCTGAATTACTTTATATTATATAGTATGTTTCTTGAATAGAGCATATAGTTGGGTCTGGCATTGCGAGTCAGATTGAGAATCTGTTAGCAACTAAGTTAAGCCTTATACATATTTATTGATAGAATTGATGTGTTTGGTTTCAGCTCTGCCATATTATTTTATGTTATTATTACTATGTTTATGTTACATTTGATATATTTCTCTACATAATTTGTTTTCTTTCCTTTTAAAATTATTTTAATATCTAAGATGATATATATTTTTGTTTTAGAGATTATCTTTGTACTTTTGCCTTTAAAAAATGCCTTTAGTCACACCCATTAGGGTGGCTACTATCAAAAACAAATAAACAAATAAACAAACAGAAAATAAATGTTGGTGGGGATATGGAGAAGTTGTAACTTTTGTACACTGTTGGTAAAATTATAAAATGTTGCAACTGCTGTGGAAAACAGTATGGTGGTTCCTCAGAAAATTAAAAGTTGAACTATCATATGATCCAGCAATGCCACTTTTGGGTATATATCCAAAAGAATTGAAAGCAGGGTCTTGAAGAGATATTTGCATATCCATGTTCATGGTAGCACTATTCACAATAACCAAGAGGTGGAGGCAACCCAAATGTTTGACAGATGAATGGATAAACAAAATGTGAGATTATATATATATATATATATATATATATAATCTCACATTTTGTTTATATATATATATATATTCTCACATACAATGGAATACTATGCAGCCTTGAAAATGAGTAAAATTCTGTCACATGCTACAACATGGATTAAACTTGAAGACATTATACTAAGTGAAACAAGCCACTCACAAAAGGACAAATAGTATATGATTGCACTTATACGAGGTGCCCGAAGTAGTCAAGTTCATAGATGTAGAAAGTAGAATGATGATTACCAGGGGCTGGGGGCAAAGGGGAGTTGTTGTTCAATGGGTATAGAATTTCATTTCTATAAGATAAAAAGGTTATAGAGATCTATTTCGTAGCAATGTAAATATACTTAACACTGTTGAACTGTATACTTAAAATGATTAAGATGGTAAATTTTATGATGCCTTTAGCTCCTTGTTTTAAATTTAATTTCTTCTATTTGGTTACTTTTTAGTATAAGCTTTAAACGGTATCCTTTGATTCCCACCTATTGTGTATACAATACACAATGAGTTTATGCATTAGTAATTTAAAAAATGTCTCCACGCGATTTTATTATGCAGCTAGAGCTGAGAATCACTGGGTAGCTCTCCCATCCATCCTTCCCTCCCAGTGTTACATTACCAATTTATTCCAGCTTCATCGCTCTTCATTTATTGCTAACGTCCCTATCTGGCTTTTCTCAGACTGTCTATTCAAACCTCTCTAAATTCTATATCCAGAGTAATCTTGCAAAAGTTACTTTGTGTCATGTTCTCTAAAAAGTCATCAGAGATTCTTTCCCATTGCTTCAGACTTGAATAGGTGAACTGATTTGAATTCTAGTCGGGTCACTTAACAGTTATGTGACCTTTGTTAAGTAATTAAAGGAGCTAACACAGTTGCTGGATCATAACAAATGTTCAATAAGCATCCTTCTGTTCTTCCTTTGTGAAACACCTGTATCCCATTGTTCCTGTCTGTCCACCTACTCCCTCTACCCACCCACCCAACTTCCCCACCAACTCTCACAGTCATCTTGGGGTTTTAAAACCAGAATTGTCTTTTAAGATCAAATTCAGGTACAACCTCTTGCCTAAACACTTCAGCCAGAAATGATCCTGCTTTCCTCTGAACACCCAGGGCACTTTCTCTAACACAGGGAATCTTTTAGTGATTGTTTAGTTGTGTTCTGCCATTTTACAAAAGTATAAAGTTAATTAAATGGAAACAGAAACCAAAGACTGGTAAAGGAAAGAGACGATTGAACACTCCCTGTCAGAGAATTGAGGAATTACATCATTTGCTTTGAAGACATGTAGCTTTGCTTGATCACTTACAGTCCCATATATTGTTTGGCAAGTTATACATTGTGCAAACCTATTGCACTGAATGCTCATTGAGGGCAGGATCTGGGTCTTAAGCGTCTCTACTTGATACGATAACACAACATTGTTGGAAAGCAATAAATATTTCTTGTGTAATAGGTCTAATAGTTAACTTACTAAACACATGTTATCTACTTAGCCCTATTTTAAGTGCTTTACATTAAGTCCTCACAGTAACCATATGAGGTAGATCTGATTATTAGATTCATTTTACTACTATTAAGCTCTGAACCTGAGATTTAGAAAAGTGAAGTAGCTTGTCCAAGTTTGTGCAGCAAGTCTGTGGCAGAGCCTGAGCTGGGGTAAAAATCCAGTCTGTCTTCAGAATTTATGCTACCCTGCCTGCTACTGCCTGTTATTGATGGACTAACACAATATGGTCATTTAATTATATGCCTGCAAAGTATAATTTTTCATATTTTGTTTCCAGATGTAGACCATATCGATATTTTCTGTTTCACTGAATTTCTAAGCAAATGAATGTCAATGATCCCCTCGGTGTTGACCAGGTGGACTGGAGTGCCCTTTGGGGTCAGCACCTCTGCGTTTTAAAGCTGATCCTGCCACCTACTTGATGTGTGGCCTTGAACAAGTCACTTAACCTTTCTTGTTTCTCATTTCCAACTTCTATTATTAGGCATTTACATGGGATTTGTTGCCATAGTAATAGGAAATAATACTGACCTATCTTTCAGGAGTGAGTGTCATGGGGATTAACTAATTTACAGCTGTGAAGAGCTTTCAACATATGAACTGCTAAACAACAGTGAGATTGTAAAGAGAATTTAAAACACCATCAGCTTGTGGAGTGTGCCTATTTGATGCTCATCATTATATGTTTAACTATTAGCATTACTACTCATAATAAACTTTTATGAGGTACTTTAGGTGGTCGAAGTGTTTTTATGAGAGCTAATTAGTTGTTCCAACCAGCTCTATGAGGTAGGTCAGTATTTTTATCATCCCTCTTTTGGAAATTACATTAAATTGGTGCATGCGTCATTAAAAAAATCTCAAACGTTTAGATATTTGAAAACACTCTGTAATTGAAGACAATGCTCATGCAGCTATCACACCTAACACAAAGCTCCAGTGGTAGGGCAATAGGAAAGTGGCTTCCGCTTGTGGTTCTCAACGTTGTAACACTGGCAAATCTTTTTATTTTTAATTGTTTTGATTTTTGCATATTAATATGTGGCCGTTCTTGGGCTAGGTTCTTTTATGTATCAGTCAGGGTTGATTTAAGAAAATTGAGCCCATTCCGGATGTTTCAAACAAGTTTAATACAAGAAATTGTTTATGCATGATTTGGATGGGCTATGAGAGCAAATAGGAGGAGTAGGTGCTGAGCGAACAATTAAAAAGAGGAGGTCATATCCAGAATCCAATAACTTCAGGAATTAGTCTCATTTCTAGGACTGGGGCAGCAAAAGGGAAGAGATCAAGTTAGCCAAGTCCTGGGCACCACTTGCTGCTAGACTGGAACTGCAGTGCAAGAGCTAGAATCACAAAGGCAGGAGGCCACCTCCAGAGATTTTGCCAAAGCAAAAAAGGAAAACAGCCTTCCCTCTGATCCCAGCCTCAGAGCTTGCACCAGGGCTACTTATTGTTAGAGGCTAATAGGAAGTCATAGGTGAGAAAGCCTGGAAAGTGTGGGTTGTAGGTTTCTAGCTCTAGCTTCAGTCAGCTAAATGGAGAAGGGTAGATGCAGGCCTGAGAGGTACCTGGCCTGTCTTGTAAGTTCACTAAATTTGTCCTGGAGCTCAGGGAGATTCAGAAGCTTGCTCCAAAGCCTTTATACCAGCAAGTGGTGGACCTGCTGTTCAAGCTCAGGTTTGCCAGGTCCAAGTGTAACGTGTGTTCCCAGTGCCAACTTGATCTCTCTCAGTCTTAGCAGGCTCACCTTCTCAGTGGGGTTCCAGTGGCAGATGGTAAGAATGTTCATCTCTACTTATTTTCAAGGGTAGAATGAGGATTAAATTAAATAATGTACCTAAAAGCACTTGGTTATCACTCATGCAAATCAGAAATGCAAGCTAGTATTGTCATTTGTAAATAATTTTTTCAAAAATGTTTGTAAACAGAAATCCAATATTAAGTCTTTCCTTAGACTGTCACTGGAGCGTCTTATGTTTAGACTGTGGCTGAAAATTGAGTGTGTCAGAAGGAACATTCTTGACAGGGTAAACTGAGGCCAGTATTTACCTCTTTGAACCTGAGTCTCTTAGTAAAATAGGAATGCTTGTCCCACCTATCTATCATGTGAGTTTGAGGATCCATCGCGATAATGTATGTTAAAATGTTTGGTAAAATTTAAAGTGATGAACCAATCTCAAGGACTACCACCAAGTTGTCTTTTTGCCTCTTGGACTATATAAAACTATGGCTTTTGCGAACATTGAGAAATCTTTATGAGGATGTAAGACTCTGTAGCACCCTATCATCTATCATTTCCCAATGTCTTGAACTGTACTTAACGTTTATACCCACTCTTCCCCATCAGAAACAATGAAATCACTTATGGCTGGTTGTTTTCTTCCCAAGTAACAGCCTTATCATTTGTATTGCTCTGAGGAAGCGTATGCTAGAATCACTCACCCTGAACCTTTGCTTTTCATCAATCTCTTTTTGGTTACGGACCCATGGAGGGAGATAATATCCAAATTGTTTTCAATCCAATAATGTACCCCAGACATGAAAACAATGACAGCAAATCTAAACCCAAAACACTGGATGTTAAGTGACGCGTGCATTGGAAGGTAAGCAACCATTTATGGGGATCCTTGTTCCACCTCTGATCTGTTTGTTTAAGATGCCAGGTTATGGTTGTCATCTCTGGGAGCTTTTTTTTCCTTGAAAGTGATCCAACTATTTTCCCCGTTGTGGGCATGAAACAGTGATCTTGCCTTTGATTGAGCTGGGTTGGCAGGGACTCAAGCTCTGCTACCTCTCCCCTCCTACATGGCCCCAGTGCCTGAGGCTACTCAGGCCAGAGACACATTTTCAAATGAGGTCTAGGTTAGAGTCTCCTTCTTTTTGGACAAAGTCCAGAATCCATTCTCCTACCCAAACTGATATCCTGTCTAGCAGCTAATCTTGATACATTTCCTTCTGTCCAGTGGTTCTAATGTAATCAGAAGAGGGTCCCATAGAACCTTGTGATTCATAAATTCCTGGGCCTCCCCTTTTCTGTCAATGAAAGTTACATGAGAATGCTCTATTCTGCCACATGTCGAGTATGCATTTGATCAACTAGAGCAGGGTAACCAATAATAATAATGGCCTCATTAAATTCCACCCTCAACAATTCATGGATTAGGCAGGAGCTACTGGAAAGACCAGTTTGACTACAACTTCTCAATGCAACAGATACATCAAAAACAGTTTGTGGATAAATAATACAAGTCTCCAAAATTAATGTGCTTACTAAAAGGCAACTATACCCAAAGGAAGCATTTCTGTTTGAATTTAATTGATTTAAAATTAGCGTTCCCTTTCTTTTGATGGCTCCATTCTTGTTTACTGGGAAAACATTTATAGAAAAACACATACTGTATGTGTACCTGGGCATTGATATTCTCACTGGCAAATACTCTCCACCACAGCGCCTAGATACATATTTGCCTTAGAGATCTGAACTACTCTAAAGGAACTGTTCAAGTCTCCCAAGGAAATGCTATCTTTACTTGACAAGAACGATGCTGATGTTATAAATCACCTTTCAAAACAGTCCTAAGGATATTCCTTGGCCTGCCAAGCTACTGAACTTGTGGAAAACAGCAGAAAATGTTCTGTTAAAGTGTTACTGTAAAGCTATATTGTTTGTTCTCCTTTTCTTTTCTTAATTTTTGGAGGGATGGAGAGTAAGGGAGGACACATGATTGGTTGTCTAATAAGAACTATTTGTCTAGAAGCAGGTTTTTATTGTTGTTCTTATATCTTTGTTGCTTCTTCATTTGAAAAAAGAAGTTTCTTCAGGAAATTGGTAGCATACAGAGGATTCTAAGAAATGGGTGATGGATGTACATGATCATTTTAGATAAAGGTTCTAATTTACCTTATGGTTTTTATTTTTCTAACAGTTTAAATGTTTTTCTAACAGTTTAAATGTGTGTGTATGTGTGTGTGTATACACACACATATATCTATACATTAATGAATATATATAACTTTTTTCCAAAAGTGAGGCTTCATTGTGGAAATAAAGTAAACAGAAAGAAGAAAATAATATCAGCGTTGGTTTGACCACCCAGATGTAATTTTCAAATGTGTCTTCTAAGTATGTATATAAACTTCAGTGTAATTTTTAGTAAAAAGGGGACCATATGGACTATCTTTTACATAATTTTAATTTACTTTTATTCACTTATTGTATTAAATGTATATTTTCATGTTCCATGCTCTACATTATTATATTAATAGCTTTATAGAATTCCATCAAATGATATACCGGTCTCCTATTTTTAAACATTTAGAGTAGTTCCAAATTCTAATCTTATGGTAAATATCCTTGAAGCTACAGTTTGCTGTTTCTTTAGGGTAAATGACTAGAAATGGGATGTCTAAGTCAAGGATATGCAGAAACTTTAAGGTTTTGATATGGATTGTTAAATTTCCATCTATAACGTTGTGTCAATTTTATTTTATCACCAGTAGTGTAAGTGAGTGGCCATTTCCCCATATCTTTACCAATATCAGGCATTTAAAAAAGATCTTTTCAACTCAATGGGCAACAGAAGGTGAGGGAGAGATTACTCAAAACTGATGCAACACTAATAAGAGCACTAACAAAAACATAATTTGTACCTCTTATAAACTGAATTGTGTCCACTACTTCCCCCAAATCAATATGTTGAAGACTTAATCCCCCAATGTGACTCTGGAGATAAGTCTGTTCAGAAGGTAATTAAGGTTAAATGAGGTTATAAGAGTAGGGCCCTAATCCATAGGGTTGGTGTCCTTAAAAAGAGAGGACGAAACACCAGAAACACCAGAGAGCATGTGCTCTTTCTCTCCATGAGCACATAGTGAGAAGGCTGCCATCTCCAAGCTGGGAAGAGGTCTCACCAGACACCACTTCTGCTGGCACCTTGATCTTGAACTGCCAGCCTTCAGAACTGTGAAAAAATAAATTTCTATTGTTTAAGCCTCACAGTCTGAGGTATTTTGTTATGGCAGCTGACTAATACAGTGCCTTTGTAGATTCTTAGCAAAGCCTAGGTGTTCAGCATGGCCAAAGTCTATACAAGGAGCTATTTAAAAAGCACCCGTGTGTGTGCGTGCACGCACGCACACGCACACACACACATGATAGGGTAGAAATGCTGACTTGGGGCACTCAGATAATGTAGATGAAATGGAGCTTTGAGATAGTGGGGCTGCTGTTATGATGGGAACAAAGGGAAGTGCAGCTTTCCATAAGCTGAGAGCCACACAGGTACTTCTTTCTATCTATCTATCTATCTATCTATCTATCTATCTATCTATCTATCTAATCTATTTTAATAGAGTTAAAAGGGTTCTAGCCTATACAGCAGCCAAATTGAGGGCTTTTCTTTTTATTTCCTCCTGATATTCTGGCCCCCCTTGCCTAAGAAAAAACATATATAAACTAATGTCCATATTTTACTGATGTAGTTACCCTACATACCAATCATATATGAGCTAATCGATGTTCTAGAAACATTTCAAAAGCAGAATTGCTTGTCGCCCACTCTGCAACCTCAGTTTCCTCAACTGTCATTTAAGGAGGTTGGAATAAAGTGAGTTTTTAACTTTGTTTATTGAGTAATACCTAAGATTACATCCTCCCCTGTCCCAGTGGTAGAGATGGGGCTATGGGGCCAGGATCTGGTACCTCACCCTTCCTTACTTTTTTAGAACAGTTCTTGTTTTTATTTGCTGCGTCTGATTTTATTTGGAGAACAGGTCTGTTACAGACTGAGCAGTTGTGTTTCCCCCAAATTCATATGTTGAAATCCTTACTCCCAATGTGATAGTTTTAGGAGGTGGGGCCTTTGGGAGTTGATTAGGTCATCAGAGTGGGGTCTTTATGGATGAGAACAGTGCCCTTATAAAAGGAACCCCAGAGCCCTCTTTTGTTCTCTTTCCACTGTGTGAGAATACAATGAGAAGATGGCAGTCTGCAACGCAGAAGGCGACCATCGCCAGAACTTGACCATTCTGGTACCCTGATCTGTGAGAAATAAATGTCTGTTGTTTATAAGCCACTCATTCTGAGGTCCTTTGTTATAGCAGCCCAAAATGACTAAGACGAGATCCTTTATCTTAAAAGATTTGAAAGTCTTAGGACCGGATGGTATTAACTCCCTTCTAATTATAATTCTGTGATCTCTGAAATTGGTTTATTACCTGTGTGGGAATTTGCATATTTTATAACGTTCTTTAGCATATATATTCTCATCTATTCATACATTCACTTCTTCATGTATTAGAACGTGTATCATTACTCTCATTTCATTTACTTAGAAACATTAACTGACTTCCTCAGGTCATACAACCAGATAGAACTAAAGTTTAAACTCGGGTCTTCTACCTCCAAGCTTCATCATTTTCCCACCACTCCTGTGAGAAACAGCTAAGAGTTTCATTCTTAGAAGCCATAAGGAAAATAATGAAAAGAATAATAATCCTAGCAGTTAAAAAGTATAGTAAGTTACATGATTTTTTATTTTCCAAAAAATAATTCTGAGATTGTTTTTCTATTTATTTGTCATTCCTGTTTATCTTAATAAGAGTTATGTATTTTTGGACATAAGGTCAAGAATGGCCATTACTATGAATCTAGTCAGTTTGACTAGAAAGCCATCATTATAAGAACTGCAGATCAACACAGAACTTTATCATTCAGCATACCCTAATTACAAACACGAAACCTAAGGGGAATGATTTCCTGAGATTTGAATGTACAAACTTACACTTAGGAACTGGCAAACATCTCTTCCTCAAATGCACATCACCTCCCTTTTTCCAGTTTTTATATTCTCTTCATATCCAGTAACAAATTATGCTTTCTTCATTTCGATTCTGTCATCATTTTTTTTCTTCTGTCCTATAGTATTGTTTATGGGCCCTGATCCTTTAAATTTCTATAGTTAAACATAGCCATGCTCAGTGGCCTGTAAAGGTAAACTGCGTCTATTCCAGCACCATTCTGGACAACCTCCCAGGATTCTCCTTGATTTGTTCCAAACTGGCTTCTTTTCTATTCTGGGCTCTACCTGGCTCCTGTCCCATTCACCAGCAGCATTTGGATTTGGCTTTCAGCCCTGCCTCCCTGAGCTCTGACTCTTGGCACTTCTTCAAGTCTTGGCTCAGTCTCCCTTCTCTGATTCTTTATATTCCAAACAGCTCAGATAGGTATATTCCAGATACCTATCCCAGCTTCTGCCCCTGGTGACCACTCTTAAGCACTGGCTCATTGTCAAGCTTCATGGCCCCCTACAAGGGCCAGGGGGAAGATGGATGGTGACAACGTACGAGTACGGATATGGGTTTCTCAACATAATTTTCATGCTTCTAACAATAACCTTATATTAACAATAACAAGCAAAATAATACTAATAGCTGATGCTCTTTGAATCTACATGAGCCTATGTACCAGGCATATGGTATGATAAATACTTATATGGATAATCTCCTATTGTGTTTTTCTTGTTTTCCAATTCTACTGTATGTTGCCTAGGGCCAGGGGTCATATCTTACACAGGTCGCAGTTGTAATCTAATAGAGCTAATGGTCTTGTGTGGCTTTAGTTAGCCTTATCACATTATAATATGTAGTACTCCTCTGATTTAAGAAGTTAAAAGAGAGAGGAAAAATATTGAGCATAAGTGGTAGCTCCTTGATGTAGGTCTTGGTGGTTCTCCACTATTGTCCTCCTATTTGGATTCCGGTCTGCTTACTGCTCAAAAATGGCTGTCTTTGACCCAAAACCTCAGGTTGTATTGGTTGCTACCTAAAAGTGACTCCAATATGCTGCTTACCAATTTTTGGATATAAGATACTTGTCCTTCAGGACCCTTACATTACTTAATTGCATGAATGACTGCTGTTCTTTTATTTAATCTCTGTTGGGCCACAAGACAGCCCATTGAAAACAGAGTAGTCCCAGTCTCTGAATGTGTCCCTCTCTACCCTTATCTCTGTCTTTATGTCTCTCTTCCTCTTTCTTTCACTTCTTCAAACCTCTGCATTCCCCTCCTTGCTATAAGGAACTCGAAGAAGAAACCAGAGTCCAGCTTTGATTTCACATTTCTCTGGAATGCTTGGAGGGAGCATGGTGTATGTCCCAGAGATGAACATAAATTTTGCCTTTCATGGATTTGGAATAAGGAATAATCAAAGAAGGCATACCTCCATTCAGCTGAGGAAATGATAGCCTGGAGCAAAATATTTTTCTGATTTTTTTTATGCACACAAACTCACAAAAGCTGAATGAAAACGGACTTGGAAGGAGAAGATGATCAAATTGCTTTAGGCTACCTGCTTGATTACTTTTAGGTACTAAGTACATGTGCCATTTGTGTGACTGATTTAATGGTTTCTCTTTATGACATTGTTAATCATCATGATTATAATAACTTATATTGGTATAATGCTTTATAGTTTTTAAAGCATTTTTATATCCATTATCTTATCAGATATCCACAATAAACTTGGGAAGATATGCTTGCCATAAGATGGTATTTGTGCTGGAAAAGTCATCTTCTTTGAGCAGGCATCTTCAAGAAGGATTATATGAAGACTATTGGGGGAGGAAGGGGATACTGAGTCAACAAAGTCAGCTAAATCCACAGGGCCGGGCAGATGTCACCCTGCCCCTGCCCCTCCACACCCTCAGTGCGAGTAACCAGCCTTGACTCAATTTGGTAAAGCATCACTTTAGTCCCATTGAATCATTTTTGCTGAACAAAAGATTACATCCAACAAACCAGTTCTGGATTTTCCACATTTCTGATCCAGTGGTTATCAGTGGGAGCTCCCCTATCTCACCAGGAACATCATTCTCCATTTAGTTTTTATTATTAATTATAAGTATTTCCTTGGTAACTTCTCTAGTCCTGGAAACCGTTTTTTCCCCAAAACTTTTGTTTCCAAAAGTTGCTCATTATTTTGCCATTTCATGCACTTTATGGTCCTTAAGAGTCAATATGAAATTGTGTTTATTATTAGATCTTCTTCCCAGTCCATAACGCTCTTTTATAAGAGCTGTCCTCCCACGCACAGGAGTGAATCTGATAGTCATGTTTATAGTGCATACCTTTCCTTCTTTTTGTGACTGCTTAGGTGAACCTAAGCAGGATGGAGCAAATGGTCTCTCCTGAAAATTTGGAATTGGAATGAATGGATACTAGATATTCAGTTTTATGGATCATTCGAACCAAGGACAATTAAACTCTGGGGGTATGGCCCTCAGGTTTGGACATGTAAACATGAAGCAGAGATTAAAGAGAGAACAGAAAAGCTGGGACAAGGCAAGCGGAGATGACAAACCGTGCAGTGCTGGAGGAATAGATTTAGGCAGGCAATAAGAGCAGCTGCTTGGTTTCTTAAGAGCTTTTTAGTTCCCAACTTCACATATACAAGCAGCCCAGCCCCCGTTGTAATTCCTGCCCTTGGATCCTATGAGACACTCCAGAATTCTTCCCGATGAATTCCTTTTTTTGGGTCAGGTTAAAGAGAGTTTCTAATACTTGCCATACAAACAGCTTTAACTTGCATGTTCTGAAAAACTATTTTCTGGAGTTATTTTCTTCAAGCATTTTCGTCATTGGCTAGGTATAGAAAATATTCTACTCTAGCCATTGCCATGTCTGTGTACACACTCAGCTTGCACACATGCCCAGGTGCCCACATCCCCAGAGGTACACACGTCCTCAGGTATGCATCCTGTGACCCTTGCCCAACTGTGTGGACAGGAGATAGCTTTCCTCAGTTTGCCGACCTCACCTTTTTCTTCATCCTGAAGCTTTCAGGGAAGAAGGAAGCTTCCAGCCTGATCCTTGCATAACTTCCCCTCATTGCCACCCTTCTCACACTTCCCTTGTGCTGCTGCATGACCATTTCCTTTTTCTTTTGCAGTCGCCCTGTCACTCATTGTTTGCTAATGACTAGTTGGCAGGCACAGAGAAGAGAAGTGCCAGCCAGCTTGGCCTTCACGCTAGAAAGAAGCATGTTTTCTAGAGAATGAAAACATTATTTGGTAAGAAGCACGTTCCAGCACTGAATATTTCTCTTTCACAGTCCTGCTGGGCTCCTTCTGTCTCTGAGTGTCTGCTTTCCTTTGTCACTTCCTCTCATCTCCTTCCCAGATGGAGACTGGCGGGGCCACCTAATTTGAGGACGAAGCTCCTTAAAGGCTGGTGTGAGCTCTAGAGGACACTCTAATTTGATCTTGGGGAAGAAAAATATTGAGTAGTTATAATCATAAGAAAATAATAGGCTGCTATTTGGAAACCTTTCCTGCCCTCTCAGATTTTCCTAGAGAAAGCCACTAATGTGTAAGAAATACTGGGTTCTCTCTGCTATCTACTCAAAAATAAGTCTTCTGAACCTGTAGAATGAAATTACCCTTGCCTTGGATTTAATATTTGTTCCAGAGAAGGACGGTACTCTTGACAACATCTTTCTCCTTACCATTCTGCTCACCTGGGGAATGATCCACCCACCTACCACTCACCCTGGAGCTACTAAAAGCCAGGCAGCCAGGACCAGCCCTCGGAGGCCAGACCTTACTCTGTCCCGAGGTGTGAATAATGTTGTGAACTTCGACAATAGTGCTGGTTATTCATTTATTATTCCCTGTATACCAAGCAGTCGTCAAAGACCTGGTCGAAACGGCACTCAGGTTTGCACAGTTTTCTATGTGCTCCTCAGCCAGAAGAGGGCGTCGCGTTCCTGATTTTATTTTTTTCCTATTAAACTAAGCAAAAGCCCTAGGAGAGCAAATGACTTTTAGATCCACGGTTCTCTCTACATAAATAACAACACAACAACAAAAAGTTCATCTGTTGAAAACAAATAGTCAAAAGAAATATTAGTAAATGCAAACCAGGAAGCTAGTATAGAACACTGCTCTGGGTACTAGGTCACAGTGGCTTTCGGTGACCATATTTATTATGCTGCTTGCTCAGGTTAGAAATGAAGTGACAAAAAATGCAGCAAGGGCCTCTTGCTAGTGAGGAGCCGTGGGTAATATATTTGTTTGTATTATGGGATTGCAGTTCTACTAGAAGGAACACTTGACATTTTGATGAGTGCCTCCAGGGAGAAAAGGTACTAACTTCAGAACTTAGTTTTAATTATACTAAGGAGATTACATTATTCAAAAGCATCCCACTGGTAAGGTGCAACATTTCCTGAAACAGTTTAGTGGAAAATGCCACATTAATCAGTTCAATATTTCACTCAGAAGGCTTAATGATGGGAGAAGTTTAAAGTACCGTAGCACGATAAAGCAGAAGGAAAGGGAAAAAAAAGAAGGTTCACTTGGAGGAAAAGGCTGAAATAGTTGTTAGTCCCTCTTGTGCCTTTCCCCATTAAAAGTTGGCTGGCTGTGCTAGAAACCCAGGAGGGATCGACATGTGGGACCCCACCATTCCTGAAATAAAAGGATCTGGAAAAGGCAACAAACACAATGTAAGAAAGAAAGTATGTTATGTTCAAGCATGTTGTCTGCTCGGGCTGTTTACTTCTGCTCCTTCGTTAATTTGTCGGGTTAGTGATGAGTAGTTGAGGCTCTCTTCCTCCCCACCCAGATGAACGAAAGATATCAGAAAGGTTTATACTTCATTTGGGATGGGTTCTTACCTGAAAGGTGAGAATACACATTCACACCACGCACACGCACACACCTGTTGAGATGCTGAAAACCGAATGATGGTGAGGACTGGAAATTCAATCCAGATCTTAATGTTTGTAAACATACAAACCAGCCCATATGTAGTCAAAATATAGGAACAATTTTTAAAAAATCAAGATCCATTGTTTTCATGAGGCAGAACTCCCGCAAACAAGTATGGGAGCCTTAGTGGCCTCTTGGCTGAACCGGTGAGGGGTACTTGTTAAGGGGTAGAAACAGTCACTGTTTGGGGGCATTTCTTAACATTTTTGGGTCCAATTGTTAGTATGGCATAAAAAATAAAATCAATACTGAAATAGCAGAGCTAACTTACCTAGAATAGCCACCGTGTGACATTTCCCAACCCTGCTTCCTTTTCTCTGTTTCTTAGTAAATGCTATTACAGATTTTTACTACATTTGCACTGTAGACTCCCCTCGGTGTATCAGAGTCACCTCTGTCTTTACCTTCAACAGTCTTTGCTTCTGCATGACACTTTTCTTGCTATTGATGCCATGATACCAAGGTCGATACACAACTTACATGCTTGAAGGAGATATAAGTAGTGTTCTGTCTCCCATTGTTTCTATGGTGTTGAAAAGTCATCGTTGTGTTTTTCTATTTTTGTGTTGCTTTGTTTACTATTACACAAAGTCCTTTGTCTGGTTTTGGACCAATTCTTCAAATTAGATTGAATGTAGTCTTCGATTAGCTTGTTTTGGGCTCCCCATTTGTTTCTTCTTGGAAGCCCTGTGGGGAGCAGGGATGCTGACATCCATTGGGCTATCATCTGTTTCCTTGTCCTGATCACTGTTTTCCAGGTGCTGGTCCACTCTTCAAAATGTGGTTGACTCCATCTGTAGATCTTTACCAAATGAATTGTCTACGCCTCATAATCATACCATCTTCTTAACAAGGTTGAAAAAAGTATATAGCACTGTTTTTATAACAAAATTAGAAAACAGAATTCTAAACGATAAGTCACCTGAAAAATCACTGGATATGACATACCAGGCTGTAGTCCAACCGACTTGAAATATGGAGTGTTCATTAACTATTAGGAAAAGACACAATTACATTGCACACATTGGCATAAAATCCCCCTTGTTTGTTTAAAAGAGCTGATTTTTCATTTGATGCAAAGATTCTAGTGGGAGAAAAGGATAAAGGACACTTCATTCATACTCTATGTAAAAGAGGCCGCGGGTTTTAATTTTGTAACTGTCCCTCCCCAAGTCCCTGTTTCACAATCACCTTTTATGACTTTATGAATTGTTGCTGGCTCTTGACAAGAACTGGAGCTGGCTGCTGGCCTGACCTCCTCCTGTGCTGATAATCTCTTCTCTTATTATTTTTTCATCTCTTATGATGTGATTTCACTACTACCATGATAACAATCATTTACCAAGGCTTGTTATCTGCCTCTTATTGGACAATGCCCATCTATTCTTAAAAATCAAAGCTCAGAGAACATGGCCTTTCAAAGAATTTGTTCATAGCTTTGGGCTTCAAAAACTTCTATTTGATTCTCACTATATGCATTAACCCTTTCTGGCTTCATCTGTTGTTCTTCTTTCTTTTCTTCAACATTTCAACTTATTCTGTTGTTCAGTTTCTCTAGAATCATACAATAGCCTATCACAATTACTCTTATCCTTGCCACGAACAACTATGTATTGCATGATGAATAAATCAAGAAAATGAAAACTATTTGAAGTTGCATTTCTTTTTATAAATTCTATCCATTTAAAATTTAGAAAACTTAATGTTCTTTTGTTATTTAATGTTCTTTTATTATTGCAGTGTTACTGAATGATTGCATTACCTTTTTGCTAAAATTTCAGAAATTACAAAATTAGTAGGACTGTAGTTGTGGTTCTCAATCTCACCACATTTCAGAACCACCTAGAAACATTTTAAAACTCAGTTGCACAAGACATACCTCCAGTGATTCTGATTCAAATTGGTCTGGGGCTTAAACAATCTTTTAGAATAACTGTGAGAACCACTGCAGAGAAATACCAGGCAATAGTGAGATTCCAAAGTATATCATTATTGAGCAGAATACTTTAGAACTGGTTCATTTTGTCTTTCTTTTATTTATCTTTTAAGATTTAATTACAAAATGTGGTTTGCTTCATGACATATTTTAAAATTCTATTCTCCAAAGCAGAATTAAAAATAATTATTTAAAATAAGAAAAACATTATTTTAAAACAAAGTATTCATCAATGCCTTTTCTTATCAGTCACTTTTTCCTTTTTGACAGCAGCAGGAGTTTGCATTTAATTTTTAGGAAATGGTTCTTCTCAGTTTGGAACATCTATTGAAATTTTTAAAATATATACATATTATGACCCAGCAGTTGCATCTGTAGGAATCTTTGTGGTGGAAATACTGCATATATGTATGAGAATTTTCACAGGCACGTAAAATGCAATGGCAAAAAAACAAATCAAACAACAACAAAAACCAAAATAACTGCCATCGGGGCAATGGTTAAATAAAATTTGCAACTCTAGACAATGGAGGAGCATGCAATTTGTAAAAATGAGTTATATAGTCTGTTTTGGAAAAGTGTACATGATATATTTTAAGTGAAAAAAACAAGGTGAAAAAAACTATAAACAGTATGGTCTCTCTATCCCCTACCCCCCTTTTATTGTAAAAGGAGAACACACTGTGTGTGTGTGTGTGTGTGTGTGTGTGTGTGTGTGTGTAAGAGCAAATAAGTCTGGAAGGATAAGGAATTCTCCAGATTGCTAACTGGATTTTTTTTCTGGAGAGTATGATAAAGCAGTGGGGTAAGGAAGACTTTCACTGTATTACTGTAACATTTTATAGTTTTTCTTTGACAAACATACATTACCTGTGTAATTAAAAGCAGAAGGAAATGATAAACAATCAAAATTAGAAACTGTAATTCTCAGCGCCTCAGTTCCAGGCTGGGCCCTCCTACCCCCTTCCCTAGAGGGACAGAATGCACCATGGGGTGCAGTAATCCTGCTAGCAAGACTATGTACGTGTCATTCCTTCCAGATACTTGGGTCCCACTGGCTGATTCTTGCCTGCCCTGACTTCATTCCCTTCTGCTTTTCTAGACCAGTTGCCTACCTGGCAGCCTAAGCAGCAGCTCCGCCTTTGGTGGCCAGTGATAGTGTGGCCCTGAGCTGACTGTACATGATGCACAGGAAAGAGAGCAGGGGCTGGCTTGGCTGAGTTGGACTCTCAGAGTCAGAGGTGGAGATTTCAGAAATTAAACTACAGGTCACATCTCTAGTTTGGGAAGCTGGGAAGACCTTACTGTTGCCCTCATGGATGTAGGTACTATACACAGAAAGAAGAGACTGGCTCTACAGATTTTAGGTCTTCTTTTAATTTTCATTATATTTCACTGCCTAATATCCTAATGTAATAGCCAGTTTTCATGGAGTGCTCACTATGTGCCAGGCACTGCAAGTACTTTATGTGCATTATTTCAATTAATTCTCACAATGACTTATGAGGTAGTTAATATTATCATTCCCATTTTACAGATCAAAAAAACTGGGGCACAGAAAGATTAAGTACTTTGCTCAAAGTCATACAAATAGAACGTGTCAAAGCCAGGATTTGAATCCAAGTGCCTGTCGCTCTGTTCCATCCTTCTGCGTAGGCCAAACCCTTTGGACTTCCACCCATCCTCTCCTCTTTGAAGTTATAAGGCAGTTTGTGGAGACAATAATGAAGCTTCACTTATGAATGCATGGTTCTTTTTTTATGAGAAAAATGTCTTAGAATTTAAGATTAATAAGATAATGATTTTATTGATTTTATTTGTTTATTTTTCAGTTAGAGTTAACATTCAATATTATTTTATATTAGTTTCAGGTGACCAGCATAGTTGTTAGACATAATAAGATAATGATTTAAAAAATAAGATAATAATAGAAGCAATCCATAAAATATATCCATGCACATCCATTTTCTGAAATTATGTTTTATTGTCCTTTGATTTGATAATATTTTCCTGATCTTCCACTGAAAACTACCTCTCAAAATTTATGAGCATAATTTAGCATGTGTGCGGGAAGCAGCATAGCACAGTGGTAAAAATATGGACTTGAGGCAGACTCCCTGAGTTTGAATCTTAGCTTGACCATTTGTTAGCTGTGTGACTTTAGGCAAGTTACTTGACCTCTCTGTGCTTCAGTTTTCTCATCTGTAAATTTCTTCTTATGTAAAATAGCAATACTTACCTCTTAGGGTTGTTATGACAATCAAATGAGTGATACTGTTAAGCACTTAGAACAGTGTCTAGTACATGGTAAGTGCTACATATATATTTTTAAATAATTTAAATAATTAAGAATAAAGTACGGCACAACCAAAGTGTGTAGAATCTAACCCACTGCTTTTTGTTTTGTTTTTAAGGGGGATAAAAGGATAAAGAAACTCATATTTGTTGAACTTCTCCTCGGGCAGCTGGCAATAGCTAGTACCAAACATAGCCTTTAGAATTTCCAGGTAAGTAAAAGTCTCCTTCCAATTCAAGCAGATGATCATGATTCTCAAGAAATGGATTCTGGGTCCACAGAGAGCTAGGCTTAATAACAAAGGGGAAACAGGCCCCAAAGACAGCACGCTGGCAGCAAGGTTCTTGGGCTTCTGGGGCTTGGGGCTCGGGGACCTCGGAATCTGATGCTCGCTCAGAGTTGTTAATGTAGCTATTAGCCTCGAGACTTTTCTGCTTTCACAGTACACATATCCATGTTTTTCTATTTCAACCTTCTACTTATTTCCTCTAAATCTCACACTCTAGGACCTTACCCTGTGTTTCTTTAGTGTTTCGCATTTTTAGAGTTGGCATTACGGTTTTAGTGTCTTTAGGGCATTACAATCTATATTTCACTGTAACAAACAGGAGCAAATCTTAAGATTTCTAGCTGGAACTCTTTGCAGCCTTCCCCCTATTGATGTTTGCAGTTTCATTTTGCTCTAATTGTCCCCAGTGGTGCAAAGAGGTAGGAACTCAGCCCTCACCAATGGATCCTAAGCCGCCACCACCTTTTTCTGCTTAGAAAATAGAATAGATTGTGGGGACAAAGATTAGCCCCTTTTTAACACTGAGCAAAGTTGGATGGAAAAGCTATGATGTTTAAGTTTTGGCTTTATCTATTGATTATTTCCTCTGCTGTTAGTAAGAGGCTTCATGAGAGGGGAAAAAGAGCAATGGCTACATGAAAACAGCAAAGCCACACATACCCTTCGGGATCTCTCCAGCTGAAAAAGAGCTATAAAATGTAAAATAGCATCATTAATAAGAATACTTTTATGATCATAAGTAGAAAGAAGTAAAATCAAGCTGCCAGTTCTCTGAGCTTTTCACTGGGCTACGCTAAACAGGCTGTGGTGCCTGTCCTCTCCTTTTTCTTTATTGCTCATCGTGTATTCTACAACATGTATTTCCGCAATTACCATAAGCAAATCATTTAACCCATAGGAATAATCCAGGGAAGGTGATATCAGTGCAAACAGAGCTGTGGCTGTAAAGACCAGCCATGCACAAACACCCGAAGGAAAGGACTTACAAATCTGAAGTGTTATATCAATAGCAAGTACTACCATTAATTGATAATAACAATATACATGCAGAGCCCAAAGCATGTAAGGAGCTGTATTTCAGAGTTCTGGGCAAAATGAATCAGGCCAATAGAAACTGAAGAGCTGGAGTTCTGAGCTTTGTCTGCACAGCAGGACCACACTCCTAAAGCACTGATTTCCTCTCTCGTGGTATCTCCTCAAGCCCTAATGAGGGTGTTGACAGGTGGTTTATGGTCTTTGGTTTGGTTAGGTGCTAAAAACAGGTTTATCCTCACTTGATAAGATTACTGAGTATATTAATTGATGATGGAAGATACAGAGAAAGCAGTTTCCTGAGATAATTACTGCAGTTTGTTCTCCCTCACCTCCAGGTCCATAGAAAGTTTCCTTGTGATATGCCCGCTAACATTCAGTGGCTCAAAGCAGCAATTTTGGGGGTGTCAGAAAGGCAGCAAATATGGCTTAGTAGCTCAGAGCACTGCTGGGTCTAAATTATGGCTTTACTTACTGGTTGTGTAAACTGGAGAAAGTTATATTACTTCTTTGTGCCTCAGTTCCT
Organism: Pteropus medius; assembly: GCF_902729225.1. Taxonomy (NCBI): domain Eukaryota; kingdom Metazoa; phylum Chordata; class Mammalia; order Chiroptera; family Pteropodidae; genus Pteropus; species Pteropus medius. Next base: position 8,551,371 of record NW_024344370.1, on the reverse strand, counting down.
TCTGTAAAAAACCAACTTCATAATTATATGTGAGAATTAAATGAATAATATATGTAAAAATCTAGAACACTGCCTGGTACATAGAAGCATTCACTAAAGAATATGTATTTCTTATACTTATCTTAGATAATCTGAGAAATGTTTTGAAGTGCCTAAAATAAACAGAACCAATCTTATCAATTTAGAGGTATGATATAAACCTATATCCCTTTTTAGGCTTCCAATTAAATGACTTGAACCACCTAACCCATCCGAATGTCTGGCTTTCCTGGTTTCACTGGGATAATCTTTAGGAATATTGATGTCCTATTGGTCTATCCAGCTGCTGGAACCAGAGCTCAGGCGTGATCCCTACGAGTGAGAGCATGTTCTCGCTGCCACTGGAAGCTTGTTTCAGTTTGGGTTAATGCATCATCAAGCTGCAGACCCGGTGACAAAAGCTGCAAAACCTGGGAAATCTTGAGGCCTCATCCTTCCTGGGATGACAGTGTGCCAGTGTCTGAAGAAAGCAGTGGATGCCCACAGCGGCAGGGCAGACCTACTCCCAGACTGGTTCTTTGAGGTCTGAGGAAGGCTTATCCTCTGCCTCTTATTATGACTGGCCTGAGGAATTCCATATCGAAATTGAACAGGCGGTCCAACTGGAAGGGTTTTCTTTTTATTCATCCACACGGCTGCTTCCTCAGAGCACAATATTCATTCAGAATCACTATTCCTTTGACTTAGTCTCTTTCTACTCCTTATCTTGGTTTTATTTCAGTAATCTCCTTGTCTCTGTCACTGAGCCTTGTTCAGGGACACCCCTAACAAACTTCAATTATTTTGAATTTCCTAGAGAAAGGTTGGGAGTCTCATCCCTTAATTTAAGAAAACCTATTGTCTCATACAAATATTCCCACATCTTCCTAGCTCTGAATGTCAACAGTTTCTTTATTGGGAAAAAATAAAGTCCTACCTTAGCAGACATCAACCACACTCTTATTTTAAAGTCTTTGTTTGCTTGACAGTTGTTTTTATGGAATATCAGTAGTGAGGGAATGTTCTGAGAGCTGTCAACAAAGTGTCAAGTAGAATGACTGAACAGCATATATCATTTCCTTGTGACCTTTATTTGTGCATTTGAACAACTCTACTTTCTTAAGAGAAGGTACAGAAGAAAAATATTTTTCAGGAAGAGGAAATATCTTTATCTACTATAAATATTTACCGAACACTACTACAGTATTTTGAATCCACTGTGAGATGATTGGAATATTTTGAATTTTTCTCAGTATAGGAAAATTCATGTAGAGAAAAACAGACATTATTTAATCTTCCTTGGACAGCTTGTTTTTTTACAAAAGCTCAAACTCATTTAAGTCGTGTCCTAGAGTTTCAGTTAGCTATTGCTACACAATATTACCTCCAAATAGTGTCTTAAAACAATTGTTTCATTGTCATTAATGACTCTATGGGTTGACTGGGTTCAGTTGGAAGATTCTTCTGTTCCACATGATGTCGGCTGGGGTTGCTGTTGTCTGGGTACTCAGCTGTGCTGTAATGTCCAAGATGCTTACTCTTATGACTAGCAGTTGGTGCTTGCAGTTGGCTGGGAGCTGAGCTGGGCAGTATACGAGAATCCTTGATTCTCCTCCATGTGGCCCTTCCATGGGTCCTGGGCTCCTCACAGCATGGTATTTGGGTTACAAGAAGGTATGTCCAAGGGAATAAGCCTCTGTGTAAAAGCACTTATTAAGCCTCTGCTTATATCTTGCTTGCTAAAATCCCATTGGCCAAAGCCATTCCTATGGCCAAGCCCAGAATGTGGGCAGGGGCTACACAAGGGGAATGAGAACTAGAGGTTCAAATTGAGACTATATTGTAGACTATATCCAGAAACTCTTCTGAATTCTGAGAGCAAGAGGTAGCCCTAGAATTGTGGAACTAGTAGGGATCTTAGAGACTCATAGTTCAGCTTCTTTGTTGCACAGATGAAGAGACAAAAACCCAGAGAAAGTGATTTACTTAAAGTGACAACCCAACCTGAACAATTCATTGTAAAAAAAATTTCGAGTCAGGCTCCGTGCCAGCGCTACCTACCTACATGGGCAGGTCCAGCCTCTAGCCTCACAGTGTAGAGGACATGGCTGTAATTCAGATCTCCTAACACCCAGTGCCACATTTTAACCATGGTACTTTACTTCACTGCCTTCCCGTTGTTAATTAAGTGTGTAATGACTATATTAAAGTTAGTTTGAGGTTCTAATTTATGACACAATAGTTATATTTTAATGTACACTTTACGGTACCTTGGAGTCCCTGAATAATCAATGTGTACTCCCTCTAATCCTGCCTGGTTTATAATACTTGGAGAAAATTTTATTTTAAACAATTATAAGGATTTATAGTTCTTGAATCTTTGCTTTTGTGAAATATTTTTGTTCATGTCTACTATTTACATGAAGCCAAGTCCTTTGTCAGGAATACAGCCTCTAATTATAATATTGTTCCTGTGGGAAAATGTAATTTGCTTTTCAATGATCCACTTTATGACATGGTCTCCAAGAATGTGCTGTTTTGCAATAAAAAGCAAGTAGAGACTGCACACTCCTTTAACTTCTGGCCAATTGCCTGGCACGGTAGGACCAGTATTTATAAAGTAGTTCTAATTTTTTTGTTGACATGTGAAATCTGAGCTAGAAAATAATGATACATTTCACCGAGATGGAGTGGGAGGATGGATTAGGAAGGAAAAATAGGAAACGAGAAGGTTCTATGTTTTTCTCCACAGTCATTCTGTCAGCAACCAAATCCTGTCTGTTGTTTATAGTGTCTCTCACTTTGTTTCTTTCTTCCCACGAAAAAAAGTGGTAGTTACAATAATGAATAGCCAATACAATGAGAGGGACACACTGTGGTGCTCTGGGATGACAAGTCAGGCTCTGGGTGGTCTCCAAATGCTTCCTGTTGGAAAAGGAACACCCTTTCTCAGGGCCAGTCCTGTCTCCTTTGAGAGGAATTTCCTTGTTTCTTTCTTCAGGAATAACATACAGTGACTTCCATTTAACATGTACTTGTAGAGGACAGGTATTGACTGAAGTAGAATATTTTTGATGGAAAGCTTCCTAATCATGGGCTATACAGCAGTCCCCAACCTTTTTAGCACCAGCGACCTGTGCTCCTATGAGAATCTAATGCCTGATGATCTGAGGTGGAGCTGAGGTGGTGATGCTAGCGCTGGGGAGCGACTGCAAATATAGATTAAGGTTAGCTCGCTTGCCTGCTGCTCACCTCCTGCTGTGCGGCCCAGTTTCTAACAGGCCACGGACTAGGACTGGTATCGGTCCATGGCTCGAGGGTTGGAGATCGCTGGGCTACGGCATCGCAACTAAACCCAGTCAGCTGTTCTGTTCCTCACAGATGCTCTAATTTTCTTGACTTTGGCTTCCCTAGACTACTGTTCCATCTCCCTTTCTGATATTTTTTACCACTTTGCTCAAAGCATAGCCTGGATCATGCCTCATGATTAAAAAACAAGTACCGCACTAAAAAGTAAGGGATAATAGAAGAAATTATAACATAGATTTCTCTGCCCCTTAATTCAAATACTAGATAAGAATCCTTCCTGAGTCCAGAGGACGAGGCCTCCCACAGGATCCCCACTGGGTTTCTCTCCTCAGCTCCTGGTCCGCACCCTTTTTCCAGGAGCCCAATTACCTCTCATGAAAATAGACTTTAACTACCTTCCATCTGGAGTTTAGGCCACAGCACATAAGCCCCAAAAGAGAAGGTGGAAGAAGCCATATTCTTCCTTACACATGGTCTCCACTAGCCCTTCTTCCCTGTAAACATAACCTAAATAAATGGGATAAATTCTTTTATTTTTTATTGTTTACTTATTTATTTTTCAGTTACGGTTACATTCAATATTATTTGGGGTAAATTCTACCCACACATACAAAAATCAATCTTTTGTACAGTGGCACTAGATCTTTGCTGGGATTAGGTTCTAAAGTCAGAGTGTAAGGCAAAATCTGTGCAAGAAATGAACTCTGGAAACCAGTTGGAGGAGAGCTGGCCACACTGCAGGAGGATGCACCTTTTCCAGGGAGCCTAGCAGGCCCTTCGAGTTTGGAATAGGTCATCATTTCCTCAGCAGAGCACCAGATGAAGTAGCTGGTCTGGATTTAAGGTTTTTTTAACTTCAGAATTCCATTTACTATGGTGAGATACTCATACCATTTAAGGCACAGGGACTGAAAACCATGCAGAAAAGAGCAGACTCTCAGTTCCTACCTACTCCTGGGGCAGAAATGCCCACACTCTTATCTAGTTTCTAACTCTCTCCCTGTGTCTCTTTCTTTCTCTTTCCCTCTCTAGATGTCTATAGGTAGAATCCTGTGAATTTCATGCAAGCCTGGTGGGATGGCCTCAGCATTATTGTGCAAAGAAGTTGATCACCTCATTGTCAAGAAATTTATAGTTCCAGAATCGTATATTTAGACTTTTCTTTGTAGGACCAAAAAGCCATTAAAGTGTTTTGTTATTTCCTCCAAAACACAAAAGCAATATTCTTTCAAAGGTAAATTCAAACTGTAGTCTGTAGAGAAATAAGAAGTCTGCTGGCAGCTTTGAAATATGGCCCCTTTGCTCACTCCAGCTTTTGGCCATGGAGAGGTAAACAGAGATTAGCTCCTATCCCATCTAGAGTACCCAGTGACATCCCCCTTCCCCACAGTGTCTCTGGTTGGAATCTCTGACCCTTCTCTTCATTTTACCCCAAATGTGCTCCATACAAATCCAGCTCTGACCCTTCATGCAGCTGTTTGACCTGCCTAGAATGCTTCTGTCTAGTCCCTCCTCCCCTTCACTCCCCCTCCTCACTCCCCTTCCCAAACTTTGACCCCCAGATCAGGACCCCTGAGCCACTCTTGGCCATGATCTTTAGTGTTCTCCCTCCTTCTACCCCAAAGTGTCTTTATGTTCAGCTAACATTAAATGTGTCCTATGTATGTGCCAGGCACTGTTCTAAGAATTATTGATACATTAACACATTTATTCCTCGCAATAAGCTTATAAGGGAGGTACTATGATTATCCCCCACTTTACAGATGAGGACATTGAGGCATAGAGAGGTTATATAACCAGCCCAAAAGATTATGTGGCTAGTTAATCCTAAAACCAGGATCCAGACCCAGAAGGTATGATTGATGCCAAAGCCTATACTTCTAATAACATTGTTATGTTGTCTCCCATTTGGTCCTTATGTACAGATTCTATTTCCAGTTGTCCTTTACATGGTGCGCCTTCTCTCCTACTTTCTTTGTAACTTCCTTTAAGGCATGCGATATACATATCACAATCTACATATTTCCATAGCACTAAGGAACTCAATAAATATTTGTTGGATGGTAAAATGATAAAAAACAAAATATGGATCCTTATAAATTAAATAATTTTCTAGATATGTTTTGACCTCTGTTGTTTCTCATGAACATACTAATAACAGTTTGCAAAGCAGTTGAATATAGTTTGATTCTCAAGACACCCTACAATGTGAATGGAGTAGACTTTATGCCTATTCTATAGCTGGGAAAATGGAGACATACACAAAGAAGTTGATTTGCCTCCATTACATTTAGTGCTGAGCTGGACCCAGGACCCAAGGCTCCTGATTTCTAGTCCTATAATATTTTCACTTCCAATTTTGCCCAAGTCTATTCAATCTAATGCAGGCCATGGTCTGGTTCTGGGTTTGTCCATTAATGAAACCAGGGTGTTCTGTTATAAGTGGTTATAACTGGTAGCATTGAAAGGATCGGGATGGGGAAGATGGATGAAGAACACATTCCATTCACACCCTGGACTCAGTCTAGCAGGAGGATAATATCCTCATGATGATCATCATGGAAACAGGTTTAAATTAATGCATGTTATTCGATGACGCTGTCATCCATTGTTGAAAATCCAGTGGTGGGAAACAGATAAATACCAGAAAATATAGAAAATAATTTTAGAAAAAGAAAGAAAAAATTGGAGGAGTCAGTTATAGGAAACTTTCCAACATGCAAATCAGAGAATTTTTTATTTTGGAGGGGTAAGGTAAAAAGAGGAAATATTTGTTCTAACAAGTGAAAATTCAAATTAAAGCCAGAATTTGAGCTGGCAGGTCTTGTTTGGAAACTCTTTTTGTTTGTAATGTAGGTTTTCTCCCCTTTATGAAGCAGATGCTTATACAAGCATTACCAGTGTTGTCAATAATACTGTAACATTTGCCTTCCATCCCTTTGTTGCTCAGGGAACATGTTGGGTTTCGGCACATTTAGCTTTGCCATTTACTTCACAAATCGCAGCTGTGTAGTGCTACAACTATGTCGATTTTACTGAGAATAAAAATTGAAGAAAAAATTCTCCTAACAACCTTTCCAGTAATCATAAGCCTGAAATACTTTGGAGTGTTTTTTTTTTTTTTCTTTTTTAAACAACTTGGTTTCAGTACAATGATGCTTCAATAAGAATCTTCCTGCAAATTTAATTCAAAAGGGAAGGCTTTGTTGTTATTAAACACAATGGCAGTTTGTACATCTCCACATCATTATGTTGCTTCTCATTATGATAATTCATTTGCTTCTGCTTTGTATGGATATCAAATAAAAATCACTCTCGCTCCTGGCAAGTGATTGCCATTACGGAGACACTCTGGGAGCACAGCTAAGCGGTGCTTGGTGTCATAGCAAACACAATTAGCAAAATGGCATCCAGAGTGGCTTTATGGAGTTGCCCTGTGGTGAGTCTCTGTGTTTTCTATTTAACAGGGCTGTAGGTTACTAGGCTTTGCCATGTGCCTTCTCTATTTTCATCTTTGTACCATTTTCTATTCAAGTGGAACAGCGTGAGGACTTTTGTGTGAATTTTACTTCCTGTTTTTTTTCTAATGGGCTCTTTCTCAGTATTTGCTGGGCTCAGAGAACTCTGGGTTATTCTGTCTTCCTAGGAGTCTGCATTTCTCTAAAGAAGGGTCAATGACAGTGTCACCAAATGTCCACTCTGATATCATTGCGAATTTCTTTTTTTTCATTTTTTTTCTTCTTTGCTCCCTATTCCTACTCATTAACTATTTAAGAGGTACCAAGTTTTTGTATAAACTTAAAAAAAAACTTTAAAAGTCATTGTTAATTACCTCTGTGTTAAAAAAAATTACTCTTCCGCAGTGGACAAATTTGAGGAGGGACTTCAACTATGGCTTTGGAACCTCTATGGGATAAAACACAGACATGGCTTCTTGGCTGAGTCATGAAGAGAAAGAGGTTCTGAATTTAGTTGGAGTGGTTCTTCTCTGTGGAGGCACAGGGTTGGACATATTTGTGGTTGACTCTTACTCATCCTTTAACATTCATTTTTATTTTGGGAAACTTTTCCAGATGTCCCCCATACAGAAATGATTGATGTCTAGACCACTTATGGCATACCTTTCAATTGTCTCCTCAATAGCCATTCTACTTTCTTCTTCTTCTTCTTCTTCTTCTTCTTCTTCTTCTTCTTCTTCTTCTTCTTCTTTCTTCTTCTTCTTCTTCTTCTTCCTTCTTCTTCTTCTTCATCCTTCTCCTCCTCCTCCTCCCTTCTCCTCCTCCTACCTTCTCCCTTCTCCCTTCTCCCTTCCTTCTTTCTTCTCCCTCCTCCTACTTTTCTGCATCCTTCCTGATAAGAAAATCTGTAGCCTATGCCCTGGGAGTAATCCCATTTTAGCTTCAAGAGGCGACTCGTCATTGGTCAGAGTTAATCAGGGACTCAAATTTATCCTCCAAATGATTAGTTTAGGCATGGGCTTGAGATATAATTCTGGCCCTGGCAGACTTCCTTCAAGGAAGTCTCTTAGGGTACTTCTGGAACAGTTTTCCTCTCTTATTTAAAGAAAGACATGTTAAGAGAAACTGTCCTTTTTCTGCTTCTGTGTGAGTACAGCTGTGTGAGGATGTGTTGCCTGGAGCTGTGCCAGCACTCTTGTGACAATTAGAGTTAACCATGAGTATAGTAGTCAACATATTAAGAATGACCAAGTAGGAATGTAGAATAATCTGGGTTTTGATGAGTTGAGTCACTGAATTAGCCTACCCTGAGCTTCTTTTAGATGAGCTAATAAATTTCTTATCATTTAAGATATTCGTAGTCAGGTTTTATCTTGCTTGTAGCCCAAAACACCATTATTAATACATTACTACTCTTCTTTGTACCTTTAGAAATGGTATTACTAGAAGATGCTATAATTATTTTTTCAAGTCTGATTAGATAGCAGTTTCTTGAGGGTAGATCTTATTCATTTTGTTGTCCCTGGCACCTAGCATAAAACCCATAAGATACAGGTGCTCAGTAAATGTGTTTTTGGATAAATACTATATATTAGGAATGCTCATCATCAGGCAGTCCAGACTTGCTGGCTGAGCACATCTCCATTTTTAGCCCAGATCTGTCAAAAAAGGAAGAAAAGTCAATGGAAAGTTCTGTTATACCTAAATGCAAAAGCTAGATGCAGTCTTCCTTCTGTGCTATATTTTCGCTGAAACTGGTCAATGTTTCCCCAGATGAGCTATACCTAGAATATTTTGCTTCTGTATCTTCTTCAGAAAATATATTCCTGAAAGGTTATTCATAAATAAAAATTTTGTAAATATATTTTAATTATGATTTAGTCAATATCTAAAGGAATCTCTTCTGGAAAGCAAGAAAATAAAAAGAGAAATCTGAATAATCATTCTGAATAATCGTTTATCTGGATTCCTAAAATTTGCATATGTATGTACAGGAAACTCATTTTTATACAGAGCTCAAATAGTTAAAGTCACTGCCTTTTATAGGAAGGAGGCTGTATTTTATTTTTGTGAAGGGAGAAAAATGACAAGTAGACAAGCTAACATGAGATGGATTTTTAAAAGATTCTCCAGGTTGTGTCATAGGATGTGTACACATTCAGCTCAATCTTTTAAGTTTTTATAACCACACTACGAGCAAATGTTTAGGTTAGTGATGAATCTTTTTTTAATTGAAAGAATGTTTAGAACAGTGGTTGTTCCCAAGCTAATCCTTAAAAGCTCATCTAAGCACAGCCTGCCTACAGGAAAGGAAGGGAAAGGACAATGACGAAGACTTACAGACCCAGGCACTGTGCACCCCGTGCCCTGGGTCAGCATAGGCAGCTGGCCTGGAGGTGAACAGAAACCTTTCTCTTCCTTCTCCCACCCTTTGGGATTTTCCTTAAAAAAAACAAAAAACAAAAAACAAAAAAACAAAACAAACAAAAAAACCCCCTAAAAACAAAACACAACTTTTTATTTTATTTGAAAAACTTTTATTATGCACTTTTATTTTTGTCTACCCTTGGGATTGAATTTCCCTCTCCATAGTGCTTTGCTTTCTGTCTCACTTCTATACCAGGATGAGACCAGGTTTTGGATGGAAGCGTAAGCAGAGCAGAGTGAAGAGCTAAGCCTTGCCACTCCTGCCTCTCTGTTTCTGGAGCATCTGCATCTGTGCTCCCACATGCCCATACTGACACATGAGCTCTTTTTCCTCCACATTTCTTCTCCTTGTTTGCCTTAGGTCCACTCTTTGTTTTATCTCTTCCATTATACACTGTTGCCTGTACCTTGTACTTGTTTCTCTGAAAGGCAGAAGAAGCTCCCACTCATCCTTTGAGCACAATCAGAGCATTAATCAGGGTCTGTGGGCAATGATGGTTGGGCAGTGAGGGCTGGTCCTTCTCTGCTGGTTCCCTTCCTACCTCCTTTTTAGTGTATGAGCTGAGGAATGGAGATGCTGCTGCACATGGATCGCTACCTTGCTCAGGATCACAGTGTTGTGCTATTTGTGTTTTGCATAAAAGCCCTGGACTAAGGGAGTGAGGAAAGGCCAAAATCTAGCTCATCTCCTGCTCACCAAGCTACGCACCCTGTTATATGTCTGCTGGAAGGAGGGATGCCTGATTCACCAATGAAGACATTTCTTTCAGTTGGCTCAGTTATGTGTAAAAAAGCAAGATGCCCTTTTGTTTTGTTTTGTTTTTGTTTTAAGGCTCTGGAATGGCTGACAGAGACCCTGGCACTACTACTATGAACTAGAGACCTGGCCTAGGAATGCCCGGGAGGGGCTGATGGCTCCCATCCCTGTCTCCACCAGAGCCTCTGGCAGGCCTTTCTAGACCAACACAACTCACATAATGACAGAGGTATAAAATGTTCTTTTTTGAAGGGCCATATAGGTCTCAAACACTCAGCACAATATGAGAGGAGGAGAGGTAGTAACTTAATTGGTCCTTTTGTAGCATGCAATAGAAGGAAAGACCCATAAACTTAGACCTCTGGATGCTCTGTCTCTCCTTAACTCTCTCTTCCTTTTCGCACAGCCCTCTCTTTGGAATTCCCGTGTCCAGTCCCTCTAGCCCTTCCAGGGGCAATTTTTATCCCACTTCTACACAGGAAGAGAATTCTCAAGCCTGCTCCCTCAACACCTCGTCTATCTCACACAGTCGAGAGCCTCAGGTTTTTGTCGGATGACATGGCATCTCATTTGGTCATTGTCAGCCAACTGGGATATTGGTCTCTGTTCCATGAATTTAGGGTGCTTTAGTTCCAGTTTAGTTTTCCTGTGAGCAAGAGCTTCCTCACTAGTTTTCTTAAGAATCCAGCCCAAATGACCAAGCCTAGCATTGATGTTTTTGACATCCATATTGTTTAGTCTCATATGAAGAAAGCATATTTTTCTTGTTTGCATGACTTTGACATTTTTTATTTTAAAAACATAACCACTGGCATTGTTGTGCTGAGGAACATTTGATAGTCTCATGCCTTATTTACCAAGAGTTACCATACTATTTCTAAATGGTTTTCTTTTTCTCATCCCTTCGTACCAGTACTGATTATATTATTTATTATTCAAATCTTCCCTTACCTCCAATAGAAATTCAACATGGGTTCTAATTTATCAACTCATATTAGCATCAACTTTTTAACCCCAATATAAAAATGAAAGTGAAAAGTTGGACTGGCCTACGGGGGCACATATTTATCCTTGACATTCCCCTCCCTTCATTGATAGGAAAACCTTTGAAACACATTGTGCATTTTCAAAGGAGAGGAGAATGGTCAGGCTGGCACCAAGAATGATACAGGATCTGAAATGCAGAGGAGTGCAAGAGAGCTGACGACCCTTTATCCCCTTCCCTCCTCCATCCTAATCTTCTTCGCCTCTTTTCCTTTTCTTTATCTTTTCTCTCTCTTGCTTTCCTCTGTACTTTGCCCTCAGTGTCTTTCCTTTCCCTTCTCTCTTCTCCCAGTATTATTAGAACTTCTCATAAGCCAAGTGAAGGGCTGGACACAGGGCTCTCAAGGTGGTCCTTGAATGTTCTGCAATGGCAATTGGGAAGGGGAGGATGGAGAGTAGGGAACCCTCTAGCAGCACCTAGAAGGGACATGGTCTTATTCTCTTTAGTACTCTGCTGGGGCCAGTTTTATACATAAGGAGTGCAGACAAGCCGAGCATAGGTAATTAGGAACTGCATGGAATGTATAACGATAACCGATATTGTTGATGGGAGCATTACATTCTGTTTCTCCCTTCCCACACCATTCTCTCTTCCAGTCTAATCACTCAATAAGTTCTCTTGATTCTACCTCCTAAAATCACCAATTCCTCCCTTAATGCCCTTAATTCTTAAAAACAAGCAAGCTAATTTGGGTTCCCCATCAAAGCAGAACCCACAGGAAGACTTGAGTGAAGGTACAGTTGCCAGAAATAACAGCGTTGGAGTAGGAGGAGTGAGAGGAAGATCAAAAAGCTGATATAAATGTACATTATTGAGATTGTCATGGTGGGAAATGGAGCACAATTCCTCTGAGAAGCCTATGGAATGACTTCTGGGACTGTCCATTGCAGGATGGGCTGTTGGGGGCATTTCCTACCAGATCCTGTCTCCTACTCGTCGAAGGTTGTTTTCAGAGATGTGAATCCCAGGTTTGCCTGGCTTGTGAGACTGAACAGGCTCCTGGGGCTCTGAGGCAGAAAGAAGAACAATGTACAGCATGTTGGGCAGGGTGCTGCCAAGGTGAGGTGGTTCTGGGCTCCCACAGGAACTTTCCAGCACGGCTGTGGCAAACCTGGAAATGGGCTGATGGAATGTGGCATTGAGAATCGAAGGTGCTGCTACGTGTCCAACAAAGGGAAAACATGTGGTCTTAAGGTTTGTCCTCAACTTTGGCCTGAAATACATTCTCTCTAATTCAAGGTGACAAAGAAAATGTATGGTCTGGTATTGTTTTGCTCTCAGTCTCTTTACATGTTTTTCTGGAAGTTTCCTAAAATTACTGTTTCAACCATAGTTGATTTCCATCTCTAAAATCAAAGTAAAAAAGTAATTAAGGAATACAAATATTACAAAAGAAACCTTACAATGTAGCTGTACATTTTACTTTCTGCCAGTCTACTTTATGTTATTTAGAAAAGAGAAATAGAGTAAGGCAACAATATCTCAAAAAGGAGTTAATTTTTAAAAACATATTTAAATACAGTGACCATGTTGTAAGAAAGGTTTAGGTTTGATGGTGGAAAAGGAGGGAGTTGGGGAGACTCAGTTATCCTAAGAAGGTTAGGACAAGGTGAGGGAAATATAAATGAGAAGTGACGAATCCTCAAACTCCACTGACCCATAGGCATTGACATCTGAGTCTAACTTGTGTCATGAGGCCAAACGAAACTTACTATATGGATGCTTTAGAGAACAATAAGGGACTAAGATAGAGAGCTGTGGTTGGTTGATTGGAAGAGAAACAGAGCTTTTTGTTTAATAAAAAAGAAGAGGAGAGAAGAAGAGAACTGAAGATTGCTTATTTCTCTTCTATTTTAAGATCATACAATTCTTGATAGCCCCACCTGCAGTTCTCACCATTTTTGAGTTTTCAGGCTCTTCTCTAACAGAAGCAGAAATTTCCCTACACTGTGAAGAAGGACGTGTCTAGCAGGTGCTTCTGCACACTAGAGAGTAGTCCTCACCAGAGGCCTTGTGCTTCTGAGAGCTCTCTGGTGCTAACTGAGAGTTAAGGCTGCTTCTTTTTTGGTTAATTTGAAAGATTATTTGTAAATTGTAAAAATGAATATGAATTTCTATGAAGCATCTTCTGTCAAAAAAAATTTACCAGGAATTTAAATTTTCATGTGCATGTGCATTGTACCTATTGCATCCATCCATTCTCTCCGTGACCAGTGCATCTCCAATTTCCACTTTGCTGCCACCACACTAGTTTAGGCCATCATCAGCCCTTCCATGGATCATGGCCTTTAGTCTTTCCCCTCAAATATTTTTCTCATGTTTTTTACAGAGATTTTTCTATGAGTAACATTGTAAATCCTTCAAGCTCTAATGGTTGCACTTAAGATGAATTCCAAACTCCTTAGCATGAAATAATTCTTTGGATCATAAGGGCAGGAAACATATCTATCTTCTCACCGTATGTCTTCAAACCCAGCACACTGACTATGAAATAGTAGGACTTAGTAAATTTTTATTTTTAACTACCTCTCCAAGGTAACTTTACCTGTCTAGAGTAGCTTCCCTACAGGAATTGACTGAAGCATCCAGGTCATTTATATATGGGAAACAATTTCTGTGGCTATCGGCAGAGGAAAAGAGAGATGGAGGATTATACAAGGACTTTTCACTGTCTCATACAAGAAGATTGCTTGTATAGCTCATTGACTAGACTAGACGTATGGTTCCAGCCTAACTGCAAGTGAGTCTAGGAAATGTTATCTTCTTGCATGCCTAGAAAGAGGAGAATGAAAGAGAACTTGGGGTGTATGTAGTATTGTATCTGTCACAGAGTTAATTAATAATGAACAAACCAGACTTTGGGAAATGCACTGTCTATATTGTGATAGCTTTGTCTGAGCCACAAAGGTTGGATTTTAACCTGTAAATAGGTGCAAATGATTCCCCTGAAAGTCTGGCTGTTTCCAATTTTAGTCATGCTTGTGGAATAAGAGTGTGTCTTGAGTTTTAGGTGGGAAAGGACCATTGGGGGCCAAGGATTAAGAGCCCATGACTATTAAGTAAAGCGGTCTAGAGATTCCATGAAAGGTGGTAGAAAGAAGAGTACAAGAGAAGTTGATCCCTTCGTTATATAGGAGTCACCTTAGAGCAAGGCTGGGACTCTGAAGTAGGCTTTAGGGTCTGTGAACTCTAAGAGTGGCAATGAAAGAGTAGGTCACTCTTAGCACTCACTTCCATATATCCAAACTTTCACTATATCTTTGTCCAGCACCACTGACTGATCTTAGCTGTGACTTGAAGGCAATTGAAGAGAACAGTATCCATGCTTGGATTAGATCTGCACAGAGTGAATAGCTGGGGGTGGGGGGACTACATTCTGTGATGACACGAAGAGACGTGGGTAAAGGGACAAGTAATCATTAGACTGATCTGTAAAACAGATACAAATGGTCTAAAGCAGTGGTCCCCAACCTCTTTGGCATCAGGGACCGGTGTTCTTATGAGAATCTAAAGCCTGATGATCTGAGGTGGAGCTGAGGTAGTGATGCTAGCACTGGGGAGCAGCCGCAAATACAGATGAAGCTTTGCTGGCTTGTCCACCAATCACCTCCTGCCGTACGGCCCAGTTCCTAACAGGGCACGGACCAGTACTGGTCCACAGCTTGGGGGCTGGAGACTTCTGGTCTAAAGAGTCTCAGAAGTTTCTTAGATTGAGGGAAAACCTACAGAAAGTTTTGACTTCTTTTCATTGTGGGCATTTGAGAGCTTAACATCACTATGGTTAGGACATAAAAAGAAATATGACCTTATTTTGTAACTGAGTTGGTGAAGTGGGATATTTAACTTGCAAATATAGTGAATGTTAGAAGAGTGTTTCACAGCCTGCACTGACACACATTAGCCATGACTTTTTTCTTCTGATAATAGAAATTACATGTAGCAAAAGAGATAGAAAAGCACTTTGCAAGAAAAGTGGAATAATATTATTCATCATTGTTAATGATAAATAGTAACCACAATAATAACAACAACAGCAAACTTACCATGACAACAACAAATAGTGCAAACTTATTTGTTCTTGATATTTCCTGGATGCACGCTTTTCTTATTTTAATCTTCGTTTCGCTTTTAAAACTGTCTAACTCATTTTAGCATCAGCTTTAGTTGCTGCATTCATCAACTTGGAAAGACTATAGTTTTGCCCAAAAGTGTCATTCAATATGTTTGATATATTCAGCTCTGCATCAGTAATCTATTTGCAAAATTGTTCAATTTGAAAGTGACACATTTAATTCACTTGACTCCTTTTCCTAGCATAGTGAAATTTGAAGGAATTCAAGAGGTACTGGGCACTACTCACCAAGGAGAAGGGACAATACAGGGATGTGTAAAGTACTCAAGAAAATTGTTGTGCATCATTAGTAGTCGAAGAGAATGAAGAGCCCTATGGAGTTGAACCTCTCCGAACAAAAGCAATGACATCTGGAGGGGAATAGAATCTTTTCAAGTTTTTGATGTTAACTGGTTGACTTATATTTTTCAATTTCTTAACAGAATTAATTATTTAAGTAGCTCATTCATTGTGGAAAATTTAAGAGTATGTTTAATATAAAAATACAAAAAGAAAAAAAAAATCCCAGAAAATAATTACCCATAATTCTGCCATCAAAGAAAGTTAGTATTCTTATTTTGGCACAATTCCTTCAATTCTTTTTTGCACTATATATATATAAATTGTTATTGGTATTATTATGTTTACAAAATGGAAATAATTTTACATAAAATGGAAATCCTGTGTTAAGAAGCATAATTATAAATTTATGACCTAACTTGTTTGAATACCCATTGAATCTCTAGTGAAAGGCATTACCAAACATAAAGGAGTCTCAATGCTTGCCTTTAAGAGTTTGTTATGATCTGAGCAAGGAGTCAAAGCAGATAACTTTCAGGTAAATCAAGAAGTCCTTATTGAGAAATTTTGCTGTGACCAGCACTGCATCAGGTAACAAAGCTGTGGATACAAAGGGGTAAATACCTGGATCCTGCCTTCAAGTCCCTACAGTCTCATGGAAATCAAGGGACTTACACACAATACAATAAGGAAAGATATCCTAACCATTGTTACAAACAATAAGTACCTCAGGAGTTTATAGGAAGGAGCTATCACCATGAGCTGAAGCTGTGAGTAGCCTTTTATTGGAGAGGTTTTTTTTTTTTTTTTTTTTTTTGAGCTGGATACTTTTAGGATGGAAAGGATTTGTAAAGAAAACAGCAAGTTAGGTGACAGAACACCTCAGCCAAAGGCCTCCCTCCTCCGAGCAGCCTAACAGGAGCTTTGGACCAGAAGGATCAAGGGACTAGCAGGGACGGTGGAAACGTAGGGGGAAAAGGTAAGTTCAGTCAGAGTAGTTCAAGACAGTGCTGCTTCTGTATTTTTCATTCCTAAGTTCCAAAGGAAAAGGCTTCTTTTTTAAACTTGGATCTCAGATCTTTCGTTTGTAATACAGTCTCATTTCTTAAAAGGAATGGAATTTTTTTCTTTCACAATATTTCATGGACTTGGTGAGACCCACAAGAAACTAGAAGGATCACTGTAATCTCATCTCACAATTTAATTTTGAATTTTCAATACTTTTTTTCGTTTCTTATATGATTTAATTCAGTAAAAAGAACACTTAGTAATACTCAACGTTCAGAAATGTTTTTTTTTGTGATGATTCATAAGAAAGACATACCAATGTAAACATACTATGAGAGCACATTACTGCAAGTCTTACAGAATGAACAGTGACTTAAGTGTACAGATGTCACATTCTGACACTGTCCAGCTGTGTGGCCTTGGATAAGTTACTTAATGTCATTGAGCTTTTGTTTCCTCATCTGCACCACAGGGAAAATGATTCCCACTGCATGGAGTTATTGTGAGGATTAAATGAGATACATATGTAACAAAATTTCTGACACAAGAAATGTGTTTAATCAATGATAGCAACTACGATTATAGATAGAGAATACATGTGATGACTTGCTCACAACTTGCTACTGGGTTACTTAAGGATTAGAACTTGCTGGAATGTGCTGCAAACTCTACTAGAGAAGTGTTTTAAAATGTTGGTTAGGCTAATGTAAACACAAAAATTACATAAATTATATAAATTCTTAATGACTAAACATTCAGCTGTTCATCATGAACATTCTGAGTTTTATAATCTATTAGATAATCAAGAAAATTGGACCTCTCTCAAAGCATTTTTTTGTCTTTTAGCATGAGAAGGACTTATTTCTCATCTTCAGTATAGCAATAGGGAGACAGTTTGGGTTGATACTCTAATGAGAATGTAAAGCATTTGTTTATGTTGCAGATGTAGGGAAGATAATAAATATATCTATTAGATACTAGATGAGCTATTTGGAAATTTAGAAGTTCAACCCAGTGTTATTGCCAGATGAAAGACCAATCCACCGATGCAAAGGTGGACTGCAGAATTTTGGTTATTTTCTGGACTCTGTGCCTTTACATGTGCTCTTCTATTTGCCTGGATACAATCTGTATCACTACCACTTCCTGCTCAAAAATCGGGCTAACTCCTGTTTATTCTTCAGGTAGGCTTCTCTTAGTTTAGGGGCATCTCCTACGTGTCTTCACAGCATTTTAGCCTTTAGTTAATGTTAACCTTTTACATTATGGAGGCTAAATCATGGGGATGTTGCTGAATAGTATAAACTGTTTACACATTTATACTATAAATATTTAGTATAAAAGTGCTTTTAGCTAAAAAAAAAATTTCTCCTCTCCCCAAAGCCCAGAAGCCTCTAGCTTTTGGTAAAATGTAACTTCTGCAGCTCAAAAATAGGTAAGATCACAACATTCCAGACAGCTTCATCAGGCCTTTTCCCCATTCCTTCAGAAGTCGGCTTTAGTGTCCTACAGCACCATAGGTTCCAGATGTTCTGTATAATTCATGTAAATCATGGGCATCGTGTAACAAAACCTAAAGAGTAAATTTGAAAATGTGTTTTATCGACCTTACCCAGAAACCCTTTGGCCAGACCAAGTACGATGACTTAGCTTTCTCTTACTTCACTACTGATTAAATGATGCTCACTTACCACCTACAGCAACGGAGGTAGGAGGGGTATTTCCATGGTGCTCTGGATTTAAGTTGTTTTTGTGTGTATCTATCTTCCCTATGGGTCTGTGAGTTCCATGAAGGCAAGGGCCATACCTTGCTCTCTTGTATCCTCTGAGCATATTGCAGTGTCTATCACGTCATGGTGCTCACAAATGTTTGTTGAGTGAAAGAGTGAAAGATTCATAAGTAAGGGCCTGAATGGTCTTTTAAACCTGAGCGCAGATTATTAGAAGCTGAGAGTTGGCTTCTTCTTCTTTAAAGTTAAGGAAGGCTCACCCTTCAGGACATTATCATTGCTCAGTTGCTTCTCCAGAGAAGGGAGGACATCTATTTGCCTTGCC
This sequence comes from Pteropus medius, assembly GCF_902729225.1. Taxonomy (NCBI): domain Eukaryota; kingdom Metazoa; phylum Chordata; class Mammalia; order Chiroptera; family Pteropodidae; genus Pteropus; species Pteropus medius. The sequence goes on along the minus strand of NW_024344370.1, from coordinate 8,532,883 downwards.
CAGAAGAGTGGGCCAAAAAGCTTTTAGTGCTGCAGAGAAAAAGCAAAACAAGATTGTTCTTTTTATATCAGAACTACACTTTGGGTTTAAGACTTCCTGAAATTGTATATAAAATGTCTTTTTTTCTCTAGAGAAAGAGTGCTTGATTTTTGTCAGATTCTCAAAGTTGTCTATGACCCTCAAAGGATAAGAATTGTTACTCTAGAGCATTCCTTAAAATGGGCTCAGAGGGATCCCTTTTGATATTGTCACCAATATCAAATATGAATATGCCACTATTGAAATATTTTATTTTCCTCCATGAGTAACTGCTATCTCTGTGTCTAGTGATGCCGTCATGGCCAAAGAGAGGTCTGGTGGATGTAAGTCAACTTTCTTCTTAATTTTACAGTAGAGATCAATGGCCTGCTTACCTGTCCTGCCCAATCTACCTCTCTTCCGTCAACTCCCCTACTCAAAATTGAGAGTTAGGGTTCTGGTTTTATCATGTAGATTTTTGCTTCAGCAACTTGCCTTCCTTTTCCAAGACTTGGTTTCTTCATGACTAAATATAACGTTCCTCTCGTGTTAAGTATAATGCTCTTAGGTCACAAAGTTTTTTATTCATTCATTTATTCATTCAACACATATTTATGGAGGGCCTCCTATGTACCAGGAATGGTTCTAGTGGTGAACAAGAAAGACAGAAAGCAAATATTCTAGGAGGAGGAATCAGATGATAAACAAATAGAAAAACAGGATAGTATCAGATGGTGATGAGTGCTCTGCAAAGATTTCAAATAGAATGATGCAATAAGTAGAGAGTGACTGGGAGGCTAGTTTAGGCTAAGTCATCATGGAATGTCTCTGAGCTGGTGACATTTAGGATCTGAAGATCAGGGCAGAGGAAATAGCTAGTGCCATAGCTCTGAGGCAGGCATGGGCTCGACGTGTCTGAATGTTGCTAGCGTGGCTGATGGGATCCCAGAGGCCAGCAGGCATGGCTTTGAAAGCTATGTTAAGGAGCTTGGAATGAATTTTAAGTACAATGAGAAACTTTTGGAAGCATATTAAACAGAGGAGTGATGTGCTCTAAAATACTTTGTAAAAGATCACTCTAGGTGCTGTGTGGAGAATGAATTGTAAAGAACTAAGAATGAAAGCAAGAAAAGTAATTAGGAGGCTTCTCTAGAAGTCTAGGCTATAGGTAATGGTGGCTTGGACCAAGGTGAAGGTGTAGAGATGGGAAGAAGTGGCAAATTGTAGGTATGTGTGTAAAACACTGGGTCCCACTCTTGATGTACAGTGAGCACTCAAGCAAATCTAGCTATGATTACTATCATCATTATTACTATTGGCTTGGTAAAATGAAATTGGACCAAGTAATTAGTCAACATAACAGTGGTTTTAAGAATATTACTGAACTTAGAGCAAATTAGGTAATATGAACCAAATATTATTTGTATGTTGAGATTTAATTAATGTTACTTTCCTGACACTGTCTTGGATGCATTGTTTTCAATTCTTTTCTCTTTGTGTTTTGAGAAGAAATCCATCATTTACTTTTTTTAAGGATGCACTGTTTAGTCATTTTGTAGTGAAAGAATCCTGATTATCTTCAAATGACAGATGTGAAAGACTGAATTCTAAGTTGTGTGGAAGATGTAATATATTGCATTGCTCTGGAATTTATTATGAGCAAGGAGTTGGAAAAAATTAGGGAGTTAATATCCAGGAAGAAAGCAAAACTAAAAAAATGACACAGATAGATTAATATATTTATGGATACATGTCATGCAGTTTGATGCCAGAAAAGCCAAATGAGAAAGTAATGTTCTGAAAACAACTCACAATTATCAAGACCACAAAGCTCTGACTCAGAGAATATGAAGACTAGTGGCATTTGTACACATATAGTTGCTATGGAGTTATTAAAAGATATGAGAGAGAGAGAGAGAGAGAGAGAGAGAGAGAGAGAGAGAGAAGGAACAGTTCTTTTTTTCCATTTTTTTCAGAAGTCTTTTGCTCTGTACTTTAAAGAACACACATTTCAATCTACCCTTATCAAGCAAGCTCGTAGTTACAAGCTAAATTATTCTAAGACACAGAAGCCTTAAATGAAAGACAGACATCACTGCAATCCTTTAAGGTCATGCTGATCTCTTCAAATGTTAGAATTCACTAGAGTAAGTTTGGCTTTTCAGCTAAGTGACCCCATCACTTTAGAGTAATCCTTGTAATAAGTATAAATCTAGCAGCACAATCTAAGAAAACACTAAATTCCAAATGATAATACTCTATGAGGCCAGAGAGAGTTTGTTTTCAAAATGCAGGCACCAGTATTCTCCAAGTAGTGTGGTTTCAAGATATACCGAAGCAATTATTTAGATTTACTGAAGACTCATAGTGGGACAACAATTTTGGCAGTGAATTTTTGCTACCTTCAAAATTATTTTTCTTCTTTTTTTTTTTTGGAAAATTCACATGATAAAAATAAGAGCGTCTATCCATAGTTTAATGAAGAGATGTTTGGATCATTAGAGATACACCTTTTAAACCAACAAAACACAATTGTCAAAAATATAAGCAAAAAACAGCATTCCCAAAAGTATTTTCTGTAGATCACTAGTTCTTCAAGGGATCACTCAAAAGAAATCTCAGACACACTGACTGCTGCATTCCCCTCTCAGATCTTTTTGAGCACCACGTTAAGCCTATTATGCCACTATGTGGCTTTACCTCTTCAAGGTCATGGTCAGCCACTATCTCATTAAAACAACATAAGAAAGCTAGTAGAACAAATATTGTACCTGCAACTGCAGCTGGTCTCCAGGCTATAATCGATATTTATCCTTTTACTCCTTCACCACCCATTCTAGATTTCCTCAACCCTTGGCCTTCACTTTTTCTGCTTTAGATTGCTTGCCTGGTAGAATAACCCAGACCTTTATCTCTAAGTGTCTGACTTCATGATTATCATGTCCTTATTAGGCTATGATTATGACAATTTTTCATTCACCATTGATATCAGGAATGGAAACACCAAGAGACCTCTCAATGAATCTCCTGAGTTCCAGGCATACTCCTCCTTGTCTCTGTTATGTAATGGCAACCCTAGTGCCTCATGATAATTAAGAAAGATTTCTCCCACCAATATAGTAACTCTATCCTTTGAGTGCTCCTCCATAGGTATGAAGAGCCCAGAATGACCAAATGACAGTTGTGGAACCCTTACCATGTTCCTTCATGGAAGAATAGCCCCACTGGGAACCAGGACCTCCAATCCAGCAGAACCTGAGTTGTAGGACTGGGAAGCACCAATATAAAATGAGTTACTGGGAGTGATGGTTAGAGGGACCAATTTTCCTTTCATCTTTTCATCCCTAGACCCATATATTTTATACATAAGATGTTGGTTTAGTGCATCTGAGGGAGCACTCCAATCTGGAGAATTTTGTTTCTGAACTGCTATCTTATCTGAATCTTTAATAGGCCATTACAACATTCTGTCAGATCTGCTGCTTCTAGGTGAATAAGCTTATGGTAGGACAAACAGACCCTGTGATTGTGTACCCTTACCACTGATACACGTCTTTTGCTGTAAAATGTGTCTCTTCATCAAAGTAATGCTATGTGAGATCCCATGGAAGTAAATCAGGAATTCTAAAAGTCCTCGGATAGCGGGCAGGGAAGGCAAACACATATAGAGCAGGTTTTATTTTTGCCCTCTCCAGAGTGGAATGTCTCAAGACATGGAGAGTGACGCTAACCTCTATAATTCTGTCTAAGGTGTGGGATTGCATCTAATTTAAGCTTTCTGCTTAATTGATTAACTTGGTTATTGTTTCATAGCTATTAAATGCTCACAATGTGTTAAGCTTTTAAATGTTATGAAAAAATGTTTATATTATACAATGAGTTTCTATCCCTAACGCCCAGGCTTTAATGATGAGAAAAGTGCATTCATGTAATTTTGTATTTTTGAGGATACTACTTTTACATAAAGTCACCCTAGGATATTGAAGATCTGATAAACAGACAGCAAAGAATTTATTTTGTTGTTGTCTGTAGAACTAATTAAATACATGGACAGACAAATAAGCCAAATCAGTACGCTCCTCTGATCCATCCAAGAAATCACAAGAGAACAAGATTTGTTTCTATTGATGTCTTAATTGCTATAAATCATCCTGGTTCTCCCTGATCTAGATGAATAATAATCATAATATAAACTTTTTTTGGCATATTGTTCTTATACTGGTGACCCAGAATTCTTTTTTTTTTTTTTGTATTGGTGAAAGAATTAATATTCTTATATCTAAAAATTAAATAAATAAATAAATAAATAAATAAATAAATAAATAAAATGCTGAAAAACTTAGAATTAAGTGGTTCTATTCCACAGGCATAAAAATAAGGATGAAATGCTGAGGATAACATGGCATTTGAGGTTCAGCTTGTGCAAATCAAGATGTTGGCTATATTGCCTCCCAGAAAGACCAATGTGGGCAGGTACCTGTACATACCTTTTACATGGGAGGGGAATTGGGGCCAAATTAAAGATAACACAAAACCAGCCAGGTGATTCCTTCTTGCATTCATTTTTGTGGGATTGTGGGGGGGAAAATTGTTCTCTAAATCAGGAATCTCCAGGTTTCAGTGTGATCATATTTAAGTCTTTGGAAGATGAGGCAAAACCTATGGAGATGCTATAGTGGGATTTCTGCTGGCTGCTCTCCTCCAAGCCAACTAAATTAACCTCTCTGTGCTTTAGTTTCCTCATCTGTAAAGTGAGGCCAGTGATAGGAACCTTCCTCCTGAGGTGGTCAGAAGGATTAATGAATTAATACATGAAAAACATTTAGAATACCATCTGGCTCATAATAAGCATTCAGTAAGTGTTAGCTGCCATCACGTCATCATCATCATCATCTCAGTGTATCCTCCTGGGTATGAAAGTAAATTGAACTTAAGAAATATGACTCCATTAACTTGTACACCACAAACTGAAGGAGTTCAGATGGCCTAAAGTGATGAAGATTTCAAATAACTGACTTTTATAATTATTCACTAATTTTCCTATATACCTTTTCTTGATATTATTTCTGAGAAGGTGTTAGGGATTCAATTGTGTCCTCAGAAATATATATTAAAGTCCTAACTACTTGTACCTTAGAAAGTGATATCATTTAGAAATAGGGTTACATTACATCATTGCAGATGTAATTAGTTAAGATGAGGTCATACCGGATTTGGGTGGGCCCCTAATCCAATTGGACTGTGTCCTTATAAGTAGAGGGAAATTTGGACATATGGATGCACAGAGGGATGATGATATGAAGACATACTAGAGAAGGTAGCCATGTGATGATGGAGGCAAAGGTTGGAGTGATGCATCTCCAAACCGAGGAACATCAAGGACTGAGGGCAAATATCAGAAGCTAGAAGAGGCATGGAAGGGGTTTCATCTACAGGTTTAAGAGGGAGCATGACCATGATAAGATCTTGATTTTGGACTTCCAGTCTCTAGAACCGTGAGACAATAAATTTCTCTTGTTTTAAGCCACTCCTTTGTGATACTTTGTTATGATAGCCCTAGGAAACTAATACAGAAGAAGATGGGAAAAAATAGCCCTGAGGGGATAATGCAGAACTCAGACTTAACTAATCAGGTCATTGGAAGCTTAGGGTGATGTTCAAATGCCAAAGGTGTCACTTCGTTTTCTCTGTTTTAATAAAATCCTACAATCTGACCTTTTCTTCCCTCTCATCCTGTTGTATCCCAAGATCTGCTTTTTAGGGGAAGACTTTCTTCACCATTATATAAGTGGCAGGCTTATGGACATACATTCTTTCCTATCAGACATTTGAAGAAACCTTCTCAAATTTTGTGGTATATTCATTCATGGTTAGGTTTTTATTTTGTTGTTTGTTTTTTATTTATTTTTATTTTTTTTTCATTAGAGCATATTGCCAAAGCAACAGGAAGCCTTGTTTAGATTAGCCAGAGTTACAACCATTCTCTGCTCCTGTGAGTCTTTAGAACAGAGAGGACATATTTGATCCTTTGTGCTGATTTCCCCACCATAATTCTTATTTTTTCTTCTCCCTCACTCAGCTTCAACATCATTTGATTATTTCAGAGGAAAAGCAGCCTCTCTTTGTGCTGCAAGCACCAGCTAGATTCCCCCAATATATTTATACCACTTAAGTTTTCTTAGTTCTGAAAACAGCTACTGGACACACACCATTTGTCAGGGCCAGTTTAATCTTTCCACAGTTATCATCTCGGGTCCAGGGTGGCCAGGCCAAGATTTATTTGGTTTCAAATACTTTTTTCCCTGATACCCTGGAATATCCTTCCAGGATTACCAGGAAGTCCTATTTTCACTTTGCACAAATGATCATACAGTCAAATTAAAAAGTTCATAGATGCCTAACCTGAAGAAGGAGGCCAAGTTTATAAGAATATTTTTAACTCATTAGCTATTTTTTTTTCTTGACTTATGTTTACTATCTCTTAAGTTCTATAAGATGATAAGGTTTTGTCTAAGTCAGCAGATACATTTTTTTTCTGGTAGTTTTCATGACTATTCCCAAAAACACATTCTTCAGAAAATTTGTAGTAAGCATTACATTCTTTTCATCATTCTTTTTATCCTGCTGATTTTACTGTGCTATTTTGTAATGTATATTAAATACAAAAGTCACTTAAAAATATATAGTGTGCTTTTTCAGAGGTCTCACGCAAGGGCATGAGCAAGGGCATGTGCCTATAAATCAAGCAGGATCCTGCTTTGTACATTTTTAAGAGAGAGCTGTTAGAGTAGCTTTAGTTCCTTCTGCTCCTTGATTAAATCTTGATTAAAATCAGTGCTGCAGTTAGAATAGGAAGCAGTCTTCTCTTTCCTATCTCTATTGTAGGTAGCATCACTTGATTGCTTGAGACAGTTAAAGGTGCTTTGGTAGTAAAAGGACAGCAAGATAAATGGGCAGGCATTTCCATAGTAAAAGCAAAGCACTCTGGGAGACAGATACTTGGGGGCGGAGCTACAATGCCAAGATTTCAGCTACCATAGCAACAGCGTAGTGTGGGGTGAGGATGAACAGCTACAAAACTTAGCAAAGTTCCATTTAGTGGAGACAATATATAATCAGAGTTTTCAATCTATTTTAAAAATCCAAAGTTAAATAAATCAAATTTGAGACCATGAGCTGATGCAAAACATTTAAAATACACTGTACATCCACTGAAAATTTCTGAAGCATAAGCACAAATAGTTTAAGAACTATCCAATTGTGACAACTTGTTAGTTTAAAAAAATCCAATTACCGAGATTTTTGTCCCAGAGTAGTTGCAGAAAATTACACAATTAGAGCAATTTTTCTCAGCTGCTTCACTATAGAAAATGAAAGTAATTATACAAAAATAGTGTAAAATACTTTTCGCAACTTGTGAGTTAAATTTTTGCTTTCTTTAGGAGAAATTCTATTTTTCTCTATAGATAACCATCTCAACTAAAAGTTGAAGAGGACAGCAGTAAAAAGAAAAAGCAACACCTAAAAGAAGAACAAAGAATAGAGCAAAAGGTGAATGAAATACTAAATGACTTAGTAGAAGCTAAAAGAGTTTAGAAAGACCTAAGAACCTGGCATTTCAATTAAAATGAGTAATAAGTTTGACACAAAAGCATATTCCTCCCCCATTATTAACATCAGAGTTAAAGTTTTGAAGGTTTTCTTTGTTCTCCACAACATTATAATGCATTTAGGGAGCTCACCATTCGCTTAGGACCAGGCATTATTTTCTATCCAGGCCTTTTGTGTCAGGTCTACACAGCTAGTGAAACAGAAAGTTGGAAATTATCTGGTGAATTGAGGATAGTTTAAATACAAATCAAGTCCATTAACATAAATGTGTATGTTTGTATCTGCTCTTTATTAAGGATACTTGTTGTCTGGATTTACTGAATTTTTACTGAGTGTTCACTATGAATTTGGAAAACAGATATTAAGTGATTCAACCCAGCTTCTGCTCTGGGTTGTCAATTCTCTAAACTGCACTTTGTGCCCAGAAGGATCTGGATGCCAAATGTCATTTAAGTATGTGAAAGATCTGGCTCCAGTGTCTCAAAGAAGAGTAATACCTATTGCTAAGCATCCAACATCCATATCCTATATCTGGAAAGGAAGTTTTACTATTAGGAACATCTATGGGATTGCCTGTATAACATTAGCAACTATAATCTGGGAGCTGTTGTCCTTCCCTACTATCCACACAATTAGCATTATTGTGCTTTGACTCTGATTCCCTGTCTCTAGTTGACTGATCCAAGAATGGGCACCTAAGTCTCACTTGGCTAGTCAAAGTCATTACCCAGGATATTGGTATATGGGATTTGCAGAGCCAAGTCAGTCTCTCACCAGTGACTGACTAAAGCTGTAAGGTATAAAACTTGAGCTATCCGTAACCACATGTTTTTATGTCATGTGGATAAAACCTCAAAAGAAAAGAATAAAAGCACCAGAGAAAAGCAGAGACAGCAAGTGGAGACTTGATATTGATGATGTTAAACCCAGTCCAGTTGTTTCTGAAGTCCAGCAGAATTCATTTCCTGTGATTTGACTATATCTGGCCAATAAATCCCCCCTTCCCTCTTTTTTTTTTTTTTAATCTCAAACTAGCTAAAGCTGGGTTTCTACCTTTTGCAACACAGAATTCTAATGTTAAAAGCCTGTTTCCAAATCCTCTAAAAATCATGATAAAAGGAAGAAAATGGAACAACCAGTTAGATAGAAAACACATTGTGGGAAATAAAACAGAGACACAAAAAGCAGTTGCAAGGTTTTACTTTATTTGCAATTCAATGGTTTGTGAGGAGGGAAAGGAGTCTCACAAGCCATTACAACCAGGAAATCATCAAAAGAAATAAGACCAGCTGGAGTATAAATGCAATAAAATCAGAAGGTGCCATCTTTTCTAATTACTTGTAGAGGATGACAAGAATATGAGCTGAAATCTTAATTTAGGCTCCTTGCCTTATGCTGCCTACTGTAGGATGTGCTAGGTAGGCTCTTCCAAAATTCAAGGAACATTTGCACACTTAGAAGATTAGTCTAACATCCAGATAATAAGAACTCACTCTTAAAAGACAGAACATAGAAAAAAAGGGGAAGCTATGATTCAAGGCAATTTCTCTGGACTGAAGGAATTTCCAGATCGAACAGGGTTACTGAGACCCAGCACAATAAATGAACATAGATCATCACCAAGCCATATCTCTGGGAAATTTAGAACACTGGGTACAAAGAGAGAATCTTAATTATCTCCAGAGAGAGTAAAATAAATAGTTAATATACAAAGTAACAGAAATTAGAATTTCTTCCAATACCTCAACAGCAAGTCTGTTGGAGTGATGTCTTCAAAATTATTTCCAATCTAGAATTCTATATCCAGCCCAACTACCAATCAAAAAAAGTGTAAAATGAATACCTCTTAGATATTCAAAAATGTGTTTTTCAGACACACTTTCTAAGAAAATTATTGACAAAGGTGTGACACTAAAAGATAGAAGTAAACCAATAAAGAGGAATACATGGGAAAGGGGAATAAGAAGGCAAAGAGATCTGTAAGACTATGGGGATCCCAGGATGACAGCTGTGCACCAGATTTCGAGGGCCACTAGTCCACATCAAAGCAGGTTAAAAAATTACTTACTCTGATTCCGTATTTATAGCTACCCTTCCCTCCAGAATGAAAAGATAGGTATAGTGATAGCAGAACTCTATTGTCAATTTGTGACAAATTGCTACAAATGTAGTGCCTTAAAGCAAACATTTATCATCTTATAGTTTCTGTGGGTCAAGAGTCCAGGTACAGCTTTGATGAGTGTTCTGTTCAGAGTCTCACAAAGCTATAATCAAGCTATTAGCTAGGGCTGGGTTCTTTTCTTGAAATCAGGGTCCTATGTGCTTTCTGGCAGATTTTAACTTATTGTGGTTATAGGACTGAGGTCTGGTTTTCTTAATGATTGTTATCTGGGGGCACTCTGAGCTTGTAGAGACCACATGCAGTTCCTTACCACATGACCTTCTCACAACACGGCGGCTTACTTCTTCAATGCCTGCAGGAGAATCTCTCTCTCAGAGGAAAATCGAGTCTTTTATAATGTAATCTACTCAAGGGCATAACTATCCCATTACTCTTGCCATATTCTGTTGGCTGGGAGCTAGTCACATGCCTACCCTCAAGGAGAAGGAATTATAGAAAGGCATGACTCATTAGGGGTCACCTTAGGGTTTGTCTACCACAGAACTATTATTTTAATTGATGAGATATGCAATGATGATGGTTTATAAAAGAGGTTGAGTGTTAAGGCAATAAAGAAGTATTTTCTAACATGAATGGTCGTCACACTGATAGCTGATGTTCTTGAAATCAACATATTGACAAGAACCTTCAGATAGTTGCAATGTAGGGGGCAAAAATGCCCAAATACGAGAAATTATAAACACATATGTCCTTCCACTGAACATTATATCTGTAAGAATCACCATATTGTTGAATACAGTAGTAGATTATTCATTTATATTGTTTTATAGTATTCCCTTGTGTGGCTATACCACACTTATTTATTTATTCTACTCTTGATGAATATTTAGTTTGATTCTAGTTTTCTGGCTCTTATGAATACTGCTGCTATGAATGCTTCTCTGTGCGTTTCAGTATACCTATACTTATTTCTTAATTTGATAATAGTTATCTACAAAAATCTATAGTAAACATAATATTTAATGATGAAATATTGAAAACTTCTCTTTTGATATCTGGAATGAGATAAGGGTGTGTAATATCACTTCTTTTAGACGTTTTACTAGAGATTCCAAACCATACAAATACCTAGAAAAAGATTTAAAAGGTAAATGGATTAGAGAAGAGAAAATAAAACATTATTTTCAGATTACATAATTTATATACAGAAATTAAGAAGTACAGATAAACTATTACAGCTAATAAGAGAATTTACTAAGATCAATATATAAAAGTTTATGCTGGCAACAAACAATTGACAATTTTTATTAAAAATTAATTATATAGTTTATAATAAAATAAAATATCAAATCTTAGAAATGAGTCAGATAAAAGATATTTAAGACTTTTATACAAAACATTATTAAATATACTGGGATAAATTAAATAAGCCCTAAATAAATTTGGAGGTATGCCATATTTGTGGGTTTGAAGATTCAATATTGTTAAGATGTTAGTTCTCATTATATTAAACTAGGGATTCAGCACAAACCCTATCAAAATCCTGAGGGTTTGGTCTGAAGAACTTGACAAGCTGATTCTAAAGTTTATATGAAAATTCACTGGGTCAAGAACATACTTGACAAAGAACAAAATCGGAGGACATATACAACCAGATTTCAAGAAATGTTATAAAGCAACATCAATTATGACAGTGTGGTAATGGCATGAGAATGGATAAATAGACCAATGGAAGGAAACAGGACCCAGAAATAGGCCCACACATATGCAATAACTTGATTTAAAACAAAGGTACCACTGCAATTCAGTGGGAGAAAAGAATGTTTTAGCAATAAAGGATTTTGAGAAACTAAATGTTCATGTAGGAGAAAATATAAAAATTGACCCCTACCTCATACTATTCATAAAAATTAATTTGAGGGGATCATAGTTGTGAGAGTGAAAGCTAAAATAATTAAGAAATTTAGAAGAAAATATAGGAGAACATGGTCTTAGTGGTAGGCAAAGATTTCTTAGGATAAAATGCATTAATCATAAGAGAAAAAACTGGATAAATCCAAGTTCATTAAAATTCAGAACTTCTGTTCATCAAAAGGCATTATTAAAACATGAAAAAGCAAGCCAAAGAATAGATAACTGCAACACATATACACAACAAAGGACTATTTGCAGAATTTAAAAAGAGATCTTACAAATAAATGAGGAAAAGACAGGTAATCCAATAGAAAATGGAAAAAGATTTGACCAAGCACTTCATAAAAGAGATATCTTAATGGCTAATGAACATATGAAAAGGTACTTATCATTACAAATTAAAAAGGTGTTTATCATAATTACAAATTAAAACTACAAACCACTACACATTCACCAGAAATACTAAAACAAAATAAAGCAAAACAAACTAGCAAATTAGTTTCACTTATAAATAATAAGCAAACAAAAAAAGTTACCGACAGTTCCAAGTATTGATGGTGCTGTAAAGCAACTGGAAGTTTTATACATTGCTAGTGGGAACGTAACTGGTGTACACACTTAGAATATATAAAATATATGCATATCTGTCCAGTGGCCCAGAAATTTAAGATAACATAATTTAGGAGTAAACCCAACAAAAATATGTACATATGCATACCAAAGTATTTTGAATTGAATTAAACTAATTGATGGTCTGTTTCTATGCATTAAATGGGTAATTCATAGATCTAATCAATAATTCATTTCTATTGGAGCATTAACCATAACCTGTTACACAAATATTTCTGCCAGGAATAATTGGACTTTTCAGCTACAAAATACAAATTTCACTTCTGTCATAGTTTTGGCTTAGAGTGTCAAAAGAGTGAGAATATGTGTCTGGCTTGATTTGTTCCTAAAATTTATTTTACTATAAGTCTAATATCTGGAATCTAACTCAGAATTGTCATTAAAAAACATTTGTAAGGCATAGTTTGATCTCAGGAAATGAACTTGGTTATAGAGTAAAGGAAGTCTTTCTGGTTTGGGTTGGGGTTTTGGTGATGGTGCTAAATGGCTCTATGACTTTGGGTCAAATGTAATAAGTAATCACCAATAACAATCTTCGATTGTTAACCATTTGATTATGAGAATAGCTAAACTGAAAAACATAAGGATAAAAAGTAACAAAAAAATAATAAAATATAGAAAGGCTCTGTTACTGACCAATGAGATTTCCTTGGAAACTGAGAATTCTTCATTGTCTCTGAAAACAGGTTGGTAGAAGTAGTCTAAAGGGATAAAGAAGTGAATGTCATTTTATCCAACATCCTTACTCTTCTATTTATTTCCCTTAATGTATATTTGCATAGCTATATTTTGCTTCCTTGAGGTTATATTCACATTCTGCAATTTTATTTTTAGATTACCTTTTTTATTCAAATAATATTCTGCCTCAATTTGAGTGTTTGGCAGGAATATTAAAGTGGCAGATTTTACCCATTGCATTGAATGCCCGTTTCCTTTTCCTTCCAAAATTTACTTTTCATGTTCTCCTCTTACCTTGTGGCCCCCATTATCTCTATGCTTTCATCCACATTTTCCTCATAAAAACCTATGTGCAGGAAAAGATTGATAAAATTATTCACTGAAGGACAAAATTTGCTTCTGTTAATGCTTTATGTGTATATCAAGTAAATTGCATTCAATTACTTAATAAAAAAAGATATAATTTAGGTGGCTTCAGCACATAAGGGTTTATTTTTCTTGTGTAATGAGAGATCTGGAAACCAATAGTTGATGACTTTGGTACAGTAGCTCAAGGTCTCTGTGATTATCTTGACCTTTTCTTTGTGGTCCTAAGATGACATCTCCTGCTCCTATCATCATATTTGTGTTCCATACAGAAAAACACAGGAAAGTTGGAAAGGAGAAAGGTCAGCTAAGTCAGTGAGTTAAAGAACTTTTCCAGAAGCCCTACCTAATAATCAGAACTGGGTCATATGTCTATCCATGGCTGGTTGCCTACTCTTTTATCTGGGCACATTGCTATCCAGAATAAATTGGGTTTCGTTAGTATGAAATTAGAAGAGAATGGATATTGTGTAGGCAACCAGCTGTCCCTGCCACACATATTCTCCTATTTTGTATTCTAATAGGGCATCCAGCTTAAGATCAAATGAATGAATCTCTAAACATAGAATTTCAAATACTGACCAGGCAGTAGGAGGCATCGTATTGTGAGGGGGGCTTTTACATGATGAGATCTCTAAATTCTCATCATGTAGGCCATTGCTTAACTATATTTTCTCTTAAGGCTGGCCTCTATAAAGGTATGACCTGTAATGTATGACCTGAAATCTGTTGTTATTGAGTGGATACTTATGCTGCTTTACCTCTAGGGTTAAGAGATGCCCAGAGGAGGTGGAGGAAAGAGTGTTGGGGGAAGAAAAATGGTGGCTCGATTATCTGCTTTATAGACTTTGTGAGTCAAACATGGGCGGTGACTCAGATGGACTGCTCTTAACAAAGGTAGAATCAAAAACATAAGGGAGAACAATCTCAGTATAGAAATAATCATCAAACCAGTTTAAACAAATATCAGTGAGTTTCTTATAAACTTACTTTCCAGAAGACTAAGGTTGTGTCATTGGAATGGTTCCAAAGAATACAGGGACAAGTGTAGAAAGTGCTGTCCTCTCCAGGCGCTTCTGGGACTGCCCAGGAAACTCTCATACCCCCAGCAACGAGCTCTGGCTGTTGCATGACAGTCTACGTGGGCCACAACTCCATGACTTCAGGGGCAACTGTTCCACAGAGTGATTCTCCAGAGCTTCTGCCTCATCACTTTGGATGTTACTATTGCTGCCACGTGGACACCATTGGAGCTAGAAATCTTAATGTCTACGGAAATGGATCTCACCTGCTAAGTCTCAAGGCTGGTGATTCTTATTGATTTATTTGAAATTGAAAAATTCTCCCTTTGTTTTATGCTCAGCTGTAGGAAATCCCATATGAAGGCTTCTCGAGCCTTCAAAATTATAGAGATTAATTTGACAGTTCTTTAGACTTATATACGTAGCCTTTTTCTGCCAGTGTGCGTCCAAGTCTCCAGGTGGGCTGTGTCTAGGTGAGTTCCAGTATCAGCCATTGGGCTTTCTTAGAAGTACCACTCACCATCAGTAAGCACAGTCTGTAGTTGGGTCTAACTTCTCTTCTTCCCTTATGGCAAATCCTCTCAGGAGGTCCCTTTTTTCCTGGTCATTATTGGATCAACCCAAACACAACTATAGAGTCTGATCTGTATGGTTGGCTGGGGTCAAGTCTTTTTCAGTAGAGGCTTCTTCGCAACTCTGTAATATAATTGGGAGATATATAGATGAATAAGTATACCTATAATTTTTAAAACTTTAAAACAATCACTCAAAGGCTGAAAGTAGATAATTTTTCTTCAAAACACATTATGTTTTCAATAGGATTTAACCGCTGCCTAACTGACTTATGGCCACAAAACAAACATAAAACACACAGGACCAGGCCCTGGAAAGAAAAATCCACCTTAGTTACTCGAAGTGGGTGTGTGTTGGTAGTCGTGGGTAAATTCACTTAGTCTAATACCTGTTGCCCACCAATGATTCTCAATAATTTGGACAGGCTAATTGAGAACCAAAATATTACCACTGTTACTTATGGAAATCTGATGGGAGAGTGTGACTTTATGTCTATTAGACAATACAAATAGGTAGACTTAACCCACCCAATTGCTTACAGCCCTGGACTGGGGCAGGCCAAGAGGAGGAATGGCACTGTCGAACTAAGCATGCCTGTCTTTCCTTCCATATAAATTCACCGCATCAATCATTCCCTCTCACTAGGGGTGGTGTGAGTAAAGGGCCATAGACAGCTAGGTGTGTGTTTAGAGAAACTCCTCCTTGTGAAACCTGGAAGTGGGCAATGGCCTTTCCTTCTAAAGGTCACCTCCTGTTTTAAGGCTGGTGGGGTAGTTATTATGCTGTCCGGCTTCCAGTTGTATCTTCATGTTTGTTTTTTATACCTTATTTGTACTTTCCTAGATTCAGTTTCCTTTTCAGGGCCTGAGCACTTCATTCTCATGCTCATTCACATTTTCACTTCATAATCATGAAGTGCTCAGTAGTTTTAAGTGTGGCTTTGATGCTGGGAGACACCATCTTCCCCTCAAAATATTTTCTTCCCTGGTGACTCTGAAGAGAAAACTTCCCGTTCGAACTCAGCTCCACAGTGGAGGATCTAGTAAAGTGGATTAGCCAGAACCTGCAGGGCCCCTAAGTAAGTGCACTCCTCTTCAAGACCATTTGCCCACTGAGCCCTCCTCTCACTCATGGCCTCACATCTAAAGATTATGCTCCCCTAGAATATTCTGAAGTGGCTACTGAAGAATCTTGTGAAGTCAAGGCACAAAGAGCCATTCTGTTTTCAGAAATGCCTACATTTATATTACTGAGAGTCTCGCACTTATATGTTAAATTTCCTGCTCTCTATCCTGTGGATTTCAATCTGGCGGGACTGCCACATGTCTTTGTGCTCTGTACCGCACATGTGCATATGGTGCATGCTAAATATAAATGCTGTTTGGCAGGATTCTTTTTTCTCTTCCTTTGTTTCTGAAAATGTAATGAAGAAAATGTGTAATGTGTACCCTCTCTAAAATGAGAGAGACTTTCAGGAAGTGGAATTATCTTGACAAGAAGCCACACATTTTACATATTTCAACACGTGGCAGCAATGGCAGCAGTAATTGTCTGCTGCTTTGCTGGTTTGTACCCTTTTTTCAACAGAGATCAGGGAACTTTCTGCATTACTGAACCATTTGACTGAGTTTCTAGGGGCTGGTTTTTAATACTGCCAGTCCCTCCCTCTACTCATGTACTAGTCAGGTTAGGTTAGTGTATGCTGTAATAACAACTCAAAACTTTCAGTGGCATAACACAATATATCTTTATTTACTTCATGCTACGTGTCCAATGTCAGTTGGCAGTGAGGCTCTGCTCATCACTGTCACTCAGGCCCAGACTAATGGAGGCTTTGGTTCAACATGTGCCTCCATCATCACTGCAGCCATGGGTTCAAAATGTGGCAAGTCATGCTCCAGCTGTGAGGGCTTCCCCTGAAAATGATACATGTCACTTCTGTTTTTATTCTACTTAGTAATTCTCATGCTATGCCTAACTTCAGAGAAGAGCAGGGCAGTATACCGATCAAGTACCTGAAGGGCAGAGAGCTGTAAGTATTTTGGTACCAGCACTGATGACTTCCACATCTCTTGCCAGAATTATGAGAAGAGTAGACAATTGCTCATGTTACTACTGAGGTGCTCTGGTACTTTCTAGGTGCACCAATGGTGCCATTGAAGGAAGAGAGCAAGACACCACAGGATTAAAGCTATTTCATACAGGCACCTCACAGAATAGCACTGTCTTAAAACAATGCTTAGATTTTAAAAGAAGTGTCAAAGCTTAAAGAAACCTAGATTAGGGATAGTAAGGTGAAACACACAAAAGCACACAGATGCGTGCTCCACTTCCAGACTCTAGAGCTGGGGTGAGGTCACATACACACACACGGTGTCACATCCAGAATGGAACAAATATGAAAACTGGTAAAATGCTGCTTGAGCCTTTTAGGAGCTGACCTGCTTCTTGCTCTCTCTGCCAGGCTTCCTGGCATCCCCGTGAGCTCTGCCCCTGCCAGTCGAGTCTGTTCTGACTATTTTTGCTGGTGGTAGGGACCTCAGCAAAGCTGCGATTGCAGCAAATGTGGTTTGTTAGATCTTAAGGACTGAGGAAAGTCCCAGAGCCACTTAGCAGGTGAAGAATCATGACTGTGTCTGTGTCAACTTCGAGGGCCTAACATCTCTGGACTGATTGCAGTGAGCATAGGGAAAACCCAAAGGAGGATTTCAGATCCAGAGGGCAGCTGAAAGGGCTTTGCCTAGTGATACTGATCATAGCTGGCAGGGGACTGCTTGAGGGGAGGCAGTCTGCTTGTTGCTCCTCATGGCCTGCCTTAGACAGAGAGCCTTCCATGTAGCAGCAACAGAGGAGAGCTAAAGGGAAGAGCAGTGGGCTCTCTGGAGAAACCGAGGAGAGGTAGCAAGACTGATTTGACTGTCCACAACTGCTTGGCACAACGAGAATCTCAGCATTTTTAGCAGGATTCTGCTAATGAGTGTAGAATCAAGGGACTGGCAGCTCCATTTCCTCTGGCATTAACATTTTTTACTTTATTTTAATGAGGAAAATGAGATTCTTTACAGTTTCCTATAACTGAACCCGGTTTGGGAGAGTATGACATTTAACAACAGGGCTTTGAAAAATATTAAGCATTATACAAATACAAGGAATTGTTGCTGTTATAATTCTGATGAAGCACACATGCAGCT
Organism: Pteropus medius; assembly: GCF_902729225.1. Taxonomy (NCBI): domain Eukaryota; kingdom Metazoa; phylum Chordata; class Mammalia; order Chiroptera; family Pteropodidae; genus Pteropus; species Pteropus medius. The sequence goes on along the minus strand of NW_024344370.1, from coordinate 8,514,758 downwards.
TCGAATCGGCCTTAATATTGAGGGGATATTTAAGGATTAAGAGGGACTCCGTAACTATCGGGTATTGAGTCAGGATGGCCTTCGTAAAAGGGCCAACTAATCTGGCCATATTAAATCCATTTTTAGAAGCTAAATACCTAAATTCTGAGTCAATAAACTGCAAACGCAGACATAGATCATAAAACTTGATCATCTTACATCAGATGCAACACTCTCATAAATTATAAAATATGTCAGGTGATTAATTCTAATTTGAGGCCATAAGCTGATTATTTTCTTGATAAAAGGAGGAAATGGCTTTGGGCAGGAGAAATGGTCTCAAATTTCTCAATATGTAGATGCAGCCAAAGTGAGGTGGTGGGGAGGACTGCCATTATATGATGGACCTGGGGATGAATCCAGATAATTCAGGAGAAAAAGATGTGGGTATCCTTAATCAGCCCCAAAGTCTTTCATCAACTATAGTTAAGCTTTATTAATGTGAATGAATTTGGGGTTAAGGTCAGTCTGAATTAATAAAACTTTGAATTACAAACTGTTTTGAAAGGTATTCCACTTGCATATTTTCTCCAAGCATAAAAAAATGCAAAATTAATGATAGGAGAATGGGGCCAAATATAGGTCCTTCAAGCCTGCTCAATTATCTTAATTATTATTTGCATGTAAATGATACTACTCTAAAATAGTTCATTCTTATAATAAGTATACTGTTTGCCTTTATATTTTAAAAATATTAATTCATTTAGAAAGTCCTTTTTTTATTATTAAGAAGAAAATTTCAGCCATGTTGAAAAGTTCATCCCCAATTTTTGATGTGCTTGTATAGATAAGAGCCATCAGGAGGCCAAAATGTCTGTCCCCACAGTCCTACTTGTCTCATTGTTCCATGTGCAGTAGGCAGAAGCTGCACAGCTTTTTGAGGAATTCAAAACCATTAATCTGGATAATAAAGTCAGAAGTTGATTTATTTTTAAAAGTCCTCATAATTATCTAAATCTTATGTATACATTGTTTCCTCACCTGCAACATCAACCAGGATAGTTCTAGGCAACAAAGTTGAATAGATAAAGCATTCATTCATATCCTTTATCCTTTCAGCTTTTAGTTGCCTTTCTAGGCCCTTCATTTCCCTCTGTAGTCTCTCCTTTCTCTTAAGCAAGTACACAGTGAGACTTCAAGTCCACCAGGGCAAAGCTCATGAACATATTGTCCTATAAATGTGTCTGAGACATAGTAATGCCTTAGTACGTGATTACTATGAGAGCAAATCAATGCGTAGTTAGCTATTAAAGCTGATAAATTCACACTAAACAGCAAATACTGATAGTAAATTAATGTGTTGGACATTATAAAAGGAATAATCCTTAAATCCAGGGGAATGAATTCTGTTTTGGATTTTAGACACTGGAACAGACAGGTAAATACCTTCACCCTGGGTGGGCGATTGTTATTGCTGCTCTCTGAGTACAAGCTTTCTCTAAAAACAATAACAACAGCAACTACTACTATCGGTTATTAAGAACCTGCTGTGTGTCAGATGTGTACACTTTATTTTATGTGATCATCACAGTAACTACTTGAAGTAGTTATTATCTTTCTTTTAGAGCTAGGGAAATCGATGCTGAGGAAAGTCAAGTACTTGCCCGAGGTCACACAGTGAGTAAGTAGGGGTTTAAAGAACTGAATTCTGACTGATTCCAAATCACTATTCTTATCATGTCACTACTCCATCTATTCTTTCTGTAATTAGAACTTATATTGTTCAAATATAGCCTGTTCCATTTGAGATCTCAAGTGGAATCCCAAATTGTATAATTCCATGATAATCATCATCAATTGCCATCCATTGAGCAACTATTATAAGCAAGGCACTAAGTTCTTCTAAAACAAATATGTTCATATTGACTTCATAACACACTGCTATCCTGGTGATCTGGATTTCACATAATTTCTTTCTTAACTGTGAATACTCTTCATTGAGTGTGTAATACTTTTCATATGAATAAATTCAGAAATCAGAAACAAATTATTTTTCAGACCATGTTCAGATGTGGTTTGTTGTAGTTCTACACCATGGTCCTTGTTATCAAAGAATTGGCAATTCACTTAGAGACACAACATTTATGTTTATAAATAAACAACAATGTGAATGCATTTATATTCAAACTAGGGATGCAAAATATAAATACCATCAGAGTTCAGAGAAGGGAGAGCTTAATATTCTAGAGCAATTGGAGAGGGTTTTTGCAGTGGAAGTAATGATAGGAATGCAGGGCAATGATCATAATGCAGGTATAACCGAAGACAGTGGTGCCTCTTGCCAACTCAAGCATCCACTGGACAGTTTCTACTTAATTATGGCTGCGAATCTGTCCACAAAGGGCTCTCATAAGGTAATTCTCTTTGATTCTAAACATATAAACAATTGTATATTTGATTTATAAAGGAAATAGTATTTTCTTAGCCAAATTGTAGGATATTAGAGAGCTAAATGCTATAGCTAGCTGGATCAGAGGCCTGTATTGAATTTTTACTAATTAATTAGCTATAACTCATCAATATAAAGAGAATCAAAGGTCAATCTTTAAGTTGAAACCATTACCAGGATGTACTTTATGATTTTTATTTTTTATTTTTTTTTAGCTATCTATCTGGAATATTCACTGAAATGTTGGTATTTTCTTTTTAAAAGAATTGCTCTATTCTCTACTTTGCTATGTCCATGGGGGTCTGGCCTGAAATTAATGTATTATAATGGATCTCCTGGGCTCTTATTCTGTTTTAAATGAAGTACCTTCTATTGGGCAGGAAAATGCAGGATATCATATGTCTTGCTATTGATAATAGAGAAGTTTCTCTGGGAGTTGCAGGACCTATTATTTGGGTCCAGCATTTCTGAATGTTTGCTCTTTGGAACATTAATCTCACAACATACTTCACACTAAATAGGTTCCATGCTCTATTAAGTTTGGGAAATGTCCTTTACTTGGCAATTTGTAATGCACAGGCTGTTAAGTCCTATTGCAGAGAAACCTTTTCAACTTTGCTTAACTCAGTGTTTCTTAAAGTTGTTTGACCATAGCAATTGCTGTTCCTTTCTCCACTTTTTTCCCCCTTATGAGGCACTATTACATGCAAGGGTTTGTCAGGACTCAGAAAGAGGGAAACCACACTAGCTACTGTAATGGAGAAAATTTAATATAAAATTAGTAATAGGTGTTACAGCACTAAAAAAATTAAACGTGTGTATATATATATATGAAAGAGAACATTGATAGATCTCAGAAGTAATAACTGCAAGAAGGGAAGACAGGAGCATCAACCTAGGAACTTGGAGGAGCGGGCATCACTCAACTTTTGAAGCTTGACACGGGGGCCTTAGGAAACGGGTTCTGCTGAGCAGGGTGTGATGGGGCTGGTTCTGATAGTGTGGAAGAAAGCTGAACATGGAAAACCACTGCTGCTAGAACTAACTGCTGTTGCCTCAGGTGAAGGGTCACCGATGGAGCAAGGCTGATGTTGACAGGAAGAGCCAGCAGTCAAACAGGAGTGAGCAAGTCCTTTCTCCCTCTTTCTGCCTTCCAGTTTCTCTCTAGCGCCCCCTTTTGGCAGGATCTAACCTGGAACTAGTTGACAAAGAAGAAATATGGCCTGTGGAGATACCTTCCCTTCTCCTCCATTCCCATAGAAATGTGGCTGTGGAACTAGTAATAATAATAACAATAATGCATGTAACAATACATATTATATGTAATAATATAATGGCTTAATATTTGTCACAGCCTTTTCCATTAGCTATTCAGTGTCCACATACACCCTTCTACACATATTTGAACTCACGTAGAGCAACAATAACAACTTATGCTTTTGCCTAACAAGATGAAAATATTCTTTCTATGAATAAAAATGTTCCCATTCTCTCAAAAGGGGAGCTATAAACTCTTGACAGTCATTGCCTTCACCTCTGGAAAATGTTACTTCTTTCTCAAATTCAGTCATGGACCCATCGGAATATTTTGTAACTAAAGATGAAGTTATAAAGTTATCCACCACCAATAATATTTATATAAAATCATAAATGGAAAAAAGTAGAAAGGAGAAAATAAATACGCTGAAAATTTGTTGGGAAAATTATTAGGAAATATTATATTTTTTACTACTGTTTAATTTTCTTCAAGGTTAACTTAGATATCAAGCTTCTTGATCTTATCTGAGCCCATTTATTCACAAAATGGAATGAAGTGGAGAGCTGCTAATTCACCAGTGAATTTAAACTGTGTAGAGAACCAGTACGCAAAATTTATTTTAAGGCCATAATTTTTTGCCTCATCCTAATCACAATTGTTTCACATGGAAATTACCTATTACTGATTAAGTGCATTTAAAATCTAATATCTACCTGAACACCCCAGAGTTGTAAGCTTTCTCGTTAATGGTTGGTCCTGAGTCCCAAGCTAGAAATTTCCTTCAGTAACACTATTGATATGGAGGACCCTGGCAATAGACTTTGCAAAATGGAGCCTGTTACACTATCTAGGTGTCATGATGTAGTTTTCAACATTGGCAGCAGCAGCAGCAGCTTTTAAAAATGTGAAGCATGACCTTTGCAAGCACTTCCTAGGTTCCCACAGCATTCTAACTTTCTTTGAGGGTATAACAGATGCCTCAACTTGTTTGGCTACAGGGGTAGCAACCAAGGGAGTAAGAAAGAAAGGTATAATGAGATCATAGAACTTGGTTCAGCTATAACTAGTAGCACTCTACCCCTGTGGAGAGTAATTTGCGTCTTAATGCACCTCACCTGCTAGAATGGAGTGCCTTTTAAAATTGATCTCAATAATTGCACCCTGCTGCCTTTCTCAATATACACAGGATAAATAGCACACTACTCTCTGCCAGCAGTTACAAGTGTCACAAATCCATCTTTGGGACCTACATAGAGTCTTTTAGAGACAGATATAAAGTTTTAGTTACAGTCGAGTTATCTCATGGATCATGTGAATTTTCTGTCTGGAGCCCTAAGTTCTAAAACAAAGGCTTTTAGGTCTTTTAGATAAGAGTTAAGTGTGGGGCAAAAATAAATTAGGGTGGTGGAAAAACACCTCTACAACAAAGAACTTTATCTGAAAGGTTGTCTGAGTAGTATAGACCCGCATAACATATAAAATGAGGTTTTAGGAAGGGAAGCAGGAGGACACAAGTCCTTGAACGCAAAGGTCACATCGAGGGTAGGTCTGACATATTGCTTTGCCCACCAGTTGGCTCAGAATTTTTGGAGCTGGATTTTTAATTCCCTTCATCCGGATTCAGTTTAGAGGCCTAATCTGAATTTAGAGGCCTCATGTCCCGGGAGATCTCTCCCTCGGGTCAGCTGGTCTTCTCTCACTTAGGTCAGAACCAACTGAGGATCTGCTCGACTGACCACTGCTTGGGGAAGCTCACAGTCATCTGGGGTAGTGTGTCCACAGCCTGAAGTAATCTGTCTCATAACTCCCTGCTTGAGTCTGACAGTTGCGGGGGATGCTTGCTTAATAAATAGCCATTGTAGCATGTGTTTTAGCTTCTAGTCCCAGGATTGTATGTGTCAGATCCAACAACCCTTGTGCAAAATCTGGAATGAAATTAAAACTGAGTTAGTGATGGAGTGTTTAGCACAATGTCTGCCACATAGTAGGTGCTTAATAAGGATTGCTGTTACAGGGCAGAGATTAGGCATGGTAAACTGGACAGAACTTTCCAGCGGCAGAATAATCTAGAATAATTAGAACAATCTGATGGTCCCCCTGGTCCGTCAGGCCCCACCCTCACTGGATCCCATCTAACAACTTCTGTCTAAATTCTTTCAGGATTTCTAGGGAATTACTTGGAACTCTCATCTGTTCATGGTTAGTAGTCAGTAAGCCTTGATTTGGTTGTTTGAACATCCAGAATTGGACAAGAGTTTTATATCACAGGTTCCTTACAACTTTCTTACCACAGATTGTCCATCATGAGTTCTTGTCATCATTGAACCACTTTCTCAGGTACCACAGAGAAATGTTTTTGGTCCTTTTGTACTTTTTTGTGTTCCTGGAGATTTCAGGCTGACTGAACAAATTGGACAGAGAAAAAATAAGTTGTTTTGCTTTTATTGAAACTGTGATCTCTTACTTTGGGAATTATTTCAGTCTTCATGTTTCAATAATAAGTCCCTTTGGAGGTACCCAGTACTTTGGCCATGTTCATGAAAGAAACTTATTGAAAGAAATGACATGCCCACCTATTCATTCATTCAGCTCACGAGTCTTTTTTTTTTTTTTCTGCTTTTCCTCCTCTTTTCACAGCTGTTGAATTAACAATGTATTGAGCACCAATTGCATGCTGGGCTCTGTGCTAGGCGTGGGAAATACAGTGATGAACAGATCAAAGTTCCTACCTAGTTGGGGGAGACAGACAATGAAAGGCTATACATAGTGGTGAGGGATATGAACTAAATCAACAGAGGAAAATGACAGAAAATAATTGTTCGGGATGGGCATGACTTCTGATTTAATTATGGGAAAGACTCCTCTGAGGAGGTGAAACCTGAGGTGAGATCTGGAGCAGGAGAAGGCACTAGCCATGTGGGGATCTGGGGATGAATGCTTCCACCAGAGGGAAACAAATGCAAAAGCTCAAGGTGGAAGTGTGCCGCTCCCACCCACAGCCTCCACACTCCTGGAGGACGCGTAGAAGAAGCTCTCCTATAAGCCCATGTGAGAAGGATAGATGAGAGAAGGCTGAGAAATATCTTTTGGTCACCTGCAATGCCTGCGGATGTAATTGGCGCTTCTTACTGATAGATGTGCTTTAAGTGCTCTATAGATAGGCTGGGGACTGGGTGATTTTCTTGAAATTTCCCCCTATAGTCAAATTTTTCAAGAACTAAAAATAACAAATTGGCAATCTACCTCCACGTGTTCTTTTGTAGCATCCAAGGACACTACCATAGCGTGATGGATAATATTATGAGCTGTCTTAGTTATTTGATGAGTTGGGTTATAAAAGGGAAGCAGGTTTCATCTTGGTGAAATGCTTAGTAGAGGGAGCAGTATTTCCACTCTGACTATCTAGTTGTTTTTTTTTTTTCTGTGTTTTAGTTTTGTTTTTTCCTTCATGCACAGGTAAGTACAAACAACATACCTTCTTAGAAAGAACAAGGACCTCTGTTTGCTTGTTACTGCCATATAAAAAGGAGCCTTGAAGGAGACAGGGTTCTGACAGCCATTTCTTAATCTTGGCACACAGGCTGGTATGAGGAATGGATATTTATGGGACGTCATGTGGCTGATGGATAGAGATCCTACAAAAGCTAACTTCCTCTCGGCCCCCACCCATACCCCACAAGGTCTCAAAAATATAGACAAAAAGATCAAGTAAATGCATGATCTTTATTACTCTTAAGGTATTCAACTAAAAACTGATATGGTCCTCTGGAGACCTAGACTTGACCACATGATAGCCTCTAACTTGCATCACATTGAACTTTATTTTTTATTTTTATTTTTTTAAAATTAATTTTATTGGGGTAACTTGGTTAATACAATTATATAATTTTCAGGTGTACATTATAATTTGACATCTGTATATTCTATTGTGTGTTTACCACCCAAAGTCCAGTTTCCTTCAGCTACCATATATTTGATCCCCTTTATTCATTTCGCCCTCCCTCTACCCCCTTATATTTGACCCCCTTTACCCCGGAGGAGATAGCTCCCCTACCTGCTGGTAACCACTAGTCTATAGTCCATGTCCATGAGTCTCTGTTTGTCCTGTTCAATTATTGCTTTTAGGTTTATATCCCACATATAAGTGATATCATGTGATTTTCAACTTCTTCTGTCTGGCTTATTTCACTTAGTATGATTATTTCAAGGTCTATCCACATTGTTGCAAATGGCAGTATTTCATCTCTTCTTACGGCTGAGTAATATTCCATTGTATATATGTACCACAGCTTCTTTAGCCCATCATCTATCATAGGACACCTCAGTTGCTTCCATGTCCTGGCCACCGTGAATAATGCTGATATGAACATCAGTGACATTGCACTTTATTTTTATTCAGCTGTAGCAAGGCTATACTTCAAGTCTATTTGCTGAGGGGAGGCAGGCTTTTGTGCCTTAGAAGGCACAAGGTAGGCTGAATAGTCTCCTTGGTGTTTTCTTCCTTAGGCCCAAACCCAAGCCTATGTAGTTAGTGAAAAAGGTCCAAGCAATAGGGAAAGAGAAACAACATTTCTACCTGTATAGCTAGTCTAATTCACTCAGCCACGTCTCTTCAGGGCAGACAACTCCCAGGCAGCAGAGCTGGCCCACCTCATCATTCCTGCAGAGGCAGATTCATTCCCATGCTAAAGCGGTTTGAGCTTCAGTGCCTTCCATTTGCTTGAGCCTTTTCTAAATAAATAGTCACTTTCATATCTAGTTTCAAATTTGAATTTTAAAATTTTTCTTCAGGAGCCTTTCCCAAATTGCATAAGATTTAGGTCACACAAAGGTGGGGCCTGCTCCTACTTACCACTAAGGCTGCTACACGAGGCCACTGAAGGCCAGTCCTTTGAAGACGTGCAAAAACTGAGAGGAAAGAGTGGGCCATGGATATAAAATAAAAATATCCGCAATGCCAGAGGGAGGTGTCCAGGCAATTCTACTGTAGAATCCTCTAAAAAGCATAACATAGAGAAGGCTGAATAGTTGCAAAAGTAGTGTAGAGAAGAACTATACATCTTTCATCCAGATTCCTCAACAGTTATTAGCCTACATTTGCCTTATCATTTTCACTTTCTCTCTCTCTCTCTCTCTCTTTCTCACACACACACACATGCACTTTCACCATACACACATACTCCCTTGCCTTACGCACGCACACACACACACAGTTCTTTTCTTTCCTCATCCACTTAACAATGGGTAGTGGACAAATGACCCATTACTCTTAAATTCTTCAGTGTATTTGTTAAACAAAAGACATCCTGTAATAAAACCACAATGTATCCATCAGCATCAGGAAATTAACACTGATTTTATGCTAATGTATAATTCAAAGATCCCATTGCAATTTCACCCATTTTCACAATAATATTCTTTACAGTTTGAGAATCCAAACCAGAATCACATATTGCATTTAGTTGTCATTTCTTTTTAGTTTATTTCAACTGACACAGTTCTTTAAGTCTTTTCTTGCCCTTCAAGGCTTCATAATTTTGAAGCGTCCAAACCAATTACTTTGTAGAATGTCCCTAAATTTGGATTTATTTGATTCTTCCACAGGATTAGATTAACATAATGAAATTTTTTCAAGGCATACCACAGAAACGAGAATATGCGCATGATGTTGATTTGTTTTGTTACTGGTGATGTTAACTTTTTTCACATGGTTATTATCTGCCAGATCTTTCTGCTGTAAAATTAATAAGTGTTTCATGGAGTGCTACTCTGAGACTATGTAAATATCCTGTTCCTCATCAATTTTTCACTCACCAGTTTTAGTATTTGTTAATGATTCCTGCCTAAATCAATTATTATCATAATGATTGCCAAATAACAATTTTAGTTAATTCCATCATTTCTTCTACATGTATTAGTTGGCAGTCTACTATAAAGTAGTCTTTTTTTAACCCTTTTTACTTATGCATTTATTTATCTTCGTGAGATCCATGGATTCCTATTTTTTTCAATGTTATAATTCAATGCTATCATTTATTTCAATGCTCAATTTGTCCCAGATTTGGCTCCTATAATCTTTTAACATGTTTCTATCATTTTTTGAGAACTTATGTTTTGGCATAAGATGTTCTAGGCTTATCTGTACTTTCCTTTTTCTAGCCTTGGTATCAGCCATTTTTCCAAAGTCACCTGGTTACTTTTAGTGGAAAATGGTATTTAAAAAACAGGATCTGAGTGCTAGGTGTGCTCATTGCTATGGGGGTGTTGCTTCTAAGTCCTCTCAACAGAGAGCTAGAAAATAGATGTACACACACACACACACACACCCCCTATAGTTTTTTCTATATTTTTCTATCCATATATATTAAAATCATTAGTTTATACAGATACCTCCAAATTATAATATGACATCATATGTTTTATTGTGGCCTTCCCCTTTCCATATTTAAAAACAGTGGGAATCCTGTCTCCCTTATCCTCAGTCCCTATTTTCTCTATCTCTAGCATGTAATTTCTCAGTCCCTTGTATATAATCAATCTCCAGATCACATGTGCCATCTTCTTACCCTGTGTGACTAACTCACGTCAGCTGATAGTTACCATTCCCAGCACATACCTTTTAGAGTTCCCCTGCTCCAGCCCCAGTGGTCCTCAGACCAAGTGCTATTTATCGCTAGTCTGGAGTTCTCTACTGACATAGAATGTGACTGAAAGTTCTCCCCCAGCCCTAGTTGTATGCAAGCCTGAAGTTCCTTTTAGCTTCAATAACGTATCCATCAAGAATATAGAGATTTCTCTCACCTATTTACCCCTATGTGTGCTGGCTGATAATTCCCCATGGTCTTGGTGGCTTACTTTTCCAGAGTAAGTAAGCCCCAAGGCCCAGAAGTGTGCCAACTCATGCTGCTTGGACACTGGACAGAGGTTTAACAATTTAAACTGATCAGTAAATTAGGGGAATATACCCAAGATATTGGTAAAATATCCTTTATTGATCAAGGAAGGGAGAGTCAACAGATTATGCTTGAAAGTAATTACGGCAAAGAAATGAAATCATTTTTTGCTTAAATCCTGCGCCAGTCATTTTCCTGCTTACTCTCAGATCTATTCCCCTACTCTTCCCCTGCTCTGTATTATAGGCAACTACATATACGGAGCTGCCTTGCAAGCTGGTTTCCAGCTAGATTTGTCCACTGACAAGAGATTGGAAGCCAGGGAAATTTCTCCTTTCCCTTCTACTTTGGGCAGTATCTCCATCAGTGGCTATTCTCCTCTACGACTAGTTTCTGTTTGACTGACTTGCCATGATTCTGGATTCTTCCAGTTGACTTATATTTCTGGGTCCCAATAACACCATCTTCTCCCTTCGTCCTACCAGCACTAAGAGTGGTAATGGCCTTCTGCCATTTCTAATTTCTTGATTGACTTTTTTCTGGTTCTCAGTTCTTCCTCACCCATGTAGCCAATTCCCTAAATTAAATTCCTTCTACTTTTAACACTTAATATGTTTCATGTTTTCCTTACTTGATCCTGAAAATGGCCCAACAAATTGATTCTCCTTAATAAACTTGTTACATAAGCCTGGAGTTGTTGTAGCCAACTTTCTTCCATTTGGAGAAAGACTGTCTGAGAATGAAACCAACACAAAGGAAACAGAGGCAACAGATATCAAGAAGTAGGTCCTGGTGACTTTGAATAACTCCTTGTTCAACCATTACCTGACACCAGAATGACCCCTAGACTTTCCAGTTACTTGCACCAATTGAACAACTTTCTGTTTTAGTCACAACTATTACTTCCCTGTTTAAGTATCTTGACTATCAAATTAATTACAAATTATTGACCATTTACTCTTTGAGCCATGCAGGTGACTCAGGTTCCATTTGAAAGTCACATTTCCTGATGGAATATATCACATTGGGTGATTTACTTATTTGCATACTTAAAAGAGATTTTCTTTCAGCCTCTCCCTTTTAACTGGTCTTTCTGTCTTTTAGTGTATGATTTCCCTTTTCTTTTCTGAGCTGCCATATTCTGACAGGGTCTCATATATTCACTACATCAGTGGAAGGGACAAAATAAAAAATTTATGTCATCCATATGACAGACCTGAAAAACTAGCCTCTCATTTAAATATTGCAAAAAATTGAGTTATATGCTACATAAGTGACAGGAGAATGGGGCTCTTAATCTATGTGAAAGGAAATTGGATTCAAGTTGTTTTATCTCTTGCAGATGTTCAACATTATTTTTGTCAGCTAGTAGTTAAGTTGAAGAGAGACATCTTTCTCAGAATAGAAACATGAAATAATAATGTCCTCCAGCATCATCTCATCATGTTAAACCATGAGATGGATGATATCCTGATGTGAAAAGATGCAAATGATACTGAGTTTTGAAGTATTTGTTGGGCGTGGAAGAGAGGCTGAAGTTTTTTTTCTGCTGTATACTCTTTCTGCATGAAAAAGATAAGGAATCCCAGAGAATCTGTTAAAAAAGGAGGGGGGGGGCGTGTCTAAGCCATTGTTTCCTAAGTGACTTATTTTAGACAAGCATTTAGTAAAGATTTGGGTTTAAAATGTCCCTGCAGACAGTTGGCACTAACATGGGTGAGGAATTGCTTAGATTTGCTCTGATCTTATGACATAAGGGATATAAGGCTATGGGTGTGCTTTGGCCTCTGGCCTCCTTCACGAACCTCTTCAGTAAATGCTATGCTTCTCCTTCCTGACATAAGTCTACTTATCGCCCTCTGTGGGTCTTAGTTATCATATGTGAATCATTTCCTGCCTCTGTCTACAAGCTCAGCCCTACCCTCCTTGAGTTAATCCAGGCATGTCAAGAAGATATCTTAGCAGCTGTGGACCACTGAGATCTGTGATTCTATGTGCTGCTTGAGACTTGATAGCTGATGGGCTGGAGGAATATTATAAAGCACCCCAGAGCTCTGGAATGGTGGCTATCACTAAAGAGTGGGTTACAGTCTCAGTTTTTCTATCTGACACTGTACTACATAAACTAGGACTGGAATCCCAATCAACTTGGCCCACGAGTCCTCAGAGGAGAGTGATGGATTCTGCTCCCTCTACCAGCCTCCACAGCTGTTCTCAGAGGACCAGACATAGTTCTTGGGTTGATTTCTTCAGGCCCTAGGCTGCCTTGTCCAGTCTTCCCTTGCCACCAGCCCTGCTTGTCTCCATTTTCCTGTGTTTCTGATGTGTCGGCATGCCACACATCTAATAATGACAGTTCTGACATGTGCCTTAGGACTTTGGATCTCCCCTGGCCTATACACAAGCATTAGAACATAATTAACCCATGAATGAATTACATTCTACTTTCATTCTAACTCCTATTCTTCATTAACACATTTTTTAATGTTACTATGATTTGATTTGGAATATATATTATAAATGGCATTTATAATAATAATAATGATATAACTTATGCATAGATTCTGTGTTAAGAACTTTACATTTATTATCTAATTCAAACCTGCAGGAAGATACTTATTTCATCAGTTTTAGATGAGGAGAGAGTCCCTAAGAGGTTAATTTTTCTCAGATCCTATAGATTTGGATTTCTAATCCATGTCTGTTTGATGTTAACGTTTATGTTTTAACCATGATATTATCCTGACTCACACATTGGGCATGTGATTGATAACTTTGTAAATCATTCATTATCTGAAGGCCATCTCACTGTAGCTTCAATTGAATATGTTGGGTTTCTACTTTGTTTATAGGTAGGAATGGAAACAAAATAGGTTATTTTATTTAAATTTTATTTTACAGTGGCATTTATAAAGATATAAAAAATACAACAAGAATATCTCGTATATTATCTAGTGCATGTGTGCTCATGCACATGTGTGTGCACATGTGTGCATGCACACACACACACGCCCTTCATAGATTTATACATACACATAGTAATTTTGAGAGCTTATTATATGCCGGGTGCTTTATATAAATGATCTGCTATCTTATTCAAGTTTCCCAGAAAGCAGAGCAGAACCAGAGGCAAAGAATAAAGTACTGATAATTTATTTTGAGGTACAAACCTAGGGCAGCAAAAGTGACGAAAAAGTAGAGAGGCAAGAGAAGATGTGAAGCAATGCAAAGTGACTGCCCTGACTAGTGCTTTGTAGTGGGCACAGCGAATCACGGCAGGACACTCAGCAGGTATGCTTGCAAAACTCTATGGGCCTTTTCTGGAAAGACTTTATAGAGAAACTATGCTTCAGATTTGTTGATTGGAGAGCACTTCAGCAGCTGCCAGAATGTGAGATCCCAGGTCTTGGGATGTTGTGTTTCATTCACATCTCGAAATGACAGGAAGACCGAGCCACTCTGAGCATGTGTTTGGTTGGCTTAATTGTATGGAGGTAAGCCAAGGAGGCTCTTCCAGGGCAAGTAATTGGTGGGCCCTGATGAAAGGCAAGCAGGCAGGGCCTGTCTAAGGAGGTGCGTAACATTTGTAGTTGATGTTTCTACTTAAAATTCACAACAACCCTGAAAGGTGAGTGTTATATTTATTAGTTTACAGCTGAGGAATTGGACTAATTTGCCCAAGATCTCATCACATTGAGCAGTCAAGCCAGAGTTTGAAACCAATCAGTTTGCTTTCAAATTCTATGCTCTGTCCATTATGGTACCTAGGTTTTTCTGCATGCTTTAATTTAAACTTAAAAGAAAATTGATGAAAGTAATTTAAGTTCTTGTGGAAAATACTGAAAATATAAAAAAACAAAATAATCATTTCTTATCCGTAGACCCAGAAATAATCATTTAAAAATATTCTTAGTTTTTCTATAATACTAACTTCTTTACCAAAAGGCTTATCTTTGCTGAAAGCAAACCCTGTCCATTGATTGTTTCTGTGCATCTAATTTAACACACCTTCGAAATGCCCCATTTCAAACCCCTCCTTCTAAAGAGCCATCTTAACTAACCTATAATCCCATCCCACCTTGCTTTCTCCCACTTTCATGTAATCTTTCTTATTTACCTTCCATCCTTAATTTCAGATGCGTAAAAGCAACTGCAAAACTGTTATTCTCTGCAGCGTTTGAGATCTTGCTCCCCGGCATGTCGTCAATTTGGCTCAAATAAATTCTTATAAAAATTCTCTGCATGTTTGGATGTTTCTTACATCGACCCATAGTTGAAATGATAATGCAAATATTGTAGCTCTATGCTCTCGTAATTGATCAATATGGCAAAAGTAGTATGCTCTGTGAATATAAACTTTTACGATTCCATAAAATTTCCTAAATATGTAGCATAATATGCTTTGGAAGCAGCAGGTCTATGATCCATTCTCTCCCTTTACTAGGGAGAGAGGATATGTTCCTAGGTAAGAAAGATGGCAAGTAAACCGGTCTAATCTTGTAAACACACTAATGACAGACCTCCTGACAAACTAAATGACTTTTGCTGGCAGAAGAGTCCTTGTCCATGGAATGCTTTTAGCAGAATGACCTTCTTAGGTAAACAAACCCGGAATCTGCAAATTTACAGGGCATGACTTTCTGGAATATGTCATGTAAATTATGTAAATTCCGAGTATAAAATGGAGGTGTTTCCAATGTTTCAGTCCCTCCCGAACTGAGTAAATCCTTCTGGGTAAGTAAGGTGGCTGCATACCTTTCTTAGAGACCTTATCTATTATTTAGAGCCCAGAGCATCTCTGGTGCAGGAAGAAGAAACCTAAGGAGTGCAGCTAGTGGTTTGGATCCCTCCCTACTCTACCTGTGCCTCTTTGTTACTTGCATCTTTGAACATGTTAGTAAAGCTTGGTACTGGGTAAGCTCTCTGATGTGCATGAGTCTTATTTGACAATTGGATCTTTTTTGTGCCTTCTGCTATATTAATTCATAATCATTTCCTCATTGATAATATTTTAATTATTTAATAACATTTCGTAACTTTAAATCTTACTGCAGTATACAACTTTGATCAAATCATTGTCTGTGTTTTGTCATTTCTTTTAAATGATTCCAAGAGGACTTCGCTATTCTATACTTTTAAATAGCTACAAGAGGGGAACCTCTGCAAGAATCTCTTGCCATACCTCCTGTTCTTGCTACTTTAAGGAGAAAGAGAAAGATCAAGGGAAAAAAAAGGAAAAAAGGGAGGAAGAAGTAGGAGCAGAAGGAATCCCTCCCGCAAGTCTGGGATCTTTCTTCATTCTCTTGGGCTTCGTTCCTACTGCAATCCTTCCATTCCTAGTGCCCTAGAAACCCCACTCCTGCTCAAGACCCCTGCCTCCTGGGAGGTGCATCCAGCTCTCCCAGCATCTCCCTCTAAAGATTAACACCAGCTATTGGAGAAACCTTAAGCAGCTTGGTGGTTCAGCAAGGGAGATACATTCCTGGCATTTCGGACAAATTGGAACTGGTGGTTTGTAGCACATCTGTTCTTTATCCAGCGTTCATAGAATTTGGAGAGAAAGGGGTCAGA
This sequence comes from Pteropus medius, assembly GCF_902729225.1. Classification (NCBI taxonomy): domain Eukaryota; kingdom Metazoa; phylum Chordata; class Mammalia; order Chiroptera; family Pteropodidae; genus Pteropus; species Pteropus medius. The sequence goes on along the minus strand of NW_024344370.1, from coordinate 8,498,608 downwards.
GAGTTTGGCAGGGGAGCAGGCGGGGGGCAGTGTACACCTTTATATTCACTAATCTCTAACCAAAATTTATTATTTCTTTCAATTTTAAATGTAAGCAAAATAACAACAAAATACAAACTCTGCTCCTCTAAAAGGTACCTGATTGAAGCAAGTCGTAGTGGTGTGAGTTTTCCCTTACTAAGAACTGAGTGGGGCTTCCCTGTTAATTTATTTTTCTTACATTTAATAAAGATGGTCCCTTGTTCCCTTTATCTATTCACATTTTTCTAGGGGGAGGAGCAGCATGTGATGTAGTGGAAGAACACTAGCCTGAGGATCAGTCAGTCTGGGTTCTTACCTTTGCTCTGGTTACTGGTAAATTGAGGAGATGCACTCGATGGTCTTCATCCCTATCCACTTTGCCTTCTAGGAATTTTTGAGTGTTGAATGGGAAATTTCATCCAATAAGTCGAATGTTTCATTGCTCTTGAGAAAGTTATACTCACCACCCCTCCCTACAGTTCCAATGCATCAACGAAGTGGAAAACTGACCATGGGAAACAGCGTATAATCCTTCCTCCTCTGTGCTCCCTCCCCCAACCTTTCTAGGATATACTTCTAGGTAGTACAAGCTGGCCATGGAAAAATTCCACCCAGCCATGTTCTTACAAGTGGAGAAAGTCAGAAGTACAGATGGAGAGGGAGAACTGGGTGATGTTTTGAGCCGTGATAACCAATATTAAGCCACAAGATACCCTTCATGTAGTCTGCAGAGGGGTCTAGCATGCTTGTCCTCCAAGCCTGGTACAGGGATACTGCTCTCACTCCTCCAATCTCAGACAGAGAGCAATTCCACACATGTAATGATTGACTTCACTTTTTTTTTTATTCTTAAAAATCGCAGCTAAAAACTTTAGGTGAAGGTAGCTTATGTATTGCTGAGATATGTTAGGCATAGTGAGGGAATACTAAAAGTCATAGGCTAAAGTAATTGTTTTCACTGTCTTCATTCTCCTATGTTGTGTACCTATCTTGACTTTTAGGTTGTTCACCCATAAATACAGTTCTCAGTATAGCTTTTAAAAACCTCCAAAGAATGCTCTCAACTCCCAGTTGAAGGAACCCAGAGATGAGGTGTGGAAGAGAGCAATGCCCAACAGAAGTTCTCCTAAATATAAAGCTGAGGGCAGAAGTGCTCCAAGGCACAAAACTAAAGATTGAGTGTGAGCGTGTGGCTCATACCACATTTCCACATTTTCTAGCAAAATCACACATAATTTTTTAAACACAGAACCAGAAAGCCATTCAAAGATTCAAAGATGACTAATAATCAGAATGAAGCCCTATGTATGGATCTTGCCAAAATAATTAATAATAATAATAATAATAATAATAATAATGGAGTGGGGGAAGAATGAAACAATATTTACAAAGTTGATGTAAAACATATGCCAGAGAAAAATTGCCTAAAACTAGAGAAATTATAATCAGAGAAAAGGATTTCAAAGAATAGAAAAATTTAGAGAAAAATTAAAAGGTAACAGGAAAATATGTCAAAGGAACTAAAAATAATGGAAGATAAAAACAACAGAGAAATAATAAATGGGACCAATAACAGTTATGTACAAAATGGCAGGTTTGGCAACCTCACCCAAAATGAAATGGGAAAAACAAAGACATAAAAAAGATTATAGACAAAGTACTGGATATAGAAGAAAAACAAAGGAGATCCAATATATACTAATTGACATTTCTGAGAAAGAGAACAGAACAGATGGAGCAGAAATAATTTCAGATATAAAACAGTTTCCTTCAATAAAAGCCCGAATCAGCACATCAGAGGATAACAGCGTGATCCAGAAAGATTGGCACAACAAAACCCACACCCAGCCATATCCTTAAAAAGTCACTGAATATGAGATAAAGGAAGATTTATATGGGCATGAAGAAAAGAATTTAAGTCACAAAGAAGGGGAAAGTCTGGCTGACTTCAGACTTCTTCATAGCAATATTCAATGCCAAAAGATGGTGAAGGAATGCCAACAAAGTGTAAATAATTTATTAACCATTGCAAGTTCAGGTCTAAAGACAACAGATAATCTCAATAATGTCAGTACTTAGGCAATACAGTAGATAGGAGTCCTTGGAAGAAATAAATCTAATAGATCATGATATGATTCAAAATAAATATAACCAGATTATTGAATGGGTTGAACTTGAAATATCCAAATATAAAATCTTTCATCACATTCTCCAGTCTTCAAATCATCCTAGTCAAATCTTCCTTTCTTCTTTTAATAATATCTTGGCCTGATCAAGTATTCAAAATTCAATAAAACTTCTATCTCATATTCAATTTGACTTTCATTTTCTTTCAATTCCAAGGTTGAGCACTTATGGCACATTATAGGAGCCAGAATGATGGGTACCAAAATATGCCTCTTTGGCATATGAATTATTTTGAGCTAAACACAATTGAAAAACCAGCAGACTAAGGAAAAGTTTTTACCTCCCCCTAACTGCCTAAAAATAGAGCACAAATTTTCCCTTCTGTAAAGGAAGTTTCCATTTGTAAAGATGTCTCTGTGCCAGGAAGAGAGCTACTCCTGCAGACAACTCTTATCACCTGAGAGTCTTATTGGCGTAACAAGACAAACTTTATTTATCATATTTATTTCCTCTTATTACTCTCTTCACTCAAGAGGTTCAAAACCCCTTTTCCTTTGTTTAGCCTAAGATGGTGTATAAATCTCAATCATCTGGCCACTTCCTTAAGCCACATTTTAATTCGTGAGCTCTTATGCATAGTACATAATTAAAACTGTTGTTTTCTGTTGTTAATCTTCTTCTTCTTCTTCTTCTTCTTCTTTTTTATTATTAGTTTTATTTGTAGCTTCAGCCATTGAACCTAAAGAGGTAGAGTTAAAAAGATTTTGCTCTCCAACACAGAGGTCCTTCTTCCTTCCCTCTGCCTTCCCTCATCTACCTTCCTCAAGCACTTTTTCTTCTGAGTCCTTTTTTTTGGTGTGTTGCGGGGAGAAGGACAGTTGGGGGATGGGGTGAACATCACTTAGGTGGTACCACTGGGTGTTTATCAGGTTGTGTTTCCTCTGATTCGCTCTGTGTGACAGAGGTCTAAATGCTGGTGTTCTCAAGAGACACGTGTGTGAGTTTTTTGAGGCCCTTCAAGGACCTTTTCCTTCCCGGACAAGCAACTGGTGCTCTGACAAAGCCTCTCTGACTTCAGCTGAGCTCTGGCAATCTGCTCCATAGCCTCCAGCTGCTAGAATCTTTGTGTCTGGAAGGCTTTCCCCCTAGATGGGGAACTACTGAGATGGCTCAACCTGGCTACCTTGTGTGCACCTGACCCTAGGAAACTCATGTATCTTGTCACTAAATATCTAGAGCACGAGTTGCTCCACCACTATCTGCACTCTTTTTTTTTGTCACCCTACATTAGACACGGAGTGGAAGATCAGCAAGTAAACAGATGTCCAAAGAGGAATGAGAGGGTTGTCTCAGGTTTTTTCAGGTTCCACAAATCTCCACCAGTGATTCTGACATTGGTCCTTTCTTTGGCTTGCTGTGTTTATATATATGTGTTTAGGAGTAAGTGCAGAAGAGGAATGGCAAAGCACAATCCTCCCAGCTGATCCCCACAATATTACTTGAGTTCTTGTCTTCTGCATAAGTAGGCTGGAACGAGAGATAATAGCAGGGTTGGAACTGCCATGTTTCTTGAAAGTTCTGGAGGGTCTGTCTGGCAGTTCACTCTAGAATGTGGGAGTACTTTATGTCTATGTATAATTCGAAGTCTTTACCTCCAGCTGTGGAGAAGACTCCTAGAGCAATTGAACATCTATTTCATGAACTGAGGAATGAATAGAGAAGCTGTGGTAAAGGACATGGGGTGAACCTGGATTTATTTTAACATGTTACTACTTGTCAGAATTATAGTTATAGAATAAAATATAAGTGTTCTAAATCTTGAAAACATAAGAAAAATGGCTAACCAATGTTGGGAGTTGGGAGCAGGAAATGCAGAAGGAATTAAAAGTATCATTTTTAAAAAATTTTTCATGAAGAGGAGTAAATAGAAATTATATGATTAAAAATTATGGTTTCAATCTATTAGTTATTTTTTTCTCTTTAATTCTATTTTTTAAATAGAAATAGTGGTTCTCACTTCGGGGTGATTTTGACCCAGCTTTCCAGGGGCATTTGGACATGTCTGGAGACATTTTGGTTGTCCCACTGGGGAAAGAAGGCGTTTCCACTGGTGTCTACTGGGTGGAAGCTAGGGAGGTGGCTAAAAGTCTTATGAAGAGATTAATAGCCCACCAAAGTGATATAAAAATTACTTTAAACTGAAAAACATCTGAACAATCAATAGCCACAAAAAGAAACATTACCTAATTTAAGCAAAACCTCCTGAAAACAAGGCTTTCATGAATCCTCCTCTGGAGGAAGCTCTTATTTGGGAGAGGATTAACCATTAGCATGAGAACATTTGAACTCAGCTCTCCATTAGCATCAAAAAACTCAAAAGACCCTTCCATACTTTCCCATTGACACCCAACCCCCTCTTCTTTTTTGTTAAGTTAGTATATAAACCTTTGCCTCTCATTCTTCAGTGAATTACACATTACTGAGTGCTCTCAGGTGCACATGTAAATAAACCCAAACTTTTCTCCTGTTAATCTATTGTCCTTTAATTTGCAGGCCCCAAAACATTTGAACTTAAGTAGTTTTCTTCCAAAAACTACAATGTAAGGTCAGCCTCCCACAACAAAAAGACATATTTTAAATGTTAAAATAACTCATTAGGGAGGAAAGTTTTTCTGAAGGTTAATAATTTACTCAATATTACTACAGCTTTTTGTTGCTTTGGTAAAGTGAAATAAAATAAAACTAAACACTTAAAAATATAGAGCTCTTATACTATGATCTTGGTTTTGTAGAATTATTCCTATTTCTTTTATCTATATATATACATACAGAGATGTTTGGAATGGCATTCACAGAATGATAAATGATCGATATCTCTGGATAGAGGAATTTCGAGTGATTTTTAAAAATCTTTTCTTCATTTTTTTCCTTTGATCACTTAAAGTTTATTTTTCAATAATGAATATAATGTTTACAAAAGCAATGGATTTTCTCTTTTCCTATGAGAAAAGCAACAGCAACAGTAAAAAAAAAACCTTTTCAATGGCTCTCCACATGGCTCAGGAGAAAAGTCCAGCTTATCTCCTCTGGCCCTTGTCCATGCTAAAAGAAAACAGCACAGATAACAGTAACCGAGGCCAACAGTGCATGTGTCTGCATGCCTGAAGAATGTGTTGAATGAACTAAAAAAGAGTTTGGAGGCTTTGGCTAGAAATAAATGATAAAGATTTATTCAAGGGTCTTAGGATTGCAAACTGGAAACAAAACTAGGCAAAAACCCAGAAGTGGTACGAAGAAGAAAATTTGAGAATTCTTATAGTAAAAAGTACATTTTTGAGAATAATCAGTTTTGCATTCTTAGCCCTCGGATTGGTCCAGGACAGTTATCAGTCAGATATCAGGCAGGTGGATGATGGATGCCAGTTGAGGCACCAGGAGGTTTAGTCATGTTTGTTGGTCTGGATAATGCATGTCAGGTGTATGTCAGGTAGTCTGGATAGTTGAGTCTTTTAGGGGATAATTAGAAGGTTATCTAGAGATCTGATATATATCCAGGCATTGACATAGAATTGGAAGGTTTAAAAGTTTAAATTCCCAGACTATTTAATACAAGATTAGAAGTGCTTCCTCATGCCTCAACCTATTTAATTTTAGTAATTTAGCTTGACTATAGTGACTCCATTTTATTTCTATACTCTATTCCTCAAACTTCATGAGGGGTGCTTGAAAGGACTTTTCCGTGCCAACAGGGCCAGGCCAGTCCTATCTCAACCTCTTTATTCTTTCTTTCTTTCTTTGGTTGAATTTTGTTTTTTGTTTTTTATTCTTATTTATTTATTTATTTATTTATTTAAATTCTTTAATGTCACCACATATTTGACCCCTTTTACCTCACCTACCTCCCTCTCCCTCCTCCCTCCCTGCCCTCTGGTAACGATTAGTCTATCGTCCATGTCCATGAATCTGTTTGTCCTGTTCGTTTTTTGCTTTTAGATTTATATCCCACATATTAGTGATATCATGTGGTTAACCTCTTTATTTTTGCTCTATTCTATTTTCAAGAGCAAAAATGCGTGCTGAAAAATAATGCCTCTGAATATTCTTTAATAAAACTTCTCTTCCTCTGTTATATGCCGTTTAGGTGAGGGTCTGTTTGTGTCCAGGGAATTATCTCATTGCTTCATTTTGCCGATTCTGGTCTGTCCTTTGCACACACAATGGAGACACACCAAGAATTGAGGGAGGAGAGAGGCCTCTCTTTCACGGAGAAACAAAGCCCTTCCATCTTGACATCTCTTATTTGCACAAAAGTTGCAAAAATTATTTTATGTCTAAAGAAGCTTCTTAAATTATTTCCACCTAGTTCATGAAACAGTGGCCTCTTTTCACTTTTAAAAGCACACACACAAAAAAGTAAATCTCTTTTCTTTATGGGCACCAAAGCAAAGCATATGTGTTCTATTTGGAGGATGCAAATGCTTCAAGCTGCAGCATTTCTTTCACCAGCACCTCAGCAAGTGGCCATTTAGGCTTAATTGCTCCTCACAGCATAGGCCAATTAAGAACGGGCATCAGCAGGGTAAGGGCTATTTGTTAATCCATAAAAGGTATGAGAGACAGTACTTGTTTTGCCTGCGGTTTTTATTCACATGTTTGGGTGAAAATCTAAACAGCTGGAGCTCTTGGCAATTGATATGTGTGTGTATTTAATCTGTTGGTTATGGGCAAGACAAGTGTATAAATGTATTTCACAAAAAGCAAACATTTTCTTCCAATACAAAGGAGAACTTGGTCAAGATATTGCTGAAACCTACCAAAGCATAATAATTGAAGTTGGGGGCTGGAGGGAGGAGGCAGAGCTGGCTTAGAGGAGAAAACTTCTGAACCAAGGGGGCTTTTCTGCAACATGAAGATGGTTTTAGTCCCTAGGAGAGCAATTTCCCTATTAAAGTGCAAATTTTTATCAGAACATATCGTGGGTTGCCGTTGTTAGCATTCTTTTTAAATAGAGGTTTTATTTTTTGAGAATTTGCTTTCTGTACATCATTTTGATGTGGTTCAGGGAGTATTGCCATTCTACTATGGGTGAGGGACAAACTTCTCTCTTTTGACTGGTCTAATAATCAAATAGACATGAGACAGATTAGCAAGAGAAAATAACCAAATTTAATACATACATATTTATGGAAACCCCGCATACATGAGAAAGTCAGAGACCTCCCTCCCCCATATGCACAAGAGGTTCAGAGATAGAAAGGAGGATTTAGGTATATAAGACATCCTGAGCTAGGGATGAGGTAATGCACCTTGGAGGCTTCAAAAGATCCTTGCAGGATGATAAGAAGAGCAGATAAAAGGGTAAATGAGTTTGCCTTGCCATATAGGTGGGTCAAAAAGAGATTATCACTGAAAATCTCTTATCATGGGCAAGGCTCCTAATTCAAATTCTTCTAGGTAGTTAAAGGGACAGGCAGAAGTTTCTTTTAAGCCTGAAACTAAAATTACCTTTAGCTCAAAATAATCTACATACCACTGAGGCACATCTTGGGGTGGCTCGTTCTGAACCCCTATGCTGGGGACAGGATAAACGGATACAAAATGGGAAGTGTGGTTGTGATGTTGTGCCTCTCATGATACGATGAAAAGAGGCAAACATAAAAAGAAACATATATTATGTAGCTGTTAGATATTCTCAGCTAATTCCAGAGTTTCCATACTTCTGTCTTTATAAAAAAGAATTTGATGATCACCAGCCAGGCTGAAGGGCTGTCTACTAGTTACGGAGAAGTCACAGAAGGGAAGGGTAAAAAACACATCTGGGTGACCTGCTTCTTCAGGCTGCTCGTGAGATCCTGGGGTCATGCAACAAAACATATTGTCTAGGAAAGTCAGACTTAAGTGCGGTTGGGAATTTGGGAAGGTGAGAAGAAAGGATGTTTGGTACCTTTGCCTTCCCAGAACAGAGTGAGATTGGATGGCAAATATCTTCCCTGATTTACATGTTGGTTGGGCTTCAAAGACAGACAGAGCCATCAATTCATTTTCTTTTTCAGTTTTTACTCCTTTCCTAACTGTCATCCTTTGGGGGGTTCTGCTCCATTCATAACCTCTCTGGTCTCCAAGACTGTCCCCTCTACAAGCATAGTGAGGGAAGGAAGGCCTGAGCAATTATTCATGCATCTGGGTTGTTCAGTGGTCAATCAACCTAACACAGCTAGGGTCAGAGACTTCCTTGTTCTTCAGCTAAATGAAATCCCATTGTTTCCCCTTTTGATTTTGTTTTTAACTTATTGTCAATTGTTAACCAACATAATACATGTTGGTTACATAATACATAACCAACATGATGAGTGAAACCTTTGCTGTTGGTTACATAATACATAACCAACATGATGAGTGAAACCTTTGCTGATTTCAGGTCCGTACCCACCATCAGATTAATGATTCTCCATGGGAAAATGTCTGCACCCACCTGCCTCTCAGACTGCATCCTGGCGGGCTACTGGCTTCAGGTAATGATATTTACCCGACTCATTGAAATGTCACACTTACGACTGAGCCCTATAAATTATTATTGTGCTCGTGTTATATTGTAAAGATAAAGGTCAGATCAGAGCTCAGATTTATTCACACCGTGATGCATTTCTGAGAGTTAGTAGAAAATTGAACTATCGGGTTTTTCAGTTTTAAAAGTATATACAAGTGAACATGAGCTTCCCCCTCCCCCAACAAAGGAAAAGAAATAACTACAGAACCAGTTAGCTTTTAAAAGAAATAAAAGTAAAGGAGAGATTGGATCATCTAAGTTCTATAAATACTACCTCCAATTTTTCTGCACATTTCCTGTCAGTTCTTTAAAATAACTGGACAAGGTAAAAGGTCAGGGATACGTTCAGGAAGACTAAGGGAACTACTGTGCATTGATCATTGCATGGTGACTAAGTAGATCACCTGCTCTCTTGCAGGACCAAGGTGACCCACCGGTTCCCCATGCAAAGTTGTTTGGTGGCTGAAAAGCCCGTTATTGTAGCTGAGGACCTTTGTGCATAGTCACAAAGTATGTGGCTTTTTACCTTGAACTGCAGATTTCAAAGAGCAGGATTGCTAACCAGTACTAGACCCTACTGGCTCCAAACTTGGAGAGGCAGCCCAATGAGGAGGGAATGATGAATGGTGATATTAAGCACTGAAGGTGGTCCTCCAGTGTGGACTCAAAGTCAGTGCTGGGCAGCGTGAAGTGCATGTTGCCAGTGTCTTTGCTGCACTAGCTCTTTGAATAAATCACGGGCAGAGTGTTGTTAGCTGTCTGGGCAACAGCTCTCACTAGCACTTAATAAAACGTCCCAGACCATCTACATCAAATGATTTTTCTTCCATAAAATTTGGCTTTTGAGCTTTGAAAGAATCTACCAGGCTCACCCCCATTTTTCTCGCTCAAGGATTATCTCCACATGGAGAATGACGTTTGAAGGGTTTAGTCTTCTAATTATTTGAACAAGAACTGCTGGATAATCTTTCATTTGCCTCTCATTTCTGTGATCCCTCTTTCTCCTCTTCCTTCTCTCTCCTTCCTTCTCAATTGAATCCCTTTATTTTAATGTTCTTCTTCCTATATTCTCTTACAGTTTTTTTATTCTTTATTAACTCATTCGTAATAATTATCACTACAAATTCTAAGTGCTTACTACGCAGTTGGCACTGTACTAAACATGGCAAGGAAGGGATAGCTTGTGTATAATATTATTTGAAGCATTTACTAATCTTTGTCATTTTAGTAGGAAGAAGAAAATATGATCATGTTTTTAAAACCTTATAAATTGAGGAATAATAAATATATATATACACCTACCTAATATTATTACACTCATAAAAGAATGTTACCTTATTCACTTTCACATTTATTTTTAGTATTTCTTGATTATCTTTCCCAACATTTACCAAAAAAAATTTTTTTAAAAGAAATGGAGAGAATGTCTATTTGTCTCTAAGCCGCCATCATCACTTTTTCTTTGGTTCCACTTAAAAACAAAACAAAACAGAAAACAACATTACTTTGAAAACAGAATTGCTTTTGCTAACAGGTTTCTCTGAATGGTATTTAGTTTGTTTTTAATGGAAACAGAGTCGAGTAATAGGAAGTGCAGACAGCTCGTCCCTGGGAGAGAGGAGGAGGGGAGCTAGACTGACTCCTCTCTCTCTCAGCCTGGCTATTTTCTTCCTCACTTTTTTCTGTGTTCTTTCTATTTCTCCCCTAGGTGGAGTGTTTTTGCCTCATTGATGAGACATGAGCAGTGAGTTGGAGCCACAGCACGATTTCTTTACCCTGAGTGTTTAGTTTCAAACCAGAAGCTAGAAGATAAGAACTGCTAAATGTAAGTCATTTACAAATCATCTTCCATTCATGCCTTCAACAAGCATTTATATATTAGATGCCTACTTCTCCAGGCTCTGTTCTAGGCAGTTGGGATATATGAGTGTACGAAACAAACCAAAATCCTTAGCAATGTGGATTTTAGATTCTAGTGAGGGGAGACAAATAATAAATAATAAATCTAATGAATTAATTATCTAGCCGTGGGGGAGGAAATTTTTTTTTTAACTCTACCCATTTTAGGTTCATTAGCTGGGGCCCTGTAAATTCGATTGACAAAAGACAGATTAACAAGAGAAAAAAAAGAGAGAGAGAAATTTATTAACATATGTATCACACAAACACATGAGAGTGCTCAGTGATGAGTAACTCAAAGCGGGTGGTTAGAACTTGGGCTTACATAGTATCTTAAAAGAACAATACAGTTTTGGAGAAGTGACAAGACAAAGGAAAGGACTGAGTCTCTAGGGTAGCAAATTGTGCGAAGGGTAAGTATATGGGGGAACTAATGGAAGATAAGGGCTAGATAATAAAGTTAATTATGTAGGTTCTTCTGGTGTCATCTCTGGACTGATAAGGGTCTACAGTTGTCTCTGGTGATTAATTTCTGTCCTTCCTGGTAGAGAGGGGAAGGGGGACACTTTTACAAATTTATGTCTCGCTTTAGGTAAATGGGAGAGGGCGGAGAGCTTTCCTTATAATTGCTTCTTCTCAATTGTGTTTAGCTCAAAATGATTTTTATGCCAAAGTGGCATATTTTAGGATGGTATATTTTGCTACCCTTCACAGCATATTAGAAGATGATAAGTTCTATGGAAAGAAAGAAAACAAAGAGCAAATTAAGGGGATTGGAAGTTTGGGGGTCTTGCACTTTTAAAATAAGTATTGTAAAGTTGGCTTTGTTGAGAAAATGAGTTTGGACAAAGACTCCCTTCTTACCTAGATTCCACAAATGCTCACAGGTATTGGGAGGGTTGGGCCACAGCTTTGCTATAGAATATCTTCACATAATGTGGGAAGAACTGCTATTTTATAAAATGAGCTACTATGAGAAGAGTGGAATCAGGGCTACTATTTTTATATCTTTCTTCTTGGTGTAGGGAAAATATCAGTGCAGAGAAGTTATGTGGGTAAAGACAGATTAGAGACTTTAGAGCATATTGTGAATGATATAGTCTCTATTTCTTAGTGTAACTTAAATACAACTTCTTTTAGTTGATGCCTCATTTCTGGGCCACTAGGTGGTATCCATATAAAACCATAGTTTTAATTTAGAGATACCTATGCAAAAGTATGTTGCAGAGTTTCTATAAAGAGTTTTTATTCAATCCACTTGAGGTTTGTGAATGTTTGGGTCTCTGTTTATGTGTATATGTGAATAGAATAGGTCTTACTAGGAAAAGGTGCTATCTCTGTGCAAAGTATTACACAGCTTTTATTTTATATAGGTAATGATTTGTAATCATTGTCTTATTTGTATATTCAGTTTTGTTAATAATTAGAGTTTATAACATCTCTAAACTTTGATGCAATGATTTTACAACATATATCTTTTAATGATATCTAGAGTAAGGCTCTTAAAATTGTTTGGCTGTTCATAACATTTCTAATGGAGACTGACTATTTAATTCCTTTCTTTGAGGGAACTTGGAGTCTGATAAGTAATACGTCAGAAATGATTATAGAAAAGAAAACCAGGAATGTGTCCCAAAAGAATAAGTATATCTTTGGGAAATGAAAAGAATCTCCTGAATTTCCATCCTGTCACACATTAAATTGAGAACCATTTGAACGAGATCATGCCCTATGCAGTGCCCAGGTTGGATATTCTAAATTCGCAGGCATGAGTGCCTACTGTTTTCCTAAAAACTTTTTGTGTGATTTGCCTTGGAGTTGGGTGGGATTTCCATAGAATAGGCTGTTGGTAGCTTTTCTTAGAATAATAATATATCTTCCAGGGATCAGGCTGTGGGGCAAAAAACATGCATTGGAGGGAAATGTGGAGCCACACTTTTGTTAAAAGGGAGCTAAATGTGGGGACAATGGGCGTGGAAGGTGAGCAGACACTCTTCCTGCTTGGGGAGATAGGAAGGCCTCGTGCTAAAAGGTTTGAGCTTATGTCAGACTTTCCAAGCACTAAATAAGAAGGAGAAGTGATCAGAAGCTGCAAAAAGGAGAAGCAGGAAATATGTAAGTCCAAATTTCCCGCCCCCCCAACACAATTTTCACCGTCAGAAACAAACACCACCTTTTCCGTGTGTTTAATCTGTGTTGTCCAGGTTAGCCAGCCAGCCTCTCTGCCCAGGCCTTGGATCTCGAACTCTTTGTTAGAATTTCTGCTCTCTCCCTCACCTTGTGGCTCTGGTCCAGGCCTTCACTCACTAGGTCTCTCTTTCCATCTGAAAAGTGAAGATAATACTATTGTCGCCAGCAAGAAAGTGTGTGAGAGTTCTGTGTTTTTTAGAGGAAAGGGATTAACTAATACTCTAATTCTAGTCTTGTTTTAACACATGTAGAGGAAAATAAGGATTTTTTAGAAGATGATGTCATTTACAAAGAAGAGTTAAAAAATTATATGGGTTGAAGTACAAATATTTTATATATATTGCTGCTTCCAACTGAGGCATAGCTTTTGTACTTTGAAGAAAATATTTGATTAAAATCATTAAAGGGCTAGAAACTATCTCAAAATTTTTCTTTTCTGATGGGTATCTTACCTTGTATGATAAAAACTTAGAGAAAGTTCTGGATTATGACATTATTTTTGGCTAGAATGAAGATTATTGTAAAGTTCTCATTCTTCCTCTTTTTTTTTTTTTAAAGGAATTACATTTTAGTCAATGTAGATAATCCAAGGGCTGATGATCAAGGAAATAGATTATTCAGTTCCTCTGCTCCCCTATTTGCCTGACTTCTTAATTTTAGAGAGATTTTGCTGCTTATCAGTACCTATACCAGAGAAAGGACAGTAATAATAGAAGAAAAGGAAGCAAACACTTTGCCATATTATTACCTGTTGTCAATGAAGGATAGGGCTCCATGAGGGGAATAGTGGAGATTATGTCAAAGGGAGGCCTGTGGATTTTCTCTAAAATAGGTTTTCTCACAGATAATTAAGAATTGCTCACACCCGGCATCTCTGTACCTCCCTAGCTTCTTCTGGTGAGAACTGAGTAAATCTGTACTGTCACTGTGTGGCGGGCCAACTTCCAAGATGGCCCCCGGTGACTCCCACCTCCTGGTGTTCATGCTCTGTGTAATCTCCTCTACTGGAATGACTTGCTTCTGGTCAATAAAATATTGCGGAAATGATGGATAACACTTTCATAGTAAGGTTTCAGATTGTGACTTCCAGACAGGCAGCATCTCTCCATTGCCTCTTGTCCTGCATGCTTTGATGAAGCAAGCTGCCATGCTAGAAGAGACCAAGTGTGGCAAAAAACTGAATGTGGTCTCTGGCCCACAACCCATGAGGAACTGAGGCCTTCGGTCCAACAACCTGTGAGGAATTTAATCCAGCCAACAACCATGTGAATGAACTTGGAAGTAGGTTCTTCCCCACTTAAATCTTGAGATAACTACATCCCAGTCAAGACCTTGATTGAAACCTATGAGAAAACCTGAAGCACAGGACCCAGCTAGGCCAGATTTCTAACCCACAGAAACTGCGATATAATAAATGTGTGAAGTTTTAAGCTGCTAAGGTTTGAGGTAATTTATTACGTGGCAATAAATAAATTATAGATAACTAATACCGTCTGTTACTATACTTTGCAACTATTCTAATCACTCTTGGCAAAAGAAGAGAAGAGCTGATAAACTCATTCATATGATGACGTTTGGGAATTCAGTGTATAACCCCTGCCGGAATACAGTGTCCTCAGGGGGAAAGTAGTGCGAACACAATAGAATGCGTTTGAGCTGTGAATAAGATTGAAGATTTTAACATCAATACAAAGAACAGAGGAGTTAGAACTAGAAGGAGTGGGAGGCAAATGGAAGAAACCATATAAAGGTCTCACTGTGTAGCAAAAAATCTGCCCATGGGCTACTTCATAATAAGCCCAGAAGGGGTTAGGATAAAATACAGGAGTGTGCTTTCTCATGCCCAGAGATAGAACCAGATGTGTCAAAGCCATGACTAAAAACTGGAAAATTCATGAGAAAGCTTCCCAATTCAAATTAATTCATATGTGTTTCTAAATTGTACTCTAACTTTGGGATATTATTTAACTATGATTTTTTTTAAAGGAATTATGTTTAAAAGAACATTTTAAGAATAAGAAGTGTTTTCAAAATTCAAAATGTACAAATTCTCCCTCCTACTCTAGTCCTCAACCACCCAGGTCACTTGTACCACTCAGACAATCAAAATGAACAGTTTCTTGTATATACTTCTAGAGAAATAATAAATACTATCTCCATATAAATACATGGATATAATCTTTTAAAATGCCTTTTAAAAATCAAAATGTTAGCTTACCATATACACTATTATGTACCATGATTTTTTTTTCTTCTTGTAGCAATATGTCTTTGTGGGTATCTCATATCAGTGAATAAGGATATTCTTAAGGCTGTACAATATTCCAATGTATTAACATTCCATATTTTACTTAATCATTTACTTACTGATACTTACGTAATTCCCAAAATATTTTTCCTGTTATAAACAATTCTGCAATTAATACTTTTTTATAGGCATCATTTTGCACATATATAAGTTTTTGTGGAATAAATTGTAGGAAGTGATATGCTGGATCAAAGAATATGTGTGTGTATTATTTCGACAGATTTTGCCAAATTATTTTTTGTAGAGGTCTTATCAAGTTACATTCTAACTATCAATGTGTGGAAATGCCTGTTTTTGACAGTTTCACCAATATTGTATGCCATTAAACTATTTGATCTTTACCTGACTGATAACTAAAAAATGATTTTAGTGTAGTTTAAATTTATTTTTCTCCTATTATAAGGACGTTTTTATATGTTTAAAGGCCATGCGTGGGATTTTTTCCCCTGTGATTTGAGCATTCCTATCTTTTTCCTTTTTATCTATTCAATTGTTAACTTTTATCTATTATTTGTAGCAGTTCTTTTTATGTTAGGAAAACTAGCTATAGCCTGCAGTTTTCCTAGTTTGTTATCTATCATTTCATTTTGCTTGTTTTATTTTATGTCATGAAAATTTTTAATTGTTGTTGTTAAATTGAAAAATACTTTTAAAAATATCTTTATTTTAAAAGCTGCCCCACCAAGAGATGAAAAAAATTATCCACGTTTTCTTCTAGTACTTTTATGGTTTCATTTTTTAACATGTAAATATTTGTTCCATCTAGAACTTGTTCTAAATGTGTGAAGTATAAATCCATTTTAATTTTAATTTAATTTAATTTTCCCAGATGTCTACTCAGTTGTGCCAATACCATTTTATTGAACAATCCTTTTTTTTTTTTTTACCTCAATTGAAATGCCAGTTTTATCAAATCCTAAATTTGTATTTGGGTATAGTTCTGTACTTTTTATTCTATTCCATTGATTTCTCTATTCAAGTCCTTTCATTATTGTAGCTTTATAATCTGCTTAACGAAACTAGTAATTAAAAAAAAGTTTACTTCTCCATTTAAACGTTAACACTCCTTATCTAACTTGCAAAAACCACTCTATTAGTAATTTTGCCGAGATTGCCTTATACTTATAGGATACGTTAGGGAGAATTGACATCATTATCATGTGGAATCTTCCTTTCCAAGAACATGGTTTATCTTTTTATTTTACCAATTTTCTTTTCTGCCTTTCAGAAATACATGAGTGTTTTTATATAGATTATATATATTTCTTGTTTGTTGCTCTGCTAATGAGATCTTCCTTTATTTTTTCTAATTGATATTGTTTGTACATATAGAGGCTATTTATTTCTCTACATTAGTTGTGTACCTCCTGATATATCTCATTTTTTCAAATAATTTTTCAGTTGCTTCTCATGGATTTTCTAGGTAGAGAATTATATGCTTGTAATAATGATACTTTTTCTTCTTCCTTTCTAATTTTTATATATCTAAACCTTTCGTCTAACTGTATTCATCAGTAGCCTCAAACAACATTAATTAGTAGTTATGATGGTGGAAAACAATCAATTCCTGACATTTGGGACTGGGAATAGGCTTGAATTTCCCATTAAAAAGTATACTGGTTTTGGATTGCCAGTGATAAAACATGATAACATATCATCTATTCCATTTTATTAATTGCTTTTAAAAGTTAAGAACCAATGTTGAAATTTAGGCTTTTTGAAAGAATCTATACAGATAATTTTTTCCCTTAGATTTATTATTGTTGTGAATTATATTAATAATATTACAAATATTTGTGGTAAACAGAATAATATTTCCCAAAGATATGCACATCTTAGTCCCTGGAGCCTGCCAATATTGCTTTACATGAGACTTTGCGGACGTGAGCATCTTGAGATGGGGAGGTTATCCTGGGTTATCTGGGTGGCCCTAGATGTAATTATAAATATCTTTATAACAGGGAGACAGAGAGAGAGATTTGACACAGAAGGCAAAAGTGGCCACTGAAGCAAGATACTATGCTGCTGGCTTTGAAGGTAGAAGTAAGGTCCATGAACCAAAGAATGCAAGGAATGTAGCTCTAAAAGTTGGAAAAAGCCAGGAAATAATTGTCCCCTAGAGCCTCCAGAGGGAGGGCAGCCCTTCTGGCAAATTGATTTTGGCCCAGCACCATGTTTGTGGTACTTTCTTACAGGAAACTAATAGGAAACTAATACAATATTATATATGATTCAATTATTGAGCTGATCTTACATTCCTAGAATAAACCCTATTTATTTGCGATGTTTTATTCTTGTAAGGTGCAGCTAGATTTTGCATTGAAAATTGAAAAATGTTAAAGTGTGCTGTTTAAATAAATCAACCATACCTATTAAACACTTAGGTTCTTATGAGAGGCAGTATTATTTTGTGGTTATGAGTATAGCTTTTGGAGTTAGAAAGTCTATCTTACCACATACTAAATGTGTCTTTTAATCACTCTATGCCTTCGTTTCTTAATCTGTAAAATGGAATGATAATAGAACTTTCCTTAATGGAGTTGCTGTGAAGATTAAGTGAAAAAATATATGTAAATCACTTAGAACAGTGCCGTATAGGTGTGCACTATCATTACTGTTATGCTTTCATTATAACGTGATGCTCAGGCATTGCTACAGTCCTGGCAACAGGACATGTACCTCTTAGGAAACTGATATTCTCATGGTTATCAGCCACAGAGTGTCTACAGGGTTCTCCCCTTGCATAGTGCCTTAGAAGGGGCAATGTGCCTTGGGATCTTTTCTCTCCTCCACCTTGCTAGCACTCTTGATTATTTTAGTTATCTACCACTATGAAACAAGGCACCCCAAAACATAATGGTATAAAGCAACAAATTATGTATTATTTCCTACAATTCTGAGTAGACTGGGCTCAGGTGGGTGGTTTCCTGCTGGTGTAGGCTGAGGTCGCTCATGCAGCTGTACTCTCCTGGGAGCTTGGCTGAGGCTGAATGTCCCAGGTGGCCTCTCATCCTCCAGAACCACTCTCCATGTGGTCCCTCACCCTTCAGCAGTCTAGCCTGAGATTTCATGTAGCATGGTAGCTGGCTTTCATGGCAGCAAAAGCAGGAGCTACCAGGCTCCTTAAGGACTAAGCCTGAGTTTGATACATTGTCACTTCTAATACATTCTTCTGGTCAGAGCAGGTGGTTCGCTAGCTCAAATCCAAGGGTAAAGGAAATAAACTTCACTTCTTGGCAGGAGGTGCTTATGAAGATGGGAGGAATGATTGATGGCAGTGTTGGAGAATATATATCACATGGCCCATCTCATAGCGTCTTATGTATTGAGGCTTACCAATAAAATAGCTTGAGCCCAGGCATCTTCCACAGTGTCCATACCACCCAGGGGAAACTCAAGTATCTTGCCATGCTGAGTCATAGCAATGCTGCCATTTGCCCTCTTATAACTTTTAAAAGATATATATATATATATATATATACTCCAGCAGCTTCAAGTTTGCAGCCCTGTGGTTTCAGATGGAGCTGTCAGCAGTCCCCAGTGTAGTGGAAGGGATTCCTGTGTGGCCAACCCTAGACGTTTGAGTCATTTTCTTAGCATTCCTCTCCTCTTGGTTTCGAGGAAGAGACTCACTCACTTCTCTCCCCTAAACCATTGGGGATCAGCACAGTGGTGTTGGACAACCACCATCTGGAGACAAACTGACTGACTAAACATTGGGGGAAGTGTGTGACATTATGTAACTCTCCGTCTACTTCCTGCCTCCTCTCCCACCTACTCCACGGCCCTTAACACACTCAAGCAGAATTGTAAAATGTGAGAGCTGAAATTCACCCTGGAGATAATTTCAGTACTTTCCAAGTATGCTTCATAGACCATTGGAGATTTTCTTGCCCTCCTGACACAACGTAAGAGCAACGTTGGGGAGGGGTGAAGGAAAGGAACTTCCAGCGGCCCCCTCTCTCCTCCTCCAGCTTTTATGTAATATTTTGTGTTCGACTTCCATGTAGATTTTGTTTTAACAAGAGTTCTACTGTTAAAGTTAGTTTGAAATCTCTGAGAACAAGGCCCAGCGAGGTTAAGTAGCCTATCTGAGCAAAGCTGGATTGGGAAGCAGTGCAGCCTGGGCATTACCTGGGGCAGCAGATAATGCTAAATACATCACTTGGAGGGGTAAGGAGATGCAGTGAATTACATTTACCAGACCCCTGCAAAACTGATGGGGTTCGAAGAAATATAAAGATGAGCCACAAGGGTGTAGAGTGTGACAACCACAGAGGCACTTGTGAGGTCAAACAGTCATGAAATTGCCTTTGAGGAGGATGGAACCAAGAAACTGCACATTCTTGTTTTGATCACTAAGGTCTATTTCCCACACCTAGTACTCGGCCTTACCCTTAAATTTTGGACAAATATTTAAAGGATCTAAGTTTGAAAAAGCATCAAATTTTTCACCTGTCTGCAGCATTCACATGAGTCTGACTGGTGTGGTGCCCTCAGGAGCTTGGCCTCAGCTGGTGGCTGAGCCAGAGTAAGGAACCAAGTCTTTAGAATCCTATTTTAACATCTTTCTGTCACTATGAAACTCCTCCTTTATAAAGAAACCAGCATGGTAATACTTATTGATATACAAAGGACATACACAAGGAACTTGTCTTCCCGCTGTCTCATTTTCTTTATTCAGATAAATCAAGAATATAGTTTTTTGTTCTTCTAGCTATTATGAGACTTGCTGATATAGCGTGTATGACCCTTTGGATAAAGACATAATGTAAAGTAAAATAGTATTAATAAGATATTGCTAATATTAATCAATATGAAATGCAATAGTGTTCTGGGGTGAAGAAGTCAGGAAAGAATGCTGTAAACTCCTCTGGGATCTGCAAGACCAGACACTTCCCAATGCTTATTGGTGAATACTCAGCCCAGAAATAGTCCCCAAAAGTGCAGTAAAACATGCAACTCTAATGTTTGTGTTAGGTTGAAATTATGGCTTGGAAATCTCTAGAAAATCTCTTCAATTGTGAAAACTGTGAGAGATGTTAAATTTTATGTAATTATCCAGTCAGAGTGATAGCCACATCGCATTCTGTGCTCTATATAATAACTGCTTAAAAAGGTCAGCGTCCTTATAGTCTTAGTCTATAGGCCATATTCTAGGTGAACTTAATGTGTCTGGCAGATGGGAAATAGCTCATTTTGACCCCTGATGTCCAGTCTTTTGTTCACATAACCCAATAACATGAATTTATTACTTTTGTATTTTATGCAAGTCTGTAATAAAGACCCCAATTCCAAAGACAGCTATCAAAATTTTGTTTATTATATTTTCCCATTTGGTTATAAGGAGCTTATAGTTATGGCCATCCTCTCATTAAATAAAGAGAACATGGTTCTATTGTTTTCATTTTGTAAAGTGAGCCCCTGAGTTACATGAGAGTTGAGCAGCTTCTTTGAGTTTCATAAGCCATGAGGAGAACTGGGAATCAAGCCAGTCCTCTTGATCTGCTGGGTTTTCCAATCTTTCAGTGTGGAGCCCTTTCAAAGTTTCTTCTGACTCTACAGAGCCCCAGGACCACATACCTTCTCTGTGTCTCATTTTTCTTGTTGATCAGGTATTATTCTTTGGACATAGCCAGTGCTAACTTGTACCATGGAGATAAAAATGAGTTTCTGGGGGTGGAGATGCAGGTGGAGAAAGCCAATACACTAAATGAAACTGACACTGACACCAAAGTCGAACCATGCCAAACGAACCACCTCATGGCTCTTGAGCCGTGTGTCAGTATTTGATTCATAAATATAGCCCTAAAGACCTAAAGAGATAAAACTGCCTGTGAGAACATCCAGTCCTTATCTGGTAAGCATTCACACTTAAGAAGAAGCATGATATCCTATCCTCTCTTGAAGATGTGTTAAGACATCTCAAGGAATGGGGATTTAACTATGTAATTTGTGGATGCTTCCACTCTTTGATTTCTATTTCTCCTGTGGTCACTCTTCTTTTGTGTCCTTTACACACATATTTCCTCCACCAATCCTTTATATCCTGCTAGTCCCTGGAGTTATGTCCTAGTCTCTTTTCTCATCTCCACAGACCCTCTCTCCCTGGGTGATTTTGTCCACGTCCTTGCTTCAGTTACCGTAAAGCTATCAACAGTACCAAAATCTGTGTCACCAGCAGATCTCTTGCCTTAACATCTTTACATGGCTGTACTTTGGGCCCCTCAAATTTGAAATATCTCAAACTGAGCACGTCATATTCTTCATCCCTCATCTCCTCTGCCTACCTTCCACTCCCACTCTAGACCCTCTTACCTATTACAGGAAAAGCCATCACTATCATATGGTTTAATCAGCCAAAACCTGTGATCAATCTCAACTCTTTCTTCTCCATCACTTGCCACATCTAATCTATTGCTGTGTCCTGCCCATTTTATCTCCTGCCAATCTCTCCCATCTACCCATCTTGATTCATTTCCACTGTCACCATCCTAATCTAAGCTACTGGTCTTGTAATTTACCTGCTCCAGCCATCTCCATACATGCCACGTGCATCCACTACTTCTTACCCAAGGGTGCCAAGCCACTTGACAGAAGTGGGTGGACACCCGAGAGATAAGAGTATGGTCTTTGTTCTGCCACTTACTGGCTGTGTGACCCACAGGACCCACCTGCTTCCTTTGTAGCAATGGAAATAATAACAGTTTGCTTTCTAGAATTCGGAGGCTCAGCCAGCTGATCTCTGGAAGGCCCTCCCTGTTTTAAGATCTGTGACCCTGTACAAGACCTCACATACACTGACATGTTGAAGTAACTAGCAATATAGTGATAGTGCATTTTGGAATTGACATTGCCCATGCTTTTTGGCCACTAAGCACCTTTTGAACAATTTATGTTTTAGGGTTTCTCACCTTAAGATTCCTACAACTCGAAGTAGATGAGACAAACTCAATTTCTCAGCCTTCACTGGAGTTAGAACATTCATGTTACCTCATGTTACCTCAATCCCAGCAACTTTTTTTCTGAGATTTAAGTTTATAAAGAGGTAACATGAAGAAAGAAAGGCCATTCTGGCAAGGGGGCAAAGAGACATTCATCTTTCAGAGGCAGCATTGGCACTAGCACAGTGTTAGCCTTGCCACACCTCAGCTCAGCCATTCCAGCAGAGAGCCTGTCTATGCCCGTGGAAGGAGGGTCTTTACTAGAATAGTCCGATGGTTTAATTTGGGCATTATTTATGGCTTCAGAGCTTCCAAGCCCAGTTCTCTGACCTTCCTGGAGATCGTGTAGGCTACCTAATATTCTCTAATAAATGACGTCATTTAAACAAGCTATCAGGCCTCTGTTGTTTGCAGCCATGAATAATATGCATTTCTACATCCTTCAAATCTCAATGGAACATAGGCTCTTAAGGTAGGTAGTACCTTTCCTCTTCAAATATGTCTCATATTTGTAGAGGTGCTTTAAATTACTTGATTGTTTCCCCTGCTCCACTATAAACTCTATGAGGGCTGGACTGTGACTGCCTTGTTCTTTCCTTTCTCTCTAGCAGTTATATATTGTGTAGCACATAGTAATCACTCAGTAGATGTTGACTTGAATCAAATTGCTGACATCTAAATGATTCATGCTGTAGTTAAAGACCAGTCTTCTTCTTCATTTTTTCCTCATTAGAGATGAAAAATAGCTGCTCATGTAGCTCATTTTTTTTTTTTTTTGCTTAAGAATAAAATTAACAGATAACCTGCACTGATGTGGAGGTTACTAGAAGTTTTGGGAGTTAGTCCTGATTCATTAAGCCTTCTTGAGGTTCTTGCAGTTGCTGATTTTATTGAAATTTACAAAATCGGGACTTTTGGGTAAAGATGGTTAGATTTAGCTACACGCTATTTACTCACCTCCTTTTAAGGGCCCACTAAAATAGCAATATAATGTGTAGAAACTCACAGAGACAAAGAAAAAGGGAGCATGAGTCCCCAGTATACTGAGGATGGTGCCAGACATGGCAAGGCAAGGGGACAGAACCAGAAGTGTTTGTGGAGAGAGTCATCCTCTCTCTCCCATCACCTGACACTCATGGTGTCAAACACAGTAGAAAAGTGAGAGCAAGGTGTAGGCAGTGGTGTGCTGGTAAATGTTTTACGACCAACTCTTTGAAAAAAACGAAAGAAGAAGGAAGGAAGGAAGGAAGGAAGGAAGGAAAGAAGGAAGGAAGGAAGGAAGGAAGAAAAGAAAGAAAGCCCTGATTGTAGCATTTACTGATCTGTCTTGTGGGAGTACACCCACGATGGCCAGTTTTGAGTGAACAACATGATATTGCTGAATATGCGATTGAGAGGAAATGTGCGGGATTAGCTCGTATGGGCTGGCAGTAGCTGATTCTGGAACATCACTGAGTGTAGGGCCAAAAACAGAGAGATTTGTCCAAATTTAGAGTATAGAAAGGTCAATCTTCTCCCCAGCTCATGCAAAGAATGTCATAGCTAGATGTCCATCATCTTCCCATCACCACACACAAAGAATTGGAAAACAAAATGGGCCCAGAAATGGAACTCCAAATCTATAAGAATGAATGAAAAGCACCATTTAGGAATATTTCTAAAGGATTTTATTTTATTTTTAGCACTTTTGTCTGTCTATCTGTCTGTCTGTCTCTTTCTTTCTCTGGATGTGTGTCTATAAAATTTTAAATTGCTTTAAAAGACTATGGACTATTTAAAGCAAAACAAATGATTAAAATGCCTTGTGGAGGTTTAAGGTAAAATATAAGAAGAATATTAGGATAAAGGGCACAGGGAAGAAATAAAATTCATACTCATGTTAAGGTTCCTATACTTCTCATGAAGCAAGATGATACTGCTTGAAGGTAGACTTTGCTGACTTAAAGATACATATTATAGTTTCTAGATCAACTACTAAAAGAAATAAAACCAAGAAGAAATATATAAAAGACGTTAATACTCAATTCACCTAAAGGAAGTCAGGAAAAGAAAAAAAAACAGGAGCAAAGAGCAAATGGGATAAGTATAAAACAAATACCAAAATAAAAAATTTTAACCCAATCATTTCATTATTAAATGTAAATATAAATGGTGTAAATTAAGCATACCAATTAAAAATTTAAAAATTTTCTGTCTATTTGAATTAACTCCTTTCAAGTGTTCAATAGCTATACAAGGCCAGTGGCTTCCATACGAGACAATAGAGATATGGAAATATCCATCATCACAGAAAATTCTATTGGACAGCACTTGTCTAAAGAGTGACTAACTCAAAATAAACTGAAAGAATTAAGCACTCCAAGAGTAGGATTCAGTAATGGGACTATGTAGATTTTAGACAGTGCAAATGAATAAATAAGGCAACTGGAATTTTCAGGAAAAACAAAAAGTTGATCAGGAAAATAAATACAGCCAGAGCATACTTGAATCTGTAGTGAACAGTGTTTACATGGGCAAAATTGTTTCGACACTGATAATTGATTTAATTTGTAGATAACTAAATTGGGAAAGTAGACGAGAGGAGAGGTGATGACTGATGAGAGAAAGATAACCCTCATCTGTTGTAAGCAGAAAGCAGTAGATATCAACTAATATTGATAAAAGTAGCCAGGAACATATTTTAGGGAGTGTGGAGGTGACTAGTTGAAGGAAGTTTTCCTCTGGGGAGTAGGATAAGAGGTGGAATGAGGTAGGGTAGAAAATTGCTGCTTGTTATAAACCTTTTAGAAGTATTTGATTTTAAAAAACATACTAGCTAGATAAAATGAAATAATTGTACAGAAAATCTAGACAGAATCTAATTGTTACCTATCCCTGTAGTATTTGGTCCTGACATTCAAGTAGCTAATGGAACCACTGATAATTTATGGAGCCTCTATGTTATAATGAAATCTGTTTAGTGCCTATAAAAAATAAATGTAAATTAAAATATATAAAACTATAAATAGGTAAACTATATTATAAAGAATGAAGAGACACATTCTGTAGGTTCAAAGGATTTATTATAGACGAGGTACACCGGGTTTCAAGAATATGAGAGAAAAAAAAGCAGAAAGAGCTGTTGTATGGCCCAAGAGTCAGAGGCAGGAAACTGAGCCCAATGGCAGAACACGTGCATTGTCCAGAGCCCACCTCTTCCGGCCATGGTGCACCTGGATCCTAAAGATATGGCCCAGAAAAGACAGATTTGCCCCTGAAGAGAACAAACTCAGAGTGTAGGGAATCTGAGCTCCAGGCGCTGTGTAGCAGGAGAAATGCTCATCTCTCTTTATACAAAGGATTGCTGTGAAAACTCTGGCTCAAAGAAGGCAGACCTTGCTAGGATGGTAGCTCTGCCACTTTAGAGCTGTATGATCAGAGGCTAATACTTACTACAGTGATTCTTAATCTCTGTGTTTAAGGTACACTTACAAATATGTAATGTTAGGGCAACACAGTGGAAGAGGTTAAAGACTCAAAATGAAATGGAATAAATTGGTAATAATTAAAATGTAGCCATTACTACTATATAACAGTGTTTCCCAAAGTCTATACAGGTACTCAAAGTTTTGTAATTTTAATTTGAAAGGCTTTTCCTGAGCAGAATTCTACTCTCTGAGTAGAAATGCCTTAATGATTATATATACCTCCATCCATGGAGCCATGCTTCTATGTGTATCAGGACACGATCTTCCCTTTGGTGCTGACTTGCCCTTTCACTTTCCTTCTTGTCTAGTCTAATGTGCAACAAAATCCCAGTTCTTCATCTTGCAACACATCCCACTCAGCAAAATGCTCCATTAGGCAATTAACTATCTGAATTGTCTACTTAGATGGTAAATCGCAACAAAAGGAAGTTTTATACCTGGATCAAGATTTGGCAGAGCACCAGGAAGACTTATGGTTCACAGACATAATTGGGAAACATTGGTTTAAGGTCTCAGGAAATGTCATCTCAGACACCAGAATAAAACACATGTAGGGTACTTCTCCATCGTTCTGTTCTCTCTCATAACTCCCTATGGGATAAGTATGAAGATTTCTGTTTTCCTGAATAGGAAACTGCTGTTTAGAGAGTAATCGGTTCCATTTTCTGGGAGCAGATTTTTTCTATTCCCACATCCTGTTCCTGCCTGCCTCCCTATATATCTTCGTTGATGTACTTCCATTGGTCATCTAGATGTGTCTGAGGCAGGCTGATTTCATAGGAGGGAGAGAGCTGCCTTGGAACTGCAGACATCTGAAACCATCTTCCCCAACAGCTGAGTAATGGGAAACAATTGTTATTAGGAAACAGTATAACAAAAATATACTGGAGGTTGTGAAAATTTAAACTGATTGTCGGTAGTCATTCTAAGTGATTAAGCAATACAGATGCAAGTGGCAGGTTACTGTAGCATCCTAGAAGTTATTTTTTTCTTACAGTTTTTTTTTTTTAGACACTTGAAAGCCTTTGCAAACTAGAAGTTATATTCCCTTTCTTGCCTAATGACACTACCTTCCACACTGTGATCTAAATCACGAATCTGAGAATCGCTGCAGACTCTCCTCCCTTACTCTATAATTACCTTTTTTTCATCACCCTCATTTGATCCATCACATGGGCCTATTAACTTGAATTCCAAAGTATCTCTCAAGTCTTTCCATCCTACTCTAGTCATGGATGTGGCTTTAGGGCCAGACTACCTGGATTGAACGCAGCTCTGCCTCTTGGCATCTATGAGCATTCCCCAGCAGTGTACTGGAGTACTCCTGTTGCCCACCCCACATCAGCATTGAGTACTGTCACATTTCTAGTGCTCCCAAATAGCTGTATTCTCCCCATACCCTAATAGCCTCTTGCTTTAATTTTCAGGTTTTCTTTTCTAGTAAGCTTAAACATTTTCTTGTTGTTTTCCTATTTACTATTTCATCTCTGTTCACGTCCTTGGCCCATTTTCAAAACTTGGAGTATTTTTTGTTTCATTTAAGAATACCCATATTCATATTTCAGCTTTCTCTTTAGAAGAAATTTATTCAATATTCCTCTTTATATTTCAAGCTACTCTTAAAAGCAATAAAATATAGTGAAAATAGTGAAATAACACTACCAAAGCATTAAATACACCCTGGAAGAGTTTCCCTAGAAATTACCTGCATAAAGTGAGTAAACTTTGTATTTACAAGTTAATGAATCATATTATCATCAATGTGAATTGTTGTTATTTATAAATAACACCAAAAATGACCAAAGGACAGGAGTTTAGAAAGGAAAGTAGAAAAAAATGTTAGTTGGTCTCATTCCTCTCATCCTTTTATGTCCGTCCAGATTCTGGTATTAAACTTTTCCAGAAAATGCCAAGTTCTATGTAATGTTTCTTTTATAGTTCCTTAATTATTGGCAGTAGAAAAAAAATGGATACATCATTGTTATCATTCAAAATATATCACCTAATATATGAAGACATTAGTGTGTATATTTTTATTCTAGTGGGGAAGGGAAATTCCTAGGGCCTCCATTTATGTTTTTAAAATTTCATTAGAAAATGATTAAGAGACAGAGACTATCGCTTGATTATTGTGAAAATTTTTAAAACTTTTTATAATCTCTCCAATATGTTTTATATAAAAAGCTACAAAAGTTGCAGTGTCTCAAGCCTATTTCTTTAAGATAGATAAAAATCATAGTAAATTGACTATCAGCCACCTGGAAGTACTCAAGGTATCTGATTCTCTGACTTTTTCCCCATTGTTCTTCAATTGCTTGTCAGGATTAGAGACAAATTGCTCCTCAAATGTGGGGCTGTGTTTTACTCAAATTCCTGTCTGTTCTCTTAGGTTAAAACTAATCTGCATCATTTTCCCTTTTCAGCCACCAACTATATCTGTAGCTGCAGTGACATTTTTATACAAGGAAAGATGTGTGCTGCCCATCTGTCATGTAAGGACATAATGTAGCTAAACCATCTACCCTGTTTCTTTCTACATCAAGAGTGATGAAACACAAAGGGCTGGATTTGGTTTCTCCTGGGAGAATTGGTGGCAAGAAATACTCATTTGCAGGTTCTGCTGCCAAGAAAATGAATATTAGGTAAGCTACGATCAGCAGATTGCAGCAGCACCTCTGCAAGAGGATGTGGATCTGGGCTTGCAATGCCTTCAGCCTGTTTTGAAAGCCCGAGCTCACAAATGTGTCACTGTTTATGCCTGACCTAGTGGATCAGGGAGACATTCCCAGAACAGTGAGCAGTATGATGGAGGGGGGCCGGGAGGTCTGGATAAGAGTATTGGTCCTGTCACTGACTGAGCAGGAGGCCCCTGGCAAATCTCTTTACTAATCAACATTGGTTTATTCATCTCTAAAATAACAGAGCTGGGCTTAAGCATCATTTCTAACATTCTCTTTATTACCATGTCATTTACCTAGGTTGCCTTGAACACAAAGATGATAGACACTATTGACTTGTTATGGGTTAGAATATGGCTGTTGGGTGGGCTTGCAGCTGCACAGAAGTGTCTGCTCTAATTCATTCATGCTTTCTTTTCCAGACACCAACCTTTGACCAGCAGCATGAATTTGCTGTGATCAAGTACACATCTTGTGTTTGTAGATTGAAGCAAAGCTAACACACTCATGAAGGACTGTAGTCCAATTTGTGACCAGGAAAACTCATGAAAGGGGGACTAATGACCAAGACATTTTACTTGTCTATTAGGTAGATTGGATTGTGTCTCCTATTCCTATTTTTAAGACCCATATGTGCCCTTTGCCATGCAACCTTACTGTGTGTCCTGCTGTGAGAAGAGTGTACTTCCTGTTGCACTGAATTCGGGGTTGGCCATTGACCTTCTTTGGCCAATGGAAAGTTACTGGCTGTGCCTCAGAAGCAGAGCCCATACATTATCTAGTGTCATACCGCTTGCTGCCTTGCACTTCTGCCATTCACTTGGAGGAGAACAAGTCCTCAATAGCTGCTGGAAAATGAGAGACTCGTAGAACAGGTCTAGACCCAGCTGGCAACCAGAAGCAGAATGGTCCTGAAGACCCCTAAGCAAGCAAAATAAATACTTTTTCTAAGCCAGTGATATTTTGAGATTGTTACACCATAAAAACTGACCAGAATGTATTTTTTGAGGAAGTTAAAATTCCACAAATAAGTATTTATTCCTTTGGCTTTGTTTTCTTTAAAAATGTGCTTATCTGGATTTTTATTTTTTAAGCTTTGTTTGTGCTTCCTACCTTTAGGAGAATGGACTTATTAAGTCTTTCCTGGAAAGCATGTTGTATGGAGGAGGGAGGAGGAGGGGGAAAAAGCATGAATATACTAGGAGCGGGAAGGACGTGGGATGTGTT
Organism: Pteropus medius; assembly: GCF_902729225.1. Classification (NCBI taxonomy): domain Eukaryota; kingdom Metazoa; phylum Chordata; class Mammalia; order Chiroptera; family Pteropodidae; genus Pteropus; species Pteropus medius. Next base: position 8,469,200 of record NW_024344370.1, on the reverse strand, counting down.
TATGGGGATAGCGTGAATTGGAAAGAGGAGACTTTAGAAGCCAGTGGCAAACTTGAACAACTTTATAGCTCGTTCTAAGGATCCTTTGAGCCTGAGATGCTGTGTGTCTGAACTGAATTAAATGTCGATACTTCTCAGGGTTGTGTCCCGAGCCCTTTCCTTCCTCATTCTGCACATACTTTCCCTGGGAAGTCTCATCCACCAGTACTTTATGTGCAGTGTCTCCTGGCACTCCTTTGTAACGCACAACACAATAAGCACAACACACACAACAAACCTGTATATTTGGCAGTCTCCCTTGGATAGCCATAGACTCTCAAACCCAACAGTCTGAACTAAGCTTGTTAACGTCTCTGTCTGTTCCACGCTGCTGCATCTTCTCCTATTGTCATCATTTCGGTAGATAACACCTTTTCCATGGTATCGATCAAGTGAAAACCTAAGTGCCTGCTTGACTTCTTCCTCTCTCACCTCTGACAACCTATCAAACCCTCCTTAAAGTCTATCAGCTTCATCTTTTGCTGCTCCTCCCTCACACTTTCCGATAGAGCCCTGGTGAGCTTCTTCCACTTTTACAGTCTAAACAAGTCCTCTTTGCTTCTGGGTTTTTGTGTATGCTCTTGGTTCCGCTCAGCAGGCCTCCCTAACTTCTCTCTCTCTAAGCTCGTTTTCCTAATAACTCCCATTCCTCTGTAGTCTTAGTCTAGATCAGTGGTTCTCAACTGGGGGTGAGTTGCCCCATCCCACCCAGAGGACATTTGGCCATGTCTGGAGACATTTTGGGTTGTTACAGTTGGGCACGGGTATTACTGACATCTAGTGAGGGAGGCCAAGGTTGCTATCAAATATCCTACAGTGCCCGCCCCCTCCCACGCACACACATCAAAAACCCATACAACAAAGATTTGTCTGTCTCAAAATGTCACTAAGTGCTGAGACTGAGAAACCTCGGTCTAGATTTCACTTTTTCTGGGAAGCCTTTCTTGACCTTCCCAGAATGGGTGAGGTGCCTCTCCTATTGCTCTCATGTCCCTCTCTTTATACTTTTCATAGCCCTTCCCCTATTGTACTATTTTCTGATCACTTGTCTATCTCTTCTTCTAGAATGTGAGCTTCTGGAAGTCAGATACCGTGTCTTGTTTCTCTTTCAGTTCCCAGCTCCCAGCACAGTTCCTGGTAGTGGTGAGCATGCAATACATATTTGCTAAATGAATTAAAAATGAATACACAAAAGTAATTCTAAAAGTGAGGGCCTCACACCACATTTTTTCCAGAAAGCATGTTGTTTGCATGTGGTATAGGCCTCTCCAGAAATTCAGCCATGGCAAAGGAAACTAGCTCAGACTCTAATTCATGCCCCTCCTGCCCCTCCAGGCAAAAGCATTCTTTCAGAATTCTCTTGCATATGTAGGTCACAGCAAATTGCCAACCTGCCCCGAGAAATTAATATTTGAATAGTTATTTTGTTTTCTAGTGGTTTTTCTTACTGGTAATACCCTAGTCATAGAACTATCCATACTCACAGTGTGATGTGTGCTGCAGGATTATTTATTATTATTATTAATTATTATTATTTTTACTATTTTCCATGACCTGATTTTTTTTTTGTTACATTAAATAATAGTTGAAGCAGTTTGTGTCATGTATTTCTTTTATAGATGAAAATGCCACATAATGCAAGTTAAGGCTACGTGAGCCAATATATTTCATCGCCCAGAACCATAATCTATTAAGCCTGAGATATTTTCAGGGAATTGCCTTAAATCCTTTGGTGGTTTAAAGTAGCTTCAGAAGGATTAGTGGCTTAGAGGTAATTGTTATTGCTAATATTTTATTTGAAATGTCCCGTTCAGCAAAGGTAATGTGACATTTTGCTCACTGGAAATCCTGTCTTTCTAGAGAAAGGAAGAGTCAAAAGGTCAGTGCCAGGAGAGGGAGGGACGGGAGCACATAAGACAGGACGTGGGCCTGAGTGGAAGTGACCGGCACAAGTTAGCTGAGTCAGAGCTGACTTCCATGTGAACCCTGGGGAGCTGGAGTTTTAATTTTATGTGAATCGTGAGATTAATCTAGAGTTAATCAGCTCTAAAGGGAAACCTAAGCTTCCCTTGTCTATCTCTTCTTGTCTATCTCTTATTTCTTATTGTTTTTAATAAGTAAGGAGTATGAAACACATAGAGGTAGTTTGCAGGCTCACCCTCTTCTACCGAGACAATAAGTGTTGGAGCTCTTCACGTGTATCTCTCTCTAGGCCATTGGATCTCAAATATAGATGCTTGAGAAATCACTTGGGATGCTTGTTAAAAAGTAAAGATTCCTTGGGCTATACTTCTACCAACTCTGATTTTGTAGTTCAGAGATGGCTCCCCAAATCTTCATTTTAACCAGAGAGATCCAGGGGATTCTGATGCAGGTATTACTTATGCCAAGAAAAACATTGGATTAACTAGTCTCTTTTTTTGCGCATGATGCTGTTTCTCAAATTTCTATGTCCCAAATACATCCTTATGAGTTTTAGGCCCATATATCAAAATGGCAATCAAAATCTCTACTTGAATGCCCAAAGATACTTTAAACTCAGTCAGTCTGATCCCAAATGTTTTCCTCTTTTAGTATTTCTTACCTTAGTAAGTGGCAAAAAATAGATGTCACCTCCCCTTCTGTCCCTACCTCCACTCCATCATGGCCATCACACTGGCCTCAGCTCCCATCATTGCTTATCATCTCTTGTCTGGACCACAGCAATAGCTCACAAACCAGTCTCTTTGCATTCACTCTTCAATCTGCTCTCCTCAGTGAGCCAGAAGGACTTTTGCAAGATGTAATGTTTTAATGTTGCACCCTTACCTGTGAATACACTTCAATGACTTTCCATGGCCTCTCGGATTAGGACCAAAGTCCTTTCTTTGGCTTGCAAAGCCCTACTTGGTGGTGACCACCCAACCACCAGTGCAGCCTTGTCTCACACAGCTTGCTCCCTCGCTCTGCATTCTAGCCACACTGTCCTTTCTTCTGTCCCTCGTAAGTGCAAACTTGCCCCCAGGCACAGGGTATTTCTTTGCCCTGAACCCGTTTTTTCTCTCTGGTCCTCTCTCCTTCCTTTTGCTTAGTGACAACCTATATCTCTTTTAAATGACCCCCCAAATTGTTCCTATGTGATCTTCTCCTAACCTAGCTCAGTTTCCTTGATGATACACCCCTGACCAACTATATACTTTTTGTAATGATACAGTTAATTTCGTGGGTGTTTGATTAATGCCTGCCTTTCTCTAAACTGTAAGAGCCATGGAGGTGGTAGCTAGGTCCTTTTTTGCTCGTTTTTGTAGCCCTAGTATCTCTCACAATGGTAGATGCATGGAGGTGCTCAATAAGTGTTTGTTGAATGAATGTTTGTTGAATGACTGAATGTACCTTGTATGAGACATTATTGAACGAACAAGTTCATTTGAACTTCTTTAGACAGAGAAATCAGAGTAGGCCTAGCAGAGACAGATATGGGGGACTTCAGGCCAAGTGAAGTGGTAGTAAGATTATTAGCTAGATAATGAAGGCAAGTAGGACAATATAATTAAGACATTTAAATACAATCATTAAGTGTACACAAACTTTGTACCAGGCATATAATTTTAAGCTCTAGTCAACTTCCCAGTGATAGAGGGATAGTACATTTTAAAAATAATAATTATTCTGATATGAAATCCTTAGATTTCACTCAACATTGAGAGTATTTAGAACAATGAATGGCCTTTGGTTTATTATATAGAGTCCGCTGTTGGGTATCATCTTGCTGGGCCATTTCTCTCAAAACCATGTTAATCTAATTTATGGTAAGGTCTTTAAAGGGCTTGCAGGCTCGCTCAGAGAAACTTTTACCCCAATTTTCACTCTGACTCAGAAATATAAGATCAGTTCTTGAAGTCTTAAAGGTATTGGAATCTTCTGGATGTATAATAGTTGCATGTATCTGTTAAATGGGTCAGCATTTTGTCAGCCAGATTCTGTGTGTCACTGGGGCCTATCATTTACTAGTCACAACTCTTTCTTAATGGTGTTTTCCTTAAAGAAAGACAGAGTTTTTCAAATAGAAATCACAAACTCAAGAGATGGAAGATGGAAACAAATACAAAAAGACCTTCACAGTAAAGGTCAAAAGAGAAAGAAGTCACTAAAAACTAACCAGTGGAGAGGATTGTGTGGGATATAGATCATGTTTGTTAAATAAATAACACATGAGGCACTACTATAGCTATAGAATATGTTCAAAAGTTGGAACTGCTTTGAATTTCTGTTGCTGATATTTCAAAACTCAATCCAAAAGGAGAAAATAACTTATTTAACATTCCTGCTTCATAAGGAAGAAATCTCCCCACTTCCACAGTGTCTGGAGGAGCTCCTGGTTCCTGCTCATCAGTACCTGATGGAACTGACTTCAAAATTGTGCCATGGCAATGAGAAAAAATAATATTTTTGGTTGTGTGTCTGCTATGTGCCTGACACAATGCTAGACACTTTTATTTAGATCAGAAGTTGTAAACTGGAGAAACAGAGAATTTTTACTCTAGAAGATTATACTTTGGAGAATCTGAACAGCCCAGGAGAAAATCTTTAAAGAGATGGACATAGGAGGCTCACCAAAAAATGCACAGCCAGATCAGCCTATGTAGGATAAGGCCTCCCACTGGCAGGCCTTCTGCATGCCCTGTGCCTACAAGCAGCTCTTTAATGCTCCACATAGCTATGTGAAAACAGACAAGGAGCACAAGACATTGGTCAACTGTCTATGATGTGAAAGACAGAGGCCAAAACCAATGGAGAAATCAACTTATAGGAAACAGAGACCATTCATAGATACGAAACCTGAAAAAATATTTAATCTCTTCAGAGAAATGAAAATATTGTATCTAGGAAACAAGAATAACATGGTATAAAAAAGAAAAAATTCAGAGAACAAAAAAGAGTTCCTGGAAATAAAAAAATATAATAGCAGAAATAAAAAGTCAATAGATGATTAAAAGATAAAACATAAAAAGATTGTGGTGAAGTTATAAGAAAATTAGAGGATCATTTCAGGTTGCTCAAATCCCAATACCAGGAATTCTAGAAAGAAAGAACAAGTAATATAAAATTATTTTAAAAATTTCTAAGAATTAAAGAACATAATTTTCCAGATCAAAAGAACACATCTAGTGCCTAGCGCAAGACCCACAATAAAGTATATTTTTGCAAAAATTACAGAACACTGAGAATAAGAGAATAGATACAAGCTTTTAAGGAAGAAAAACAATTTATTTACAAAAGATCAAGACTATAAGAATTCTCAACAGTTTCATTATAAACTAGCAGAAAATGGAGAAATACCTTCAAAATTCTGAGGGAAGATTATTTAAACCCTAAAATTATATACCCAGATAAACCATTAATCAAAGATGAAAGTAGGATCAAGACATTTTTGGATGTGCAAGACCTCAATTTTCCTCTTGTATATCAATTTTCTAGGAAATTACTCAAGATGGTATAATACAAAAATGAGGAAGTAAACTAAGATAGAAGAGATAGGACACAGAAAACAAGACCAACACAAGACTGAGGCAAAGGAAATCTCCACAGTTGCCATGGAGGGAAATTCCAGAGGAAAAGTAGGCACCACTCGTAGAGGACAACAATTGTGGACTGGGGCAGATCAAGAGGTACTGGGAAAGATGTCTTCAAGAAGATGAAATTGAGAGACAACGTGCTATGTTTGAATGTCCTGGGAGAGATTTTGACTCCTGGGGAGAGTTGATTCAATGGTAAATGCATAAAAAAAAAAACAGAGCAAACACACACACACACACACACACACACACACACACACACACACACATACACACACAGAGTTATTAATTCCCTTGAGGTTAGAAAGAAATCAAGGCCCAGAGGTTTTATAGTTATAATAACGTCAATATTAAAACTGTTCCAACCAAAATTATGGGGTAGCTCTATAGCTCTGATGAGAGTGTTGGGAGATGGAAAAGTCTCATGGGCAAGTGGGGAAGAGGGAGGCAATTAGAGAGTGTGAGGCAAATAGATAATGTCTAAAGTGGAAAGATCAAGAAGAATGTTTTAAACATGTTTTTTGGTAATGGGGGTGTAAATACTGGAAAAGCAATCACAATGATTTTCTTACAGAAGAACCATGCATGTCTTTTAACTCTGTGCATGTGTGGGTGTTGTATGGTGTGTGTGTATCTGTGTTTATCTTTCATGAAACATGAATATTAAGTTAAAAATATAAGGATAGCATTTTGGAAAACAGACTGATAAGAAAGCGAAAGCATTTGTTTAATGAAGAAGTGATGCTTGTTCCAAGGAGGTCAAGGCTGGGTAAATGTGTGCCTGGCTGGATAGCTCTTCCTCTGTGAAGTACCTGGTTAGACAACTCTCGATAGGCTCATTTCTAAGTCATCTTTGTGACTGAGGGTGGTTTAATAATTTCACAGTCTTAATCATGGCAGAGGCACTTCATCACCAGGGAATGATGCCTAGAGCTTTAATGATAAGAAAATAATGGATATGCTCATTGCTCAGGACCTCCTTCTCCCATCCACCAAGAAATCACACTGAAAGCCAGATACATGTTAAATTCTTTGCAGATTAAAAAAAGTAATAATAAGCTTCTGTGTTGTGTTACCTTTGACTAAAATTTTCCTCTTGGCCATTTATCACTTTGTTCCGCAAGCCCTGGACTCAGGTGGGAAGCAGATTGAGTCATTTGTAAACTCCATTAATTGCAGATACACAAGACAATATCTTTCCTTATCCTCCTTTCTCTAAAAGGCAAACTGATTTTTCTTTTATATAACCTACACAAAATAATCTTCCCAAGTAATATTAACATTTAGAAAATGCAGTCCTTCAAATGATCACTGGACACATTGCTTGCTCATCCCAAGCAGCAGATATATTAATAACATTTTTAAGACATCCATGCCTGGCTTCCTGAGGTCTCTATAGAGACTTGAAGAGAACATATTGAAAGTACAGAAAACTTACTTTGTTCTTGAAGAGAACAAAGAGCAACTTTTTTAAGAACATTTTTTTTTTCAAAGATTGGAGGATTCTTTTGTCATATAGATTTGTGAGTGTATTGAACTACAGTCATTTTAATTAAGTGCCTGGTCCTATATGCTTTATTTGACCAAATTTCTATAGAAGGCATTTCCCAAACACCTTTGTACATGATAGAAAAATAAACAGACTTCAGAGACTAAGATGTGCCCATAACTGGCTGATAGATGGAGACATTCTTAACCTCTTATTCTACCTTTCCCTTTAGTCTGGATTCCCATCCTACTCATATTTTATGTACTCAAGCCATTGTGTATCATCATAAAGAAACAAGAGCGATGAATAGAGCTGACATAGGTAAAATGGTCAAAGTGTGGCCCTGGCCTTTTGACTTCTATTGTCTGTATTGTTTAGGATTCTTTAAATGTCATTATGGTTCTACGGTGGTTGATGCCTTTACAATCTGGTCTTGGGCAACTGGCAGAACGCAGAAGGTTGGTATCAGGAGACAGGCATCCAAGACCTAAAGTAGGACCTCTGGTTTTGGCTGCAGATCCACAGAAATGACTGAGGACAAAGAGACAGAAGCTTACAAAGTTTTTAAGAGAGCCGATTGCCAAAGAAATCACATACCTGGCTAACAACAGCTAGTGACTGCTTTTAGGTCTTCCACAGGCCCCAAAAATAGAACCAATAAGAAATAAGCTGCTAAAATTGTACCTCTTTCAAAATAAATATTCTTCCTTATGTTTATTTTTGCTGTGGTCATAGGAGATGAGGGTCAAGGGAGCTCTTTTTGGATGGTAGATCCAAGGGTGTCAAGATTAGGTGACTTTGGCACTCTCTTCATTGACCAAGCAGATTGTCAGTGCAGGATTTGACCTGTGCTAGGAGCTGGTGACCACTTGTATTGTTTCTCAGTCTCTCTCTTCACCCACAGAATGTGAGTTCTTATTGTTATTCTCCTTCTCCACCACTTTACACATTGGACATTGCATGTGTTGAGGATAGACAACTCATTGTTCCGCCCAAAGTCTGTGACCCCTTCGGAGTCACATCTGGACTGACAGAATGGGTGGCACATCATTTCGAGATGTGTAACCTGGGAACTTAAGGTATTAAGTGGATAAGATTGTGGATCGTCTTCTTTTGGGAAAAGAATGATAGTGTTTCAGCTTCATGAGCACTCTAAAAAGTGTTTGTATGGAAAGGACAGTCTTCATGAATGTTGGACAGCGAAAGATGTGCCATAGTAGACGCTGTGGGAATTTCCTAACAATTATTCTATCCCTTCACAAAAATAGTTTTGACTTGAGTGACATGTACTCTGCCCCTAGCTTCAGTGAAGGGCCCTGATTAGTCAAAATCAATCCCATCTCTCTAACCACAATGATTGTTTCAGAGATAGCTGAAGGCAGTCCTAATCATAATAATTCTTTTTTTTTTTTTTCTTTTTTGGTGGTGTGGATCCAACACTGTGTCCTGGGATATAAATAGGAAGTCTATAGTTTTAGTTGCATCAGGAGAAATTTCATTATCATACAAAATAGGTAAGTTTAACCATCTCTTTCACCAATACTCAGAATTCAAGTCCTCCAGTAGAGCATGCTTAGTCATGGTGATTTTTGTCACCAGACCATACTCTGCCTGGACCAGGGAGAGCCAAGCTCTGGCCTGTCCAGATTTTGAGCGGGAGTTGAGCACTTGGACTTATCAACCCACCAACATCCCACACAATTCTCAGAGGCAATTCTACAAAAGAGAATCCAGGTGGTGTTAGGAAGGGAGAGTGGATGCTTGAAAACCAATAAATGACAATATCCACAACCACAATGCTTTCCTTTCAACCCCAGGCACCTATATAACCAACAATTAATAAACCTTTAAAAAGCATTAGTTGGTAACAGCTTAAGGAGTTAACGATAAAAGTTTGCAACAAACATTTATTAAGCATAAACAATTAAGTTAATCTTCCCAATAACCCAATGAAGTAGAAACTACAATTCCTTTTTAAGGTGAGAAAACTAAGTCTTATACAGATAAAAATTATTTTCCCAAGATAACCCAGTTAATAAATGGAAAAGCTGGAATCCAATTTTATTTCTGTTTGCCTCCAAACTGACATTAGTGTAACAATAATGGGGAAGTCCCAGATACCAGAGGGACTGTGTTTTTAGGGGAAAATCACCACATTAATTAGCACACAGTAATTGTGAGTGCTTAAATATGACATTTTTAAAACTTGAGTCTAAACTTGAAAGAACTGAGTTCACTTGCCACAGATCATGGGACATGTAGTAAATAGGGGAAAAAATTGACCAGTTTATTCAAGACTAAAGAGAAGATAGTTTTTCAGAGCATCTTCATGAGGAAAATCAGGAGGGTGTGAGTGGGGAATGTTCAAGTTTGCTGCATGACATGAACAAAGAAGTGACCAAACTTTCAATATTCTTCAGGTTCATGAGTTAACCACTGACAGTTTATGGGTTGTATGGAAACAGAAGCCAAGCGTAGATACTTATGTTCCTCAGTGTGGCCACAGGATCAGGTTAGGGAGACCTATTTTTTAAAGGGCTCTAAGAGACCAAAGCTTTTGGAATTCCATGCACATCCTTACTGATGAGCCATGCACTTAGACAAATTGAATTTAAAACTAAAAGGAAAAAATAGAGTACAGTACATTTGTTTCTGAAAGTACGATCTTATCAATTTAATCTAGAAGCTGATAGTACTTGGGAGTGCCAGTCATTTCCCATTGCAGAAATGTCCTGAGCCTGAGAAGTGACAGAGTTTTCAAAAAGTTGCATAGTTTTAGGATAGAAATGAAATTGCATTTTTGAACTGATTCACAGGTAGTGTTGCTCATGCTATGAGTCTCCTGCTATCCTTGGAGCGTGAACATTGGGGGTTAGGAATCGTCAAGTATCTGCCCTAGTGGTGTGGCTGTTTCCTGAGGGACTGATGTGCAATATGTGACTTAGGTCCACCAGGAAACTCGACATTCCTTAAAATTTGGGCATATATGAACCTCAGAGCTAACCCAAAATTTCCAATAATGTGGTCAAAGTCAGGATAATATTCGGGTCTATCAGGGTCCGTGAAAATATATTATCTTAAAAAAACCAATGACGTTAAAGCTGAGATGCAAACTTAGAGTCAGAACTGAGGTGTACTCTCTAGGGATAATGCTCTTGTTCTTGGAAACAATCTAATTTAACATCTTGAATTACAATATTTTTATTAATTTGATAAAAAGTTCTTAAAGACTAGTTTTTTAGAGCTAAAGCAAATAAATTGATTTTACAATATTTTTATAGTGCTATTAAAGTTTGAATTTTTAGGTACTTTACAGGGTTTATACACAATTATTTTGTCAATTAAAAATTATGTGACTTACACACATGCATTCATTTCTGATTGTGTGGGTCACTATTGGAAAGTGCCCTTTCATTACACTGTTCTCACTTAGCTATCCTTAAGATTAAATCCGCTAAGAGTAAATATCTAAAGACGTTTTCTCAATTTTAGTAGATATCTTTTAAGAAATGCTTTTAAAAAATCTTTTAAGAAGTGCTTTTAATACTCCAAACCATGAATTTTTGCAGTGAGTTTTCAGGCTTTGAGTTTTTGGAGGCAATATCACTACAGTGGCAGTGACCCATAATTGCGGTAGGCTTGTCAGTGAAGTTACTCTATTTAACATTCCTAAAAATCTCATTTTGTTTCTTTGTAATATTGAGGTAAGGAAATTGAGGCATAGGGAAATTACATCTATTATTCACTTTCATAGCATCGTCAACTTTTCTTCATAACACTTACTGGAGTTAAAACTAAATTGCTATGTGTATAATTAAGTCTTCAGTATCTGTCTCCTACTAGAGTATAAATTCTATGAGTGCAGGATCTGTGTCTGTGTTGTACATGCTATATTCACATTGAGCCTCGTTCCTGAATCTCAAATGTGGTCAATGGTTATTGATTCAGTAAATGAATGAACAAAGGGAGGAAGTGACCCATTCAAGGACACACAGAATCAACAGCTGAAGGGAAGTAGATGGGTGGTTGTGAAAGAAACTAAGAGCAAAAGTCCCAAATTAAATGTAGTTTTTCTCTCTAAATGGAAATAGGATTATTTGAAAAGAAACTGTTTTGGCTCAAATATTTTATTTTGTAAAACAGACACTGGTTTAACTTAGAATGTTAAAGGTAAGTTTATAAATAGAATTCAATAACTTGATAAAATAGTTCCAAGGAATGCCAGGCCTGGTTGGAATAAATATTGAAGTATGGATTAGAAAAGTTATTTTAAAAACATCATATTATTCAAACAAAAACTTGTACACCAATATTCATAGCAGCATTATTCATAATAGCCCCCAAATGGAAACAACCCAATGTCCAGCAACTGAAAATGGATAAACAAAATGTATATATATATATATACATACTGCACAAAATTATTCAGCCATAAAAAGGAATGCAGTACTGATACCTGCTACATCATAGGTGAACCTTGAAGACATTATGCTAAGTAAAAGAAGCCGGACGCAAAAGGCCACATGTTGTATGATTTTATTCATATGAAAGAAATGTCCAGAATTGGCAAATCCATGGAGACATAAAGCAGATTATTAGTTGCCAGGGGCTGACGGAGGGAGGAGAATAGAGAGATTGCTTAATTGGTTTTCTTTCCGAGCTGATGAAAATGTTCTGCAATTAGATAGTGGTAATGGCTGCCCAATATTATGAATGTACTAAAAGCCACTGAATTTTACACTTCAGAATGGTTGAAATGATGAATTTTATGTTATGTGAATTGTACCTTAATTTGAAAAATTAAATGATAAAAAAGTCTGTGTTAAGATATACATTTGCTCTGCAATGCTATTTAGAGGAGGAGAAATGGAAATGCAAATTGTTTTTAAAGCATTGGTTTGAAGACTGGTTTTTGACTGGGAACTAATTCTTAATATATTAAATACATAGACTTAATTGAAAAATTGGCTATTTAATTCAGGCTCTATCTTCATTCATTTATCATTATGATGGCAAATAGCAGTACCTATTAAACAAATACCAGTATCCAATCCAGCCTCTTGGAATGAAGACTGCAACTCAGCCACTTAACGTGTTTCCTTTGGCAAGTTAGCTAGACTCTGTATCTCAGTGTTCTCATCTGAAAAGTGAGTATAATGATAGTACCTCCCTTTCTACCTCTAACGAGATAGTGTATATTATTGTTTCTCAATCCTCAAATGCATATGAGGGCACTGACATTTTTTTAAAGACAAGTTCCCAGGTGATTCTAATGTATAGCCAGGATAGGAAACCACTAGTATATAAAAGGCATATAGCAACATGCCTAACACATGGAAGCAGTAAATAAATGGTAGTTTTATAATGTTGTTAAGGATTTATTCATCAATTACAACATATTATTTTATAAGATTAAAGTATATCTACTATAGCATACAAAAGGATGTGGGAGGTTGGGAGAAGGTATGTAGGAGGAAGAAGTATTTTTTTCCTCAGAAATTTATATTCTGCTTAACAAAGAGTATTGTACTGTCTATAGTTAACAGATTCTTCTATTTTAGTAGACTCTCCCTGCATTTTGTTTAATGGAATTTCTCCATATAATTAACTTACTTAACATATTTGAAATATTCTTATTTATTAGCAGATTGTGTAGTCTCAAGAACGATTCTGCTTTTGGTGTGCTTCATTGATGTGAAAGTATAATTTTTTAGATAAGGGTAAACTGTTTGGAAACATAAACATACAAAATTTCAATAATTATGTGCAGATAAAATACAGTGTTGTGGACTAGAATGTTTATGTCTCTCTAAAATTCATATGTTGAAATCCTAATCCCAATGTGATGGTATTAGGAGGTGAGCTTCATGGAAGTGATTAGGTCGCGAAGGGATTGGTGCTCTTAAAAGAGCACCACAAAGTGCCCCTGCCCTTCTGCCATGTGAATATACAACTAGAAGACAGCCATCTGCGATCCAGGAGAGCGTGTCTGGTGTTTTCACCTTTAGCATCTTTGCCACAAACGTTCTAGTCACATAACTCTTTGGCCATAAGGCAATTTTTCTATAACAAAGATAAAATCACAACAAATAGGAGAGGGACATTAAAAATGAATAACAATTAAAAAGATGTTCTTGTGAAATACAAAGTATTTGAATACATTTAAAATGTGTGTAGATTCATGACAATACTGTGCAAATAACTGCTTTTATTTTGTTGATTGTACCTAAGCATTTGTCTTTGTTCTGTGGAAAATGTGGGTGGAACTCTGTGCCCTCTGCCTCTGTCTCTTCTCGATATAGTGTTTCAAAATAAGAAACCAACTATTGGGGCAAAACATTGTCATCTGAAAGAAATGCTAACTACTTAAAGACTACCCTGTCTACTTCTCCCTACACAGACCATTATGAGGGCTAGCTAAGATTAACATATAATCTAAAAATGGGGGTGACTGAGAATGTCATCATGGAGAAATGAAACCGAACTGATAATTAGCTTAACTACATTAAGTCTGCTGAAGGTGGTTTATTTGTCAATGGAGAAATGAAACCAACCAAAAAAACAAAACCCCAAACTGTCAACCAGTTGCTTTAACTTTTTTATGGCAAAATGGCCTTATGGCCAAGTAGTTATGCAGTGAAAATGTTTGTGACAAAAAATGCTTGCAGCAAAGATGTTTGCAGCAAAGATATTTGTGGCAAAGATGTTTATGGCAAAGGTGTTTACGGCAAAGATGCAACAGTGAAAGTATCCAGAATCCTGGAAGAAGAGGGCTGTCTCGAGAACCTGACCATGCTCGCATCCTGATCTTGGACCTCCAGCCTCCAGAACTGTGAGAAACAAATTTTTGTTGTTTATAAGCCACTCTGTTTATGTATTCTGTTATAGTAGCCCTAATGAACCAAGACAGTATCTCTGATTTAGGTGGAATCATCATTAAATATACTGCTAAGATGAGATCTAGTTAACGGAAAGACTTGGGCTTCTCACTTATCCTTATTGGGGGCTCTGTTTTCTCGTTGATAAAACAAAGAGGTTGAACCAAATGATCTGCAAGTTTCCTTATGTCTCTAACATTTTGTGAGTCGGTGAGCACACAGTTGCATTTTGCAGCATTAGGTTTGAAAATAGGTTGTTTTGTAAATGTCCCAGGCAGCTTGTGGAAACTCATGAGCTCTCCTCCTGCTTGCTGGCTGCGGAATACCTTTCTCTGCCGCAAGGTCCTGGAGTGAACACCTTCCCATTGGACTGTATTTGTTTCTGGTGTAGCTTCTTGGTCATCATGTTCTTTCTTGCAGCTTGTTCAGCTTTTACTTTTATGACATTTCACCAGCAAAGGATAAACCAGTAGCTCTCACTGGATGTGGTACTCCCACTAAGGGGCATTTTGGAAATTTGTGGGCTTCTTGGTCTTTTAGTCAAACTTGAACGTTTAAATATTTAAACACATTTTATTCCTAAATTACCTTAAATTTTTTCTGTTTATAATGGCATATGTATTTTAAGTTATATAGATAGGTATATTATATATCTATGAATTTCACTTCAAGATAGTACAGAGAGCATTATAAAATATTTGTTATAAGAGGAATCTGGTGTGGCCCAGGATCGCCATTCTAAACATACCCTGAGACTAACTTGGAAAGATAGGAAAGGTAATGTTTTATATTTACCTAATAATAGGTACTGTGTTTTACTCTGTAAGCTTTCTCATTTGTGTCCTCTACCTTATCTTTCCAAGGTAGGTGATATTATTATTCTCCTTTTCCTAGATGAAGATACTGAGGCTTAAAGAAGTTTATTTACTTTCTTATTCCTTCATCAAATACTTTCGTGACTATTATGTGCATTATAGGTGTTTGCAAGAGAACTGGGAACAGAAAAGTCATAATTTTTGACCTCAAGGAGCTTACATTTTAGTGAAGAGAGAGAGAATGAAGAACAGCAATAACTAAATAAGACAAGTCATGGAGGCATTTGATTGAAATGACTTGAGGATACTTGCCCAAAGTTATAGAGCTGGTGAATGGCGGGGTTCCATCTGAATGACACTGCCTTTTGATTGTGGTAACCACTGCACTGTTATTATTAGTGTCAAATTGCAAAGTCATCACCTCTTCTAAGGTTGTTTAGAACAATGCCAGAATATGTGAACCAAAAAACAAGGAGAAAGAGCTGTTCGAAGCAACTATCACTGGATATTTTTTCTTTCTGCATTCCCATCAGATGAAGTTTTTTCTCTTTGCCCACATGATACTGGTAATTATAACACGTTCTGATTCTGTACTATGCAGTATTTTAATTTAGAATATTACTAATACTTATTAAAATGCATTTCTAAGTAAATATTAATTGCTTTTCTGATTTCTTAAGTGTGATTTTCAGAAACATCCTGTTTTATTCCCCTGTGGCAATGTATCTGTCATATCCAAGTTTTGATAAGTGTATCCACTCTATGGGATGAAAAAAATATGTGTGGAAAATGGGTGTAGATACTCTTAAAAATGAAATATCGGGGATTTTGGGCCAGATATTTGGAAAGATGATTATAGTCATTCCTTTCTACCAAGTGATAGAGAGGTAAGAAAATGGCTTCTGTTTAAAAAAAGAGGAAAAAACCCCAAACCAACAGTTAAAAAATGATGACTGACAAGCCTAAATAAAGTCTAGATTGTGAGAATGCCTGGGAAAAGCTTTTGAAACTAAAAAAACTTGGAAAGTTATGTTCTACCACCAAGGAAAAGATCAGTGTTACAAACTCTAATGATGCTACTATTAAAGATTAGAGAGAAAGACCCACAGGTCTTTTTGTGCCTTAAAACTTTGTTCAAGTTATGTATTCCTTTGACAAACATAGTGATTAGCAAATCTTATGTTTCATTGTTTTAATCATAATTTTAATTCTCCAGAAAAAATAAAATGAAATAGAAGGGAAAGCACTTCTCTATGGGTTCTAGTTATTGGTGCCAAGGAAGTCATCTTCCTAGTCTTCATAGCCACAGACCCAGCATTATTTTTAATGCTGTGACTATTTTCCTAGAAGAAAACAGCTTCTGAAACGGAGAAATAAAAAGCTTCGGGAGGACAATTCTTGCAAACTCCAATTTATAACATAATGATATCCCCACCTGGGCTCATGTAAACTCTTAAGATAGTCTTTATTGAAAACATGTCAAATACCTAGTCATCTTTTTCATTCATTCTTTAGCTTTTATATGATATTCTTCACAATTCCAAGAGATAAATAATATTCTAACCCTATATTTACTATTTAATATGGCTACAACAAATTGAAGGTTATTTTACATATGTGTGTCTCATAGAAATCTTCTAATCTTATTCTTGACTATTCCTTTTATTTTTATAGATGCTCAATATTTTGACAAAAAACAATCTAACATTCCTACTTTAAGTATATTGCTTTAAAGGCACACTTCTCCCTAACAGTAATTAGCAATCTTACAATAATCAGCATGGTTAATTTCTCAGGCTGCATAACTTGCATTGATTTCATAAATTTGAGGGTTAACTTTAAATCATTTCTATAATAATTTTTTAGTATTCACCACCAATTCTGCACTGGTCAGCTCAGACTCTGGGGAATTCCGTCTCTATCTTGTACACTGAGTTCATCTTTTGCAACTATATTGGCCAACTTGCAAATTCATCTGTAGCATGCCTGGATGGTTATGTAGAGAAAGCAGCTACTCTCTGGGGGCTAATGTCTCTTCTCCACCAATCAGAATGCAGTTCATGATTCATTAGATTTGTTGGCTAGATTATTTAACTTAATTCAATATAAATTATTTAATTCCTAAAGCCTTTCTTGTATTCAATATGAATGAAACAATTATTCCTGGACACAATCATCCAAATAACACCACACAGTTTTACCAAGCCCCAAGACTGTCGTTAAATCCCAGCTATCTACTACTTTACATAAACTATTCATGCTGAGTTTTTGAGGGTTATAACATTACTGAAATTGTTTGGTTTCAATGAGGGACTATATGTTATTCTATATTTAATGAGGGAACTTTCCAATTACATAGCAATAGGAGAAATCATAAACTATTTCTAGGTAGCAACTTTGCCCTTGTTTTGATAGCTTCCTTTTTAGTCATCTGTTCTTGTCCATGAGAAAAGTACCAACTTCATTATTTTCCAAATGTAAGTCTGCTGCTTAGAAGCATTCCTTTAAGCTAATCATCTCTTGACATCACTACTATCTGGTCAATGGCTGATAGAAGTAACACATATGTGACAGGTGCTCCCAAACATGGTGTCCCCTGTCTTAGATTGGGCTCTCTGGAAACAGACTCTGAGGCAGAGATTTATATACTTCCTGTAGGGAAGTGAAAAAAGTAAGGATTGGTAGATTAGCATTGCACCTGAGGCTCGGTTGATCCAATGGGGCACGCTGGAGCTGAGGTGACCTTTGTATCCCAGCACCGACCAATCACTGGCTGTGGGCTGCTCCCTGGGTAAGCCCCCTGTGACCGAAGACAGTTGCAAAGGAGCTATCAGCAGCCCATATTCACAGAAGCTGTGAAAATTGGGTCCTCAGTTCCAAGGGGAGATCTTGGAGCATCATCTATCCACTAAGAATGGTGCGCTTGGAGAACCGCTTACCATTCTAAGAAAACCCTTGGTAAGGAATATTGACAGAGACTGAGATATGGAGGAATGGCACTATTTTTTTTATACATGGCCTTGGTTCTTTTCTCAGTAAAGCTCAACTTAAATCTGTAAAAAATTATTACCCTTCTTTTTCCTTTTTCTCCTCCCCCTGCTTTGTCCTAAACAAGGCTGGGAATGGAACAAGGTAGACCCCAGAGAATTTTAACCCTGGAGAATAACAAACAGCATAGCAGTGTAGGACAATTCCTGTGAGACCTAGCTGGAACTGTGGTCAAAGGTGGAGTTACAAAGGCCTGCTTAGAGACCGGTGAATAAAAGGGCACTCAAAGAAGGAAAGAAGCTGTTTAAATTTAGGAGAAGTAGGTTATAAGTAACAATTTGTTTCTTTCCCTCTTTACTCTTTACTGAAGAAAGGAATTGGCATTTCTCTAGCTAGCCACATTGAATTACCCGCTCCAGTCTTTAAGGAGGCTCCTTGCTACAGCTCTCAGGTAGAGGCAAAGGTCTGTTTTTCAAGGTCTTACCCTCCTCCCCCACCTTATACCTGTCCTACTGCTTGCTGTTTCATGATCCTTTTTTAAAGGTAATATTCTCAAAATGAGGCTTTTGTTAGAAAAAATAAGTTTGTACTAAGATTTTGCAAACCAGTCAAGTTCCTCTATCCACTGCAAAAGAAACTTTAATATCCACTCAAATCAAAGTGAAGAACATTCTTTCCTCTTTTCAGTTTTCTAACTACACATTATCTTCATAGCATTTACACCAGCCAGACTTTATTTTATCTTTTGGGCACTGAGAGCTCCTTAGACTTGTACTTCAAGCTTTTGATTTGCCAGGGGGGAAAGTTAACATACAGATTTATCCTGATAACTGAGATGTAGAGAACTTTATGAATAACTCTAAAGGAACATAAGGCAGATAAAGGGACACCATGTTATACTTTAATGGGCCATTTGATTACTTAATCATTTCACTGAAAACTGGCCATGGTGGCTGATAGGGTACCTGCTTCCTGAATGGAATTGTGGGATATATGGTAGCACTTAAAGCATATACTTCAAAGCAAATGGCTATACTAAAAGTTTACTTGCTTTTGGGAAATGAGATAAAAATAACCCCACTTAGGGTGGAAGTCTTTTTCAATTTCTGCGCAGGACTTTGAATAGAAATTTGAGGTTTTAAAATGACATACCTATTCATTAAAGCCCACTTCTGTATGTAAATTCTATTAGTATTACTGGGAATAGATGCTCTCAAGATATCTTGGAGAGATTTTGTTATTCTAACTGGAGTTAATTCTTTATGGCAGTACAAAAGAAAGCCCCTTTTAATACTGTGTCTCTCCTATGCAGTTCCATGATCCTTTTTAAAATTCATTTATTCACAGTCATTAATTTATTCATTCATTTATTGACCTCCCACTGTGGGCCAGTTTTATTCTAGATAGTCCAATTTTCAACTGATTGCCCAGATCTTTTGGTACTTGTTTTGCTTCCTTTGTGGTTCTTATCAGTTTGCCTGACTTCTCACTCATACCTGGTTCTGATCTTTGCTGTCTGTGTAGGTGTTAGATTTGGTTGGTCTTATTGTTTCCTGTTATCAGAAACCACTAATATCTGTTGACAAGTCTGGCTTGATGTCTTCATCTCCACATCAGGCCTATTAAGTGGTTTCTGAGAACTGCTTTGGCCTTCAAGTCATGACCCAGTTCCTCCGAAGGCTGGTACCAACAATCCACCGCCACCAAATCCACTGTGAGCAAAAATCGAAAATACCCCTAAATAAGAATGGCTCTGGCAAAACCTAAATGGAAAAGCCAGATCATGGAGGCTGAGGACAACACTTAGAAATTGTAGAAAGTTGAACAAAACTGAACTCACAGTTTGCCATTAATACCAAAGTAAGCATTTGACTTTGTATACATAATTATTTACCTCTTTCTCATCATTTCTCTCCCAGGGACTGAACCCAATTAAATAATTGTTCTACTTTCAGTTTGGAACACACTTTGATGTTTCTGATTTTATTCTGGTCCAAAAGTTTTAGGTTGGTTTACCTAGTTTTTTTTTTTTTTTTAAAGACCATTTTTTATTTCCTTTCTCAAAAATGTTAAATTTTTGTTTTATGACTCAGTTCAATACGAGTTTCTTATTTCAAATGGAATAAGTCAATAGATTGAGTGTACTTGTTCTAAAGTTTAATACCTGTGTTGACTTTTCAAGATATCAATCTGCCTTGATGCCAACCTGAAGGATGACAGTGTAATCACTATCCTCCTAAGTATATTGCAAGCAATACTCCTTTAACTCTACAACAGCCATGTGATATAGGCACTGTTATTTTTAGTTTACTGGTAAGAACACAGAGGGATAGAGAGTAGCTTGCCCTCGTCACCAGAAAATCCAACTCTAAAGCCAGTGCTCTTGTTCATGAAATTATACCACCTGGTTAGAAATGCACTCAAAGATTATTGCAGACTTCAATTATAATGCCCATTTTGTCTTATATGCCTGCCTGCTACTCCGTCATGTTATAGATAACTTCTTCCAAATCTCTGTTCTGTTTATTCGTACCAGTAGGCCACGACTGGTAAAAATTTACTTGCTATGCAACTTAGACATGGGAACCTGTTTTTTCATCTCATATGTTTATTGACTTTTCATATATCTTCTATTTTGACTGAAGATGTGCTGGAGTCCCTTGACTATCCCTGTTAATTTTTTTCCCCTTACCATGTTTTGGTTTTCATTTAAATTTTGTAATAGTGTTATTTGACTTAGTAAAGATAGAAATTTTATGAGAGACTCTATCAAAATTAAGTTGCATTGGAAGGTATTATGGGTAAAATTGGAAGGAAGGGCATTTTAAAAATCTCCATTGAGGTTCTCTAACTGAGTCTATTTGAGGGTAATGCAATAACCTTGGCTTGATTTATGATTATATATTCTGACGTATAAAATGCTGTTTGTAAATAGTTTAATAAAAGGCTGTTGCTCCAAATTCTAAATTAGCTGTGAAGGTGATTTCTATTAGAGAAGACATTTGTGGAGGATTTTGCTCCTGATGCTTAATAAAGTGAGTTTTTTTTCTCAATACAATACACATTGTTGACTTGTAGCATGGCTCTAGGGATCCGATGTTGTATTCAAAGAGTAAAAACATATCTCTACTCATTATTTACTACATTTTGGGGTACATATAGAAAAAATTTTTCCTTACAGTTCTCAGTTCAGTTTTTTCTTTTGATTATGTGCTAAAATATGTGTATAAAGGTCCTCAGTATCTCAGTTTAACAGTGTCAATCTCCAGGCCTCTTTTATTAAATGACATTTCTAGTATTTTAATGAGGGTTTGACATTTTCATGTTACAATTTTGTTTTATTTTTATATTCATCGAAGTGACTTTCATGCTGCCTTTGTGTGCTGTCAATTTACAATTTCTAAGGTACTTGGAGACACTTTTTCAGAAAGAAGTACATCAGGAAATCATTCAGGATTCTCAGTGTTAATATTCAGAAGAGTATATTTTTAAAAACTGACTCAAAAGGCTTTAAGTGTAGAGTTTTTGTTCTGAGCAACATCCAATACTAGATTTTTGGAAATGGCAAAGACCAAATGTGATTTAGACCAGGCTTGCAAATTCAAATGCCTAGAGAGCCCAGTTGGTGACTTAAGTAAAAGAGGCAGGCCCAGTGGACAGTGGAGGCTGTAGTAGGTATGCTCCATCGAAGAGGACAACTGCAAATTTACCCTTTCTGATTGTCACTATGAGGGAATGTCCAGTGTTTTCAGATTTTTTAGTATTCCAGGGTAATATGGGAATCTGGATATTTAAGTGAAATATTCTTACTTTTAACTTTGGCATTTTCTGGTCTAGATTGTCTAGCATACAATTGAACACATTTATTGTGTTCATAGTGAGTGACCAATGCTTCCAAATAGTCAAGAAGGAAAGATATGGTTGGAGATTGCTTTCAAATGACTCAGAAAAGTAGAACCTCATTCAAGAACTCTTTTAATTGCCTACTAAGGGCAGAGCATTGTGTGGTGTCATTTTGAGGTGGCAAAAGTAACTAAACTGCACCCTCATTTTTTTGAAAAACTCAGTCTAGCAGGAAGCCTAAGACACTACAAACATAACTAAATGGAAGGTAAAGTCAGATAAATTCTAAAAGGGATGTTAAAATGAAATTCACAAGAGGGAGAAGTCATATATAGTTGGTGAGACCAGGGACAAGTTCATGGCTATAGAGACAAGCCTTGACAGTGAGTATAGGATTGTGGTGAATGCTGGCAGGAGGACACTCCAGGAGGAGAAAACAGCAAGCAAAGGTATGGAGATGGAAAAAAATAGGAATGTGAGAATGCTCAGAAAGCAGGAACTGTGCAAGTCTAAAGGCAGGAGAGCTGTCAGCCAGAAGGCAAGCAAGGGAGGCTGTGTATGCTATGGAGGCCTAGACAGAGGAGTTCATACAATGATCTTGGTAGAAAAAGACAAGCCATCAATGCTTTTTGACTTGGAGAATACTGTGCCTAGTGTTTCCTATGGGCCAAAAGTTAAAAAACAAGATGGTAAAACAGGAGAGAGGGCTGGGGGTCAGGATTTAAACATATGAATTTTTTTTTTTTTGGTGGGGGATACAAATATTTAGTTCATAACAAGTGAGTATGTGAAGAATGCAGAGATTTGTTCCTTTTTCTAAAGCTATTGAAGTAAAACCATTGGAGTAATATTTCCAGTGGTTTAATATACCTAAGATGAAAGTGAATGTAATTGTATGATGAAAGCATCGTGAAGAAATGCTAATATAGCCTGTGCTACCCATTGTATGAGATAGAGAAAACGAGGTATTTTGTACTTCCTTCTATAAAAATTTATCAAGTTGCTAAGTAAGTCACAACTCTGCACCCAGTCTCTAGCACAGAATCTGGCCAATAAGTAGGTACTCAAAAGATGCTGGTAGAATAAATGAAGAATGGTACTAGATTAGTTGTTGTTTCATTAAAAAATCAGTTTATCCAGAACCCTGTCCAGGCCTTTCATCGATCCCCACTTTCCTACCACCACACACACCTTGTAGCTTTGGATTTGAGGGCAAAAAGTGAGAGAGTATATGGAGGGATGAAAGAAGCAGAAAGAGTTCTCCTTAATAATTTGAACATAGAGTGGACTTACATCTTACTGGAGGTTAGGTTTTAAAGGCATAATGCAAAGAAAATGTGTCATCCAGTGCAAATTACCCTTGAAAATTCTTTAGGAAAGTACTCCATTGGAGATGTATAAAACACGCCAGTTTTCCTCCCAGCATTGAAACAGCCTACTGCTTTCTTCTGTTCAGCATCAGTTGAAGTTGGCTTGAATTGAAGGGTTATAGTGTATGAAAAAGATATTTTTAAATGCTAGAATTAACTCCATGTGGTGATATGCTGTTACTATGAAAAGCGCCCCAGGACTGAGACTGCTTGAAGTATGGCAATTTTCTACCTCCTCCCTCAGCCCCACATTAGGATCTATGACCATTGAGTAGCATGGTGCAGAGAAATCTCATTCTCTCTCTTTTCCTCTGCTTCCTTTCCTCCCTTTATCAAATTTTCTTGTTTGACCCAGCATGTATGGTTGATTTCCCTCAAGTTATAGCGCATGTAAGATGAAATTTCTCTAGACCTGCAAGTAAGAGAGGCAAATTATATCTGGCCAGCACATAGGAGCTGTGCTGCTTATATTTATCAGATTTAGGATCTACATCACCAAGGCGATGCCCACGGGGATGTTGTAAGTAAGTGGGTGTGAGCCAACCAGGTGTGGTGTCAACACCCTGCCATGGCCACTGTGGTAAAAGCAGTGTCCAGATGGAGATGACTGGTATTCAGTTGTGAGACAAGTTATGTCTACATATTTTTATTTCAGGGATTTTCAAGGGACTCTGGGCATTACCACATGCTGAAGTGAAAC